>NW_025333498.1:41940000-42540000 GCF_019186645.2 Phyllostomus hastatus
TGAACTCTGTATCTGGAAAATTGCGTGTTTCCATTTTATTTAGCTTTTAAATCAACTTCTCCTGTTCTTTTGGGGTTAGAGTTCCCCTCCTATTTTGGCTGCCTTTTTTGTGTTTGTTTCTATTGTAGGTGGATCTGCTATGACTTCCAGTCTTGGTAGGTGTTCTGTGGGACCCAGTAGCACAGTCTCCTTGATCACCTGACCTGGGTGTTCCAGGAGTGTCCCTTACTTGAGTTATGTGAGCCCTCTTATTGTTATTGAGCCTTAATTATTATTCACCCATTTGTGTGTGGTTTGACCCTTAGGCTGGCTGAGTGTGAGAGTCAGCCCCGACTAAAGTGTATGAGCTGCTATGCAGGTATTGAACATGTGAAATGGAATTTGCCTCAGAATGTTTTTGTGTCTGCTAAGATCTCCCTTTGTATATTTCATTTGCAAAGCTAATTGGCTGTTGCTCTGATGTTATCTGAAGCTGACCACTGGGTGTGTTGGTACTGGGGCCTCTTGGGAGGGCCTCTGTTGCAGTCCAATATCACACACTGCCTGTGACTGGCCATGGGCAACCGTTTTGAAACTGCAAAACGATCTACAGTTTCTGGCTGCCACTGCTGGGCCTGGATGTGCATAAGAAGGACAAATTTCCACACTAATACTTGTTTTTATTAGCACCAGGCCTCAGGGCAGATGTGCAAAAGTTCCAAGGCACCCCAATGAGATCCGCTTCCACCTACCTCTGCCTGTTGGCTACCTGTTAACCCCAGTCATTCAAAAAGCCTCTGCTGATACTTGAGTTACATGAGCTAGGATCTTATTGAGTCACCAGGTAGGAGTGAGTGGTGTTTACCATATTAATAGTGCCAATGCTGGGTCTGAGGCCATTCTGAAGTTTTCACACAGTATACCAAGTCTAAATGCCACCCGCCAGGTTCTACAGGTCTTTGTGGTGGGGCAAAGTCTCAGAGAGTCATCAGTGTGAGGCCAGCAGTGTTTGTCAAGACCAAAAAGACCAAGATGTGACCACATGAAGAAAGGACTCTTCACCTGTTTGCATGCAAGGAAAAAACGGCCTAGAGCCACACAACTGAGTTTACCCAAGATTCTGCTTTATGTCGAGAGGGTGGGATTCTATGAGTCACATGGTGGGGTTAGTGAATCTCCCATAAGGAGATGAACCAGCAGTCTTGGAGGAAGGAAAGAGGAGTGGCATCCTCCCCAGACTCATACTACTCAGTCTGTCTCAGATTCTAACCATGTCTTGACAATTGAGGCCACCAGGATTTGAGAGGGTTAGGTGATCTCAAGCCATGAGTGTGGACCTGGAGGATCTCTTGTGAGGAGAAGACACCACTCAGGTTTATGAGAAAGTGGGGGGAATGGCCCCTGTCCCAAAGCTACACCACTCAGTCAGTGAGGCCCCCTTAGTCTGCCTAGACCTCTATACCATGGCCCAGGCAGCTGACTCCTCAGCAGGGTGTGAGCTCTGCAAGAAGGGGTGAAAAAGCACAGAATATGGGGCTGCTGCATTTCCCCAGGCTGATGCCATAAACAGGGGAGTGCTCCACCCAAGAAAGATGGTGTCTGTGGTGTGGGAGAGGGACTCAGAACAAGGATACTCATGGCTGTCCTTTCAGCTCTTCCCAGAGCCAGAAACCCCAGTCTCTTCTCAGAACTCCAGTTTGCTCCACCCTCCAACTGCCAGAGCTCAATGTATATGCCAGTGAATGAGATTTTGTGTGTTGACCCTTCAAGAGGGCAACTGTATTGCTGACAGACTATTATCTCTCCTTGGTAGACAGAATCCTCCTGATTTTCAGTTAGATGTTATGTGGATACTTCTTTCCAGATTTGGTGTTCTGGGCTGGGGTGTCCAGCATGGGTTTAAGACCCCATGCTCTTTAGGGAGAACCTCTGCGGCTGAGCTATCCCTCCAGAATTTTAGCTGCTGTCTGTGGGAGTGGGTCCAGTTCTTTTCCCCTCTCTACCCTTCTTACCAGTCTCAATGTTGCTTCTGTAAATCCTTGGTTATAAGACTTCTCTTCAGCTTATCTTCAGTTGGTTATTCAGGTTGATTTTGAGTCAAATTTTTAAGACTGGATTAGGACTGCAGTAGCTATGCTGAGTTTTCCTTTTGGTTAAAGGTTATGGAAAACACAAGTGAAAAGGTGATTTATAATATGGACCCTGAGATGTCTCTTAAAAAATGTAATGAAAATTAGGAGACATGAATTCTGCTCTAACACCTGGAGTATAGCCTTCCTTTACAATCTGTGTTCCTCTGGGTAAATGTTCTGTCCATGAGAACATGGACCAATTTTGTGTGATGCCTATTTAACCATGAGAGAGATACTAATCTTCTGACTCTAAAATGTGTTGGAAAGAAATGTGTTGATCAGTCTTGGAACTGATGCTCAATCCTGCAACTAAAAGGCAAAAGCACATCTCAGAAGCAATGAAATTATGTTCACAGAAGCAATGGAGGGCAATTCTTAGAAAATAAGGTGTTGGATAGATGAGCCCCAAAAGGCTACTGCACTATTATTTTTAACTCTCCTACATGTCCTTAAAGAAGAAAATTATTCAAAATCAACAGATAAGACAGTGTTTGGGATCACTGAGTTGGAATTTGAAGAATAACTGATAAAACAGCTAGCAGAGGTGTCAGATTCTGGGACCAGAGAGATATGTTTTAAAATCCATACTCCACCTCTTAACTAATTGTGTAACTTAAGTATATAATTTGATCTCTTCAAGCCTCCTACTTATTTCATATATCAAAACAGTGTAAAAATAGTATAAAATGAGTGTGAATTTCATAAAATGATACATATGCTAGATATATAGTAAACATTTCATAAATATTAGCTATTATTTTCATAATCACTATTTTAAGAATCAAAGTATCCTGTGAAGTGGTTAAAATCATTCCCATCTCAAGAAAAAATATTTACTGGTATTTATTTTCTTGGTTCTATACAAAAATTACAAAAAAGATACCATTTTCTGTGCTTCTGATCAACTAAATTATATATAATATATTCTAAATACATTTAAAATATGCATATGATATGTATACTCATTTATAATACATTGGCACACTATTAAGAAATGCATATTTATATATTTCTATATCTACAAACACACAGAGACAAAATAAACCAATTTGTAGGTTTCAAATATAAGAAAATATGCAACCTTTCTACTCCTTTCTTTTTATGTGTCATTGTGCTTTGGATATCTTATATCAGACCTGCTAAATGGGGCCAGGGGAGGAGGTGAGATTAAAAGAAGGAAGTGGAAGGAAGAAAAAATTTAATTGAGATTGCAGTAAGTTGCCAGAATGTATTCATAATATGCTTTTTTAAAAAGATTTTTATCTATTTATTTTAGAGAGAGAAGGGAGGGAGAAAGAGAGAGAGAGAAAAACATCAATGTTGTGGTTGCTGGGGGCCATGGCCTGCAACCCAGACATGTGCCCTGACTGGGAACCAAACCTGCGATGCTTTGGTTCACAGCCCACACTCAATCCACTGAGCTACACCAGCCAGGGCTCATAATATACTTTTATAAGAGCAATTTGTAAAGCCACTTCAAGCATATGTAACAATCTAATTGTGATTGTCATAGTGTATTAAATTGTAATTAATAAAATACCCTGCTACATTCATTAATTGAATTCATTTCTCACTATGATTCTCAAAACACATCTATTTTATTCTTCTTTATTTTTCTGTAACTTTTCATCTGACCTGTAAATGATTAATGACAAGGTATAACCACTGTTGCTCAGTAATGCCCAAGAATTTACCTTCATGATATATAGTGTGGAGAAATCCCTAACCTCACAGGAGAGCTGCTACTGAAGTCAGGTAGAAGTTAGAATTATCTTTGTTATCAGGAAGAAACACCAGTTAAGACAAAGTATGGAAGTGCAACGATCATTCATAAAAGAGGAGGGGGAGACAGGCCCTAGTCTAGGTCCATATTTCTAGATATTTAAAACCAAATAAATTACTTAAGAACTCAGAGCATCCATTGCTTCATTTTTGGCTTGGCCAAAACAACCTCTCAGATTTCATCCATATCCAGTATCTTGAATGTCTGTATCCTTACTTTGGAAGGGTAGTTTTGTTAGCATAGGAAGCTAGTTAGGTACTAACAAAAGAGAAAAAGCTGCAAAGCTTAATTAAGTCAGGAAATGACAGCTTCCCAGATACTCCAGAGGATAGCTACTTTACCCTGCCAAGGGGATGAACACCCCTCTGAATAGGCAGAAAGGGCTGGCTTTCCAATCACCCCAGGGAACAACTGGTCTATTTGTTCGGATTACCAAGGAAAGATAGAAACAGTAAGGGGAAAAGGCCTTTGCTGAGCACATGTGCAGCAGAAGCCAGATGATAAGGCAGAACTTGAGGCATTGGCAGTAGGAGCCAATTATGGTCAAAATGGTGACCATAAAGGGGAAGAGACCTGTTAGGATAAGGGCACAAACCCTGGGAGATCCAGGACTGAATGGGGGAGGCACCAGCATAGCCCTAGGAAGATCCAGGAAAGGGATTGGATAGTTTGAATGAAAGCTTGCTCTCTCACAAGCCCAATGGAATAAAATCAAAACTTAGCAAAGGCCAGAGGCATTTGCCCTTTATCCCCTTTAGCAGCTCTGCCATCTGAGCCACAGGACTGATGGCGAGCAGGATGATAACAGAGACTAAACTGGACTATTAGAGCCTCACATGCCTGGCTAATGGCCCTCCTCCTGGTGTTGGTGGGGACAAGTGTGGGCCTGTGGCCCCAGAGGCTGGACTTTTTCCACAGTGAGATGGACCTTAGCCACCTGGTCAGGGATGAGATATTGGGCGTGGTGTAGCTGGGGACACCATGCCTAATGGTGTCCCAACCACTGGGAACACCATTTGTTTTCACTCCAGTAAACTTTGCCACTACACCTGAAATCGTCCTATGCATGTATCCCTGAAATCATTTCCTGTGATACCGTGGAAGAATCCTATTTCCTCCAGCAACAGTTTCTTTACATAAAATATGAAAGAAGTCTCTTACTCACTCATTCATTCAGTAAATTCTTATTGAGCACTACTATATGTGAAGTGAAGTACCAGTGGGACAAGAAATAAAAGCTTTGTAAAATAAAAGCTTCATAAATATGGTAAGCACAGTAATGTGAATAATCTTTATGGTAGCCACAAAAGGGATGTTCCTACCACCCCTATTCAATTCCAACTTACTGTCCTGTGTTACTAGACTGAGAAAACCACCTCTTAATGAGTTCATCTGCTTCCACTCTGACACTTCTCCAGTTTTCTATCTGCAACCAAAGCGATAGACTGTAAACCCAATGGTAGTACCATCTTGCTTTTCATGGACGATGGCTCCTCATGAGTATTTGGATAAGGCAAAATGTCCTCACCATAATCTATAAAGCTTTGGATGGTCTATTATCTTTGTTTCTACACTTCATTGAAATCTTGCACTTTTCTTCTTCTAGCTATCTCTGTTCTTGAGAAATAAAAAGCCTCCTATGTTTCCTGTTTTCAAACATACCAAGTTCTCTCCATTACTTCAAAGTTTTTGCATGTGCCTTCTCTCCACTTGCTAACATTTGCTTTTCTCTTCCCACTTAGCAAGTATGCCCCATCTCATCTTCATATCTTAGCTTTAATCATAACCTTCCCAGGAGAGATTTTCCTTATTGACCCCTCCTCAATACTGCCACCAGTCAAAGATAGATTGCCTCATTAAGCATTATTATGGAACTATGTTCCTTTTCTTAATAAAAAAATTATATTTGTTATCATACTTGAGAGGTTGTTTAATATATATTTATCTCTTCATATACCAAACCTCATGATGGCCTCGACTGTCTGTTTCTGCTCACTGTTGAATCTTCAACACCTTGCTGATTGTCTGACACAAATAGAGGCTAAAGCAATGATTAAATTGAATGGATAAATAAATTAATAGATTAGATGGGTGAATGGATAGATAACTGGATGGATACATGGATGGATGAATAAAACTTGACAAACAGATAAAAATAAAAGACATATCCCAAAAATAAATAATGAAAGAGACATTCAGGCATCTTTAAGGCAGAGGAAAATAGCAACCTGTGCCTTGCTTTGTTTGGGTGGTCATAGAGTGCATGGAAAGCAAGACTGGAAAAAATGAGGCTGGAGGATTTGACTTACATTTTTTTTTGTCCTGTGGGCATCGCCATCAGCGGAGGCTAGTATGAGGAGAAACAGTATAACTTTACATACACAAACGGGTATATACACATGCATATACACACCCTGGCAGTATTAAGGGGACAGTACTAAATATAGGAAGAATATCAAGATTACCATATTTTGCTGTGTAAAATGCTCACTTTCCCCCCCAAACTTTTGAGGGAAAAATAAGGATGCGCATTATACATGATTAGTACAAATTCCATGCCCATATAAATGCTTTTAATTATTTTATTTATGCTTATGTATTAAAAGTGTAACTCTAGATATAAAGTATAAATTCCTTTATAATACAAAAAATAAGTATCTAAATGTAAATAAGTTAATATTTGAATTAAAAAATTAAAATGAAAAATTTTTTCCCCTGAAAGATTGGGCCAAAAACGTGGGTGCACATTACACATAGCAAAATACAGTATTTACAGGGAAACTAGTTGCAAGGCAGTTCTGATTATACAGAATTGGCATTCAAGCTGGAACAATTAAGGGAAGCCAGAGCTGAGAAGCCACATCACATGGTCTCTGTCCAGGGGATTTCCCAGGGTGGCTGACATGTTGGATGAATGAAGAGCCTAAAGGACAGGGAGGAACTGATGGCTGGGTGTGATTGTGAAGGGTTGGGATTCTGCAGTTGTACTTCACGCATGCCTGCCCTAATTTGATTATTGCCTATCAGTAGGATTAGAGATGCCAGCGACTAAATTACAGAATGGAAATATTTTAAAAGACTGTCAGTGAAAAGGAAGTTGCAAGTTATTAGTTTGTCAAAATGATAAAGAAATAAAACTTTTTCATGCATATATTTTAATAGGTAAATTTGGTTAAAGATTACTGCTAGGGTTATATTTCAAAATTATTTATAGTTTTAAAACAAACTTTTAGACATTAAAAATACTTTCCAGGAATATTTTAAGTTAAACAGTAAAGAAAATATGTCAAATAATATATACCCAATTCATTTATAGGAACAAACTAAAAACATATTCTGTGAAAATACTAGGAAGAATGCATATGAAAAATATTATTTCATTTTTTATGTGATTTTCCAGAAATTTTATATGGACATTGTTTTTTCTTTGTAGGGTACATTATGTCATAGAAATGGATCATGACAGCTAAAGGCTGAGTTCCATCTGAAAGCTGAGATGTTCTTGCTCTGCAGATAACCAACTGGTTAAAGTGTGTGCTTATTTCTGGCCCTTGTTATCTGCCTTCATCCATTATCCTTTGCTTCTCTTTGCCATGCTTTGAGATCTGAAATGCTGACCCTTAAAGACTGTGTCTATCAATCAAGCTCCCTTGTCACCTGGCTTTTAGTAGAGTACAGCCAAAGGGAACATAGACAAGAGATTGAATGGAGGAAAACTAAGAAGGTCCTGGTTCTGTACGTCTGTCGTAGTATAGATCTTTCTAGATGCCACTCCTCATGGTTCCAGCTTTCATGGTGCTGCAGTAGGTACATTATTTGCTCACTTGCCCACCCAGCTCCATGAATACTAAAGGCTTACATTCTTGCCAATCTCCGGGTCCTTCCTTATCTTGGTAGTTTCTTTAAATTTTGCCACATGTATGTAGGCTATTCCTTCGTTAAAGTATCTTTCTGATATGGATTCTGTTTCCTTATGGGACTTAGCATGTTCCAAATTCAGACAGATTCGTTTCCAATAATTTCTTTACTCTTGTTACTTGGAGAAAATTATAAATTTGAGGGTCTTTTTGCCTATGAAATGTATGTAAGATGTTCTTTATAGAGGCCCTATGAAGATAAGATGAGCAAATGTAACTAAAGTGGTTTGCAAAGAGCTTAGCACTTACTAATCATTGTAATAAATGCTAGGAAGAGAGTAAAATAAAAATAAGGCATATTTTCATGAAGTCTGCCAAAGAAAATGCTTACATTTTCTTTTGAACCTCTTGAAGGGAAGAGATCCACACTATTCTTTATTTCTAAATTCATGTATTTTTTTTAGTTGCAGAGGAAATGTTAGGTCAGATTAATTTAAGTCTCCAGAATTTCAGACAAGTTGTAGTGACCTCTTTTTGTTGCAATAGGGCATAGAGAACTATTTCCACCAGAAACTTTGTAAATCAGGTTTTTAAAATCACATTATTTAATACCTATATTGGGTTACTTGCAGATTTTTAAATTACTATTTTAAATAATAACATATATTCTTAATTTTTACCACCATATTAGCATCTTGTATTTGAGAAAATAATGTACATTCTTTCTTCTAAAATCACTAGGAATTCACATAGGACATAATCATTTAACCTCAGTGCCTAGATTTTCCAGCAAGTTGTAAAAGGGGCCAAGAATAACTCTTAAGTTAATAAACTAACTCCTAAGTCAATAGACAATTCATCTGAAATGAAATGGAGCAATACAACATGAGGATAAAGCTTGGAGGGGAAAATGGTATAAAAATGGAATGTATTCCAGAGGCCAGAGTCAAAGTTTGTAGATGACAACAAACTGCGAGAAAGACTACATTATATTGGCCAGGGAAGGCAAGGGAAAGAAAGTGCTGTAAGGAATGTATCAGTTCCTTTTGAGCCGTCCATCTACATCGGATCAATAGCTCTTCCAACCATGGGACATTCAAGCTTTCAGCTTGAGAAATTGAAGTTCTCAAAATAAGTCAGGGTTGAAACACAAGTCCATCATGGTGTGTCACAGAAATAAAATGAGTTGTCTCCAGCTCGATTGATGACTGACATCAAACAAAGAGGGAAAAAGAAGAAAATAAACAAGACACGGGTTTTGAAAAGTTGTTTCAGAGACTTCTGTGGAAAAGTTTACACTAAGGGCTCTGTTCCCAGCTTGAAGCCTGTGTATAACTCCCATCGCAGTAATGAGTTCCTCAGCATACCCAAGAAGCAGTGAGGGGAGAGTGCCCAGGAGAATTGTTTACCACTGTGATGTTTTTACACAAGCTCTAAATAAGAAACCCAGAACCTCTCAGACTGGGGTGGGGAACAACCATGGAATGCCCGAGGATTGGCAGAAAATGAGAAAGGCAAGGATGGGAACAGGTGATATGTCAGTACAAAGTGATGATATGGATCTTGCGTAATGACTGGAACAACACCTGCTGACAATGGCCTATCCTGTAAAACCAACTTGTAAGAAAAAAAAATCAAAGGCTGTTCCATGTGTGTCTGTGTTGTACAGCTAAAAAGACCCCTGTAGTGCCTATAAAGAGTCCAGCACAATCAATGTTTGGTGCAATTGCTAACTGAGCTTCATGTTGATAAAAGGAGGAAAAAAAACCCAAATTTGTTATCCACACTACAAGTCCTCCTGCTCCTCTGTTACCCAGGTTTTCAGAATGATTGAACTGAAAATACTTTCCATCAGTATATACAGATGCCCCAGATGTGTTAGAGACCTGTGAACTGTGATGCCTTAGATGCATTGCATTGGCTCTCCTTTCCTTAGCCATTGCCTGGAGCAAATAAAATTAAGTGAGCAATGAGCATCTCTGGCACCAAAGGTAAAGCATGTTATGTTTGGAGGTGAGATAGTTCTTTTGCCTTCTGCGGCCTCAGTGAATGCCTTCCAGTCAGCGCCAGTTTCCCTAGGAGACTCTTTACCTTTAATACCTACTGGGAGGTCAGGGTGAAAGCTAGTTTGATCACTAGGCCATCATCCCTCCTCTCTTTCTATTCATGTTCTCAATTTGAAGTTACCTGAATAAATGATTTTTATTTATCACTAACTCAGTCAAGTCATCTCTGAAATGGACTTTTCTCTTCCTACACAGGATGGTAGGGGGTTCTGGAGCTTCTCCAATCAGTATGTGAAATGATTGACAGGAATTCAAAAATCGGACGTTCAGTTATTAACATACAAATCCCCTTT
The DNA here is from genome assembly GCF_019186645.2 of Phyllostomus hastatus. Classification (NCBI taxonomy): domain Eukaryota; kingdom Metazoa; phylum Chordata; class Mammalia; order Chiroptera; family Phyllostomidae; genus Phyllostomus; species Phyllostomus hastatus. The sequence goes on from NW_025333498.1 coordinate 41,950,111, forward strand.
TCGTGTGTCTGTTGTGCTGGAATCACAGGGCACCAAGGTGACTACAATGCAACTATGCAGTGTTTACTGAATCAGCAGTCACTGTTATCAAGTATATAATTTTGTACAGAATTCCTGAAATATATACAGTATTTACTTCAGTGTAGCCAGAGTAAGTTTGAAGTACAGCAGTAAATTAGTGTTCAGAAAATTGCAGTTGGAATATAATGGAACACACTTGGAAACAGAGTAGTAACTTTATCCCCCTAATGTGTGCACAGATGTGATTACATGCATGAAAACATGATTAAAAAAACATGTAACAACTCTTTCTGTGTTTTGCTTAGAAATGGAAATTAGAGCCAGGTACTATATAATATACCTTCAATTGACATAAAATGAATGAGTTGCAATCTCTTCATTACTAATGCCTTCTCTCAATCTCTTTCTATGTCTCGCTCTCTTTCTCCTAAAAGACAGAAGCAAATTTTATTATTCTCACATTTCTCCACAAAATCAGTGCAATGTTAATGTTACAGAGAATTTAACATAGTATTTTAGATACTAAATTCATATCTCTAAGTTTATAATTTAAGGATCTTACTTAAAAAGAAATAATCTTTGTTGATATTTAAGCCCCTTCTATCTACATACTTTTCAAATTTATTTATGCTATTTATTTATTTATTTACATACCATACAGTTGAAAATATTAGCTTACAATATACAAAATTTTATTTTGTTGATTTGATAAAATATTGAGCATTTCCTTTTCCCCAAGTCAATAATTCCAAATTGTCTGTAGGATTTGGTTAATTGCAAAATGTGTGTTCTATTTTTTTTTCAGGTCAGGAAGGTAATACAGGAGGGTATTCTAAGCTCAGTGTTTCCCTTAATTTTTTTTCCATATTTGAACATTGCTGAGTAGTACCTAGGATGGAGTGCCATAAAAATACACATGAATGTTTCTCATTTGTTGAATTGGGAGCATTGGCCAGTTTTAAGAAAGAGCTCACCTCTGTGAGTGGCAAATGGGACTTTTGCCCTATTTGCCCAGAATCAAGGGTGACTGGCTTACAACTGGGAAGAGGAACCAGTTTTACAAGCAAGTGAGCAAATTCTTGCTATTTAATCAAGTGATTATTCTCTTCTAAGTGTAGCCTATGAAATATTAGAGGTATGTCATCACACTCAGCAAATAACATAGCTTTAGCTGAATCTGTCCTAACTAAAGAGAAAATTCAGAATCTTTTTGGATGCTCTTTTGGTCTCTTCAAAATCTAGTTTTGCAAAACATAGAGGATTCTCTATCTGTTCTTCCAATTTCCTTGGCAGATATGACTATATATAGGGGTCCTCAATACCCTTATGATAATTACCAATACCAGTGGTAATTGGTACCTGAAAACAATGTCACTTAGAATGGAATGATCTAAAATGAGAAACAAAATTTTATAATTAAAACTCACAATTATACTTTAGAATAGCCTGAAAAATTGTAATTCTCAGAACAGATCTATTTAAATTTCACTGATGTCATTTGTTTTTTGGGATGCAATGAAACTTTTATGTTTCTAATAGTTTCTGAAGGAACTATCTGAAAGTTGTCAGCCCAAACTGATTTTTTTTCTTTGAATCATCTCAATTACCACCATCTTAATCTTAATCTTCCTTAGGACAGAGAATCATTCTATTAAGTTGTTATTATTAATGTTATATACCTCCTACCCTGCCAACATCCAATAGGGCTTTCAATTAGTCACATTACTCCTTCATGGGCTCATGCCAACGGCCTTTTCCTATGTGCCCTGTCCATACATTATAGGTGCTATTGCCTCGCTGAATACTCTTCCCTCTTGCTCTACCTTCTATCTTTTCATCCTTAATTCTGCCAATTCCTATGTTTACATTTTATACTCCTTTCTAGAAAACCTTCCATAAACTTTCCACATACCTCCTTTCTGAGATCCTTCTTACATCATCGACTACGCTCTAGTTTTACTTTTTAATCACTTATCTTCCCTAAATAAACTGTGAGCTCCTTGTGGAAAGGAATTAAGTGTTTGAGGCTGATGTATCATCATCTGCCAATGAATGAGCCTCGCTTGGGGTATTTGTTCAATAAATGTTTGCTAACCAAGTAAATGAAGATATTACCCACCCACTCCTGCTCCTTCTCCACTGAAACCTAGCTGGTTTTAATAAAGTGAACTAAGACTGAAAGAGATTTTGGAAGGCAGGAATTTTCTAAATAAACCTGTCAGAGTAGGCCAGTGTATAGTAAAAAGTCAAAAATATTTGCTAAATTAATTCAAAATGGTGCTTGTGCATTGGCCTGATTTTCCACCCATGTATAAGTTTTACAGATGTAAGAATCACAGTTGCTTAGTAGTTCTCACTATGGTCTTTGGAACTAGAGGTGATAATTAATGGTGTGATGATATAGGATCATAAGTTAAATGAAGAGGAATTGATTTGCCTTCCAAATGCTCATGCTAAAGTTGGAATTTTGAGTTTTGCATAACTATTCACTTGATTAATAGATTCTTTTAGACTGAAATGATATGAAGCAGAAAGTTACAGGGACATAGAATGGTTATAGAATGAAGGGTTAAAAACTGGTCAGTGTGAATTACTTAATTTTTTGCACTTGTCTCTTTTTCTGAAGGATTTTTATCCAGTGGATCAATTTGTCATCAAGAAGGTAATCTATATTTACTTTGCAGCAGGTACTGTAGCTCTTAGCCCTGCCTGCATTTAGCTGATTCAGCTCCTATCCAGACTACTTTGACCTCAGAAATATTCTCTGTTAACTGTTCTCCTGCTCACTCCAATTTGTACCGCCTAAACACTTACTGCTGAGTGTCCCACTGGCCATTTTGAAAGGTGTTTCATCACACTACAGTAAATGTGAAATACTGATGCACTCAAAATGATATACACACAAGTGTGCATGCACACACACACACACAAAAGGCAGCTGGATATCGACATGGGACGGGACAGAGGCATTTATTACACTTTACTCCTATACCATTGTCTACCTTTGGCAAAGGAAGATTGTAAGTGTCCCTGGTGGTCTCTGTTGATCAATACTACATGGGAGTTAAATTAGACCTCAAGTCAAGCACACATCTATGCTGGCTGAGATACCTTCAACCTAAAATCCCTGGAAAATTTACATTTTTCCACTAAGTTAACCAGTAATAGAGTGAAATGAGTGAGAAAAAAAGCAGCTGTCTCGTTTGTATCTCACATCTCTTCAGACAAACTTGGTCCAATTTTTAACCCCTGTTGGTGTATTCACTAATTAGCCTAACCAATCCTTCAGCTTCTCAGCTCAGAAACGCTGTTGACTTAATGGCAAAACTTACTAAAGAAGATAACCATCATTACATAAAATCCCCAGTATTAGAGACATTCTATAATTTATTATCAATCTTTCCTATATGCCCAAATTTAAAAAATGTCTTCTAAATCCTGAAAACAAATATACTTTTTCTGACAACAGAAAAATCATCATATGAATTAGTTGTTAACTCGAAGTTGCTGAGTCAAAGGTAAATTGAGGTGAAAAATCAGTTCAGCTCCCTCAAATTAGTATTTATTCATTTACTTTGGTCATATGTAGGATCCACACATAATCTGGAAAATGATTAGCCCTGTGTACAGGTACTTATTTTAGGGATTGTCCTACTTCATGCTTTTTGATCTTTGATAAGAATATTTTCATTTCAATGTATCACTTTTACCTTTCTTAAGTATACTCTATAGATCAAGCCTCCATTTAAAATGAATATCATAAAAAGTATATTTTTCCCTAACTTGAAATAATCAGAGGCAGTTACTGTTCCTGGTCTTGGTGACTAAAAATAAACCAGGCCTCTAAGTAGGCCAAATTTCTTAGAATGCAGGAAAAAGTGTTATATTAGAGTATCCCTGGTACTGATCTTATGGGACCATTAATGAAGGTTTCCTGAGAAAACTAGCCCACTTTTAAAGACCAAAACCACAAGTTGAACCTATTGAAAATTGTTCCAGTAGGTTATTTTCAGTCGTCTGCTGGCAAATGTTTATCAACCAGTTTTTGGAGTGAGAGAGGCAGATTTGTAGTGTTGTTTTTTGTTTGTTTGTTTTTTTGTTTTTAGTTTTTATAGTGTGAGTCCACCTACTCATGGCTGATTTCAATCTGCTAAAGTAGTGTCACTGATGGAGCATTGGGAAGAGATGCTTCTATGTGGTTCTCATGAGTGGGTACATGTCTACTGGTCCTAGTACACCACTGGTTCTCTTGCCAATTTAACTTCTTAGCCCCAACTTTCTGACTGAGAAATGGGAAAACACTGTAGGAAATATGTGAGAAGCCATGAGTTTAAAGTATTATGAAATGCTAGCTTGCCTTTCCTTTTAGCCCATACTACTTAACTAAACAATGACAGCAACATTTTATTTTATTGTTAATTTTCTAAGATTTTTAATATTTATCTTAATTGTCTTTCTTTATATTTGAAAATGGTAGCTTTGGCTTTTCTCATTGAATAATGATCTAGAAGTATGTGTCTAAATCAACATGAAGTATAACCTATACAAGTTGAGTGTTTTACTATATATGAATTACTGTGTTATATATGTATTATTTCCCCCAAATACACTTGGCTATTTCCTTCCTCTCATTGGTGTCTCTGTTCAAATACCATTTTCTGATATATGTTTACCTTAGTTACTCCATTTAAAATCATCCCTATTTTGATGTATAATAACTTTTATTTTGCTTCTATTATTTTCTTTAGCACTTTTATATTCCAACATTACTGAAAATTATACTTACATATTTTGCTAATTGTATGTTATCTATCTCTGTAGCTACTGCATGTTGTGTCTGTGTTGTTCAAGTATGCCTCTCCAGTTCCTAGAACCATTCCTGATATATAGTAGATGCTCAATGAATGCTTGTAGAGTGAATGAGATGATTCCTAATGTCAGATCAAAATAAAAAGCTACAATACTATATGTCAATGATATCTTAATAAAGTTGTTTTTAAAAATAAAAAAAAATCTGCAATACTTGAAGAATTTTCTGACATTGTTGGTTACTTATTCAGTTAAAAAGGTATTATGCAATCTCACTCAGCAATAGCTTTCAAAAATTGCCTAGATTCTCATTCTTCTGACATCATTTAGATATGGTCCAACTTGATGACTGAACACTGCCCAATCCAGTGATTTTTAGGGGTCTTTACAAGCCTCTCAAAGAGAAAGGGCCAAACAGAAGGGGCTCAGGTCTCCACCCCGGCTTCACGCAGAGAATTCTGCTTCTGCAGCTCTGACTGTGTGTAGGGAGGGAATGGAGAAGCTGTAAGGAGGGAGTGGATGCCCTGTCATAACATTTTATTTGAATAAAAAACTTCTATGCTAAACTTTGGAAAAAAACTACTTTAGATTATCTGTACCTTAAAATCCTATATCTTCTTTGTGTTTCTACTTAAGTTCTTATCAGTTAATAAACAGAAAAATATCCATCTTCCCCTTAAATAATAATAAAATTTTCTTTTATGAAATATCATCTAGTAGGTAGAGACCAAAATCTTTAAATAAACTCTTCTCCATTTTTCTAAAATACACTTGTCCATAGCATTTACAAATTGGTTTCAAAGAAAATCATATACAAGATTTAAGAGAATGTATTTTAAAAGATAGCTGTCTAAAAAAGACTAAACAACCTACCACTAAACTGGAACTGAAAAAAAAATATTTTGAAATATGACTCAGGTAGAGCCAGACGCCTCCCCATAAGCAATTTGAATTCAATTTGTGGCAGAAAGTGCAGCCTCTCCTGGATCAATAGGGTACATTCAGCACAGCTGACATACTACACCTGATCCAGAGCCAACCTGGCAGGGGACCTATTAGTCATACCTGAGGGACTTTCTCTAGCTTTTATCTTGAGGTACATCTCCTAGGATTACAGGTACTTGAGGCTAATTAGGTCTGCTCTATTACCTGCCATGGAGAGCCTCTGTTTCTACAACATCCCGTTTACCTTACAATTTCAGTGAGATAATCAGGGTGTCACAGTGCACTAAAGGTAAAATGATAGCCTTGCAACACTTTGTATGCAACACCCCTGATTGCCTTTATCTGTTAATACCATGCACTGGCTTGTGAGCGCGTGCAAGCGCACACAAGAGTGCACACGCTGGAGGGCTAAAGAGATAATAGCTGGACTGACCTGTTATAATTTTACCTTGTTTGCTTTGTTGCTTTTGCTCAGAAGTCAGTCCCCCTTCCAATGTAATTATGTAATTAGAGTTAAAGACTATAAACAAATAGAGAATTGTTCCCTCACCCAGAGCTCTGAAGTCAAGCCTCTTCAAAGCTGAGCAGCTGGAAGCCTACACCTGGCTGTCGCATGGAGGCAGACCTGAGGCATGCAAAGCAAGTCACATTCCTGCTTTACCTGCAAAGGCAGCCCAGGCTACAGGGCCCAGGCTTTCCTGTCCCATTTGTTCAAGTTCTAGACAATAAGAGGTTTTTCCCCCCCTTCAAATTAGCATTTTATCTGTTTGTGTTAATTTTAAAAAGAGGTGAACTGAGACAAGCTCACAAAAATTAGTTTATTTGGGAGTAACAGAGGAATTGCAGTTAGGGACAAGCAAACTGGCAAGCAGAGGCAAATCCAAAGGGACACAGGGAAGGTCAGCTTTTATGCGTTTATTAAGTTTTAGGAGGAAGTCGGAGAGGGTTGTTTCAAATAAAAGATTACTGGAAAAGGACAAGAGTTCGAGGTTGGCTTGCTTGTGGTGGTGTTTCTGTGTCTGCAAGCAGTGATTAGTGTGTAGTTGCTTAAAAATGTATTCCCTTGTAATTTGTACCTTGCTTTTTCCTGATGGTCATGCTGGCTGTAATGAATGATATGTGCATGGCAGCTCTCCCTTCATGGATTCTCAACTCCATTTTCCATGAGGGTTTTCTTTATCAATTTTTACATATGGCATATTCATAATGCCATAAACAAGTTAAGACTGTGAATCAAAATAAACCCTTTGACAATATTTACTACTCCTCCACGCCCATCCTTCATTGTTTGGACAACCTCCTTACTTATTATATTTGCTAACTACACAGCAATTGCCTTTGAGTAAATGGTAGGATACCTAAGGAGTACATTGTATTATGATGCACTTTTGTGAGGCCAAACCAGATTTTTCTCTGAAAGTTATTCTGACAGTTCACATGGGAGAGAAGAAACAGCAGGGACTGGCCAGAAATGCACTTGCAGAATAAGATAACAACAGTTAGCAGTATTATTGTGTGCCCTGGCTTTGCTAACTCTTTGTGATTAGAAAACACCAAAGACATTTCTTTGGGAAAATTTCAAGGTCCCCTTGTTGTGTGCTCAGTTTTGGCCACTGTTTTGTGCCTCCTTTGATTCCATTCTGTTTCCAGCTTCAAACCCACAACACTCTCTTTGAAAGCATCCGTCCTGGGCTGCAGAAGTGGCATGCATGTAAGTCAGGAGCTGCACCCTCAAAGTCCTGTAAGCATCAGGCAAGTGACATGGGTGGGTAAACCAGGCATATTATAAGCTGTTTGTGTAACCTTCCACAGACTGACTACTTCTGTTTCACATTTTTTTAATTTAACTTTTTTAAAGATGTTTCTTGATTCACATGCAGATGTATGAAATAATCCCAAACACATTTTACTCAGCTTCCCAAAAGTAACATCTTGCAAAACTGTAATATAATATCACAACAAGGAAATCAACATTGAAACAATCTACCATTCTTCTTTACATTTCCCTAGTTTACATGTATTCCTGTGTGTGTGTCAATGTGTTTGTGTGCTTAGTTCTCTGCAATTGCATCACATGTGCAGCTTTGTGTGTTACCACCACAGTCAGGTCACAAACCAAAATTGTCTCATCACCACAGGATCCCTGATGCTGACTTTTTACAGCCACACTCACCTTGGTCCTGTGCCCCCACTTTCCCTTCTCATCCCTTAATCCAGACAACCATTGATCTTTTTCTGGTCTCTATAATTCTGTAATTTCAAAAATGCATGTAACTTTGTTGTCACATATATTGACTTTTTTTACTTTAAATAAATCATTTGAAATTGACACTTGTTGTATGTATCAATAGTTCATTTCTTTTCATGGCTGAGTAATATAACCATTCATTCACTGAAGGACATTAGAGTTGTTTCTAGTTTGGGCTTTTACAAATTAAGCTGCTGTTAACATTTGTGCACAGGTTTTTCTGTGAATGTAAGTTTTCATTTCCCTTTATCTCACTTTAGGCAGAGCCACAGACTCAGAGAAATACTTCTTTACTATAAGAAAGAGGGCCATGCAATTTTTACAAAGATTGGCTAGTGGCACTCAACCTTGGTGTGAAGGAACAGTAGGTGGTTTTAGGTACGCTGCCTCACTGACAAGCATGTGTCCCAGGGAGAAGTCACTTCCCAGATCCAGCAACTGTTGCTATATGACAATGTGAGCCCAATAAAGTCAAACCCATCTATTTTGTAGAAAATCCTGAAATATAGAAATGTCTATGAAGCTTTCTGGTTTATATATTTTATATGCAGGCCTATGTGTTTTGAAGTATCATGACAGCCAAATGAAATACTGCAGGCTAGATGTTTTTTAACCTAGGCCATTTTTTTAAACTTATGTAGGCAACTATGACACACATCTTAATGAAGCCCACAACTGCACTTAATTTACCTGTATATTGTTATTTTTTTTATTTTTATTGTTTTTCAGTTACAGTTGTCCTGCCTTTTCCCCATTGCCCACCCCTACCCTGCCCCCCTACTCCCACTTCCAATCCCTCCCATTGTCTGTGCCCATGAGTCTTCTATTCATGTTCCCTTTTTTGCCCCTTTTTCCTCTATTTTCCCCCTCCCCCCTCCCCTCTGGGCACTGTCAGTTTGATCTTTATTTCCAAGTCTCTGGTTCTAGTTTGCTCCTTTGAGTTAGTCTGATTTTTGAATACTGTATAAGATAGGAGAAATGGAAACCACTTAACCAGCTATCAAAACCATTCATTTATTTAATAACTATGGAGTGCCTACTATAGGTTGGTCAAGTGGCACTATAGATTACAGTGAACTGGAGATAAAGTTCAGTTCTCATAGAGTACATAGCCTGTGTGATTTTTACAGACTGGTAGCTGAGAGTGAGTCTGGTCCTTATGTTATGGTTTTTCTGACCACAAACTCTATGGATAATTATTAGTCATTATTAATCAACTTCTACGTTTACATGTACAGTGATATTTATTTTTTTCTTAAATCTGGATTTCTGGCTTTTGTTGAAAAACTGGTACTCAGCTATAAATGCACACTCGTTCCAGCATGGGTAGGTCAGTTGGAGATGAAGAGCAGCCTTCCCATTAGACAGTGCAGGCTGCTTTTTCTTCAGCCAGAGTCCCCTAGCCAGCCTCACGCATTGATGTGACTGACCTGCCTGGCCTCTATGAGCGTGTGAGTTTGCTACCTTTGGTTTGGTGAGAGAAAACACATTAAGCAACAATAAATGTACTAAATTTTTGGTTCTCTTAATAGCCACTTGCTCCTTCCAGGGAAATCACCACTGAACTTGAGTTATTACAACAATCGAAGACAGATGCGTGGAGGCCAAGGCTGTTAAGTATATTTTTGTTTGATTGGGTCATTGCATTTGTTTACATCAATATTTAACTTTTCATTCCTCAGTAAAATATCCATATTAACATAAGATTCACAATGAGTAAAATCTGAGTTGTACAGAAAGATGACAAAAATGCATGATTTTAATTTTAACTATTTGTCTTATATTGTCAATAATTAGTATTAGATTGTGCTGAATTAGAACTTAAAGGAGGCTGCTTAGGAGATCTTAAATCAAAGTTCTATGTTTCAAACATCAAAATGACCAAGAGAATATGTAAGAGCTATCTCTTTATATTTGCCAAATGTACACCCATTGCTGTAGGTTAGTTAGTACTTGGAGTAAGGGGACAAACTAATACAGCAAAGTGTCTGTCACGATGGAAAATAATTACATAACTTCTTCTAAAGATATGGAATATGAAGACACTGCTGACTCTGCAAAGAGATATTCTTGGAAAAGATGTCATAATGCCAATATTAGTACACACTTTTATTTTTGAATTGGTACACTGACTTCTCAGACTATCATAAAATAGTGCCAAATGATAAAGTCCCTGGGCATCATCAAAGAACTTTGCTCCAGATTCTGCGGCTGAATTTCCCATGCTTCATAACATTCTGAAGTTTATAAACCTCAAGAGAATATATTGAGGGTCTTGATTTTCTTTAATATAAGATACCTAGAAACCAAAAAAAAAGTGTTTTTTATATTTTTCCCAACAAAAAAGCTACTTGAAATACACTGCTTGATTCACACATGAATTAATCTTGTAAGGAATATTTGCTCCTTTTTGTTCATAACCTGGCCTTATGACAGGGGTGAGGAAGAAGAAAAAGTTGCCTAAGGCATTTACAAGCCCTACAAAGACTTTATTAAAAAGAAAAATACCCACAAATTTACTACCGATCCATCTAGATCTTTTACGGTGTCATGTCACCTCTCATGGGGGACCTGTAACTTGAGAGATTTAAGAGCAAAAAAAGCACAAAAGCAAACTTTACAATGCAAGGGGTGAACCATTTAAAATTTTCTTCATACATACTTGAGAGAAAAAACAAAGGCTTCAGGAAAACTGCCTTTGCCAAGGTCAATGAATGCTCAGTCCTACCAGTCCATCAAAATATTTACTAAAATTATAGCTTGTGTAACTTTTAATATAAACTATACTTATGACATAAGCAAGGCTTCCAAATAAAGGAAATAATTTACTAACGCTGCTCTAAATTATTATCAGTGACTTTAGATAGTCAGAGTTGAATGTCTCAAGTTTGTGAAGCCCACTGACAGTGGGGGTGGTCCTCTCACTCCCTCACCTAAAATGCTAAACCAGGTAAAACCCATCAACATGGCTTAAGCACCCGAGACAGTTATTGTTCCTAATGTTGTCTTTGTTTTGTTTTTTAACAGATTTACAATTCTAAAATTATTTTACAATTGATTTTTACAGTTACTAACTTTGTTTCAAACACATCAGGTAAAACCATCTCTTACCACATCATTTTGATTATTGTGGTAGGTAGACCACTAAAATGGACCTGCTGAGTGTGGATAGGGTTTGTGAATATTATTGGAGTTTAGTCCCAGTACTAATCAGTTTGACTAATCTGCTTCATTTGAGTTAATTAAAAAGGAGATTAACCTGGATGGACCTAGTTAAGTCAGGTGAGCCTTTAAAAGACAGACTAAGCCCTTCCCGAGGAGGAAGATTTGAAGCACAGACATTCTCCTGCTGGCCTTGAAGAAGCAGGCTGCCCTGTTATGAGAGAATGTATGGAGAAACCCTCATGGCAAGGACCTCAGAGAGGCCTCTGGGAGACAGCTGTGGCCACTAGAGAGCAGCTGGCAGAAAATCATGGAGACCCCAGTCAAATAGCTGCAAGGACCTAAATTCTACCAACCATCAGAGTGAGTTTGGAAGAGCACCCTGAGCTACAAATATTAATGCCTCCTGGATAATACACATTTTCCATGGCCTTGGAGACATGGGGCAGAGATCTCGGTGAAGCCATGCTGGACACATGACCTACAGACAGAGAGATAACAAATAGGTGTTGTTTTAAGTGGCTAAGTTTGTGATTGTCATGCAGCAATAGAAAAGTAAAACAATCACTACACCTAAATGTTCTCCACTATCCTTTTTTTCTTGTACTTAATTCCTCTCCATGTCTATAGCACCAGCTTCTTCATGAAGCTTTAAATATAACCAGTCTCTTTGCATCGTAATCTCCTCTGTCTTACCAGCTTTAGCAAGTATTGTCCATGCCAGGGATAGGGCATGTCATAATAAATATCTTTTAAATATCTTCTATTGCCCTGGCTGGCGAAGCTCAGTGGATTGAGCTCAGGCTGCAAACCAAAGTGTCGCAGGTTCGATTCCCAGCCAGGGTGCATGCCTGGGTTGCAGGCTATAACCCCCAGCAACTGCACATTGATGTTTCTCTCTCTCTCTCTCCCTCCCTTCCCTCTCTAAAAATAAATAAATAAAAAATCTTAAAAAAAAAGTCTTTTATTGTATCATCTCCTCAGTTAAAAAGAGAGTTCCCCCAGTCTCGGGACCATCTCCCACACTTCTTTACGTCTCTCACAGACACTAACAAGTCACTAGCTATATAAGATACTCAATAAATATTTAACAAATTACTAATGGCTTCATTAATAAAATTATACCATATTCAAACTGTTCCTTATGGATTATGGAAAAAACAGAGAATCTGTAGCTACAGAGTTAATTGGGAGGATAAGATCTTAGAGTTAAAATACTGCATCAGTAAACCCCAATCTATCAATTTAACAGAAGATTCAGCAGGAAAACATAACAAAACTTCTGGACTGAAAGCTCATAGAACCTCGTGTAAAATTTTCTGGCCATTGTATCTGACAATAGAGTGGGAGATTTTAAGATAACAAATGTTATGGGTCCAGATTCAGAAGTCAGCACAGGAAGGGGCTAGGGCAGAGCACATGTGTACCGTTGCCAGGCAGGCGCATGCCACACCATCCACTGTCCAGGTGGCTGTGTCTCCTCTAAAGCTGCCCTGGTGAGTTAAGTAACCTGTTGAAAAAACCCACAACCTCCTAACCACAGCCACCTGGTTTATAATTATAGACTTTATTATAAATAGATATAAGCTTAGAGTGATTAGTTATTGTGTACAAAGTATTCAACCATGGCCCACCTGATTTTCATATAGTGTTGTACCTTCTCATTCCTTTGATACATCCTAGCTATTAATAGAAAAACACCTGTTTCCTGATAGTCTCCCAAACTATGGAGACACACATTCATATAGAGACAGCTTGGGGAAAGGTCCTGGTGAAGGACAACCAAATCCAATTCTTACCATCACAAAGCTTTCTCCTGTAGCTGCTGATGGAAGCAGTTAAGCCTGTCTTGCATCACTCCCGAATAAGCTACAGCAAACAAAATGAAGCTACAGATAGTCTTTAACTACTGTGGGAGGATTAAGAAAATCCTGCAGCAATAACTCTAGGATTTCCATTTGATCCTAGAAACAAAAAAAAATGTTTCTAAAACCACAGGTGAATAACATAAACCGAAAGCCAGGAGCTAGGTTGCAAGCATTTACTGCTTCCCTCTCTCATCATTTTTCCAGCACCTGCACACACCTAGTCTTCCCTTCCTGATACATAGACACGTGAAGCATCCAGCTTCAATGATAAACTAGAAGCAGCTAAAGAAAATGAATGATGACAGGAAATGAAAGTGACAGTGACAGTTTGTGGTTGTTTGATTACTTAAATGCAATGAATGTTGGCCACAGAATTTCCTGTCAACAAGTGTCTGTATAGAAAAACAAGAGAGCAATCAAAATGGTAACTGACATTTCAGGGCATTTCATAGAAGCCTGGTTTCATGCTCAACAAAACCATCTGTTTAGTATTCTTTAGAGGAACTACCACTCATCCTGAAAAGAATGATCAGAATAAAGCTGAGGTGGGTGGATGCAGTGATAGCTTAGAATTTAAACCTCCACGGGAAGGTGGTTTAGATGATGGAACACTAAACTAAATGATCTCTATGGTCACATCCAATGTAAAAATTTGAGAAATAATGTAGCATGTGGGGACAGGACATTGGCTGAAATTCAAATTTTATTAGAATCTAATTATATGACCTGATATCAGTTCATTTACTTCTTTATGTTTTAATTGCTCCTCATGTAAAGGAAAATGTTTCTTTTTCTTCTTGCCCTTAACCAGAACTCTGTCACATGTGTAAGGTACACCATAATTATCAGCAATGTTAGAAACACTGGGAATCAATACACTATTGTAACTGGGCAACCTGGGGTCCTGCCACCTGCCACCTGCCACCTTGTAGACACATAAAATGAAGATTTGTGTGTGGGGGGAAGAGGTTTTTATTAACAAGGTACCCAATTTGAGGAGACTGGGTACATACCTGCTCCAAGCCCTCCTCTTCTGCAAAGCACAGAACTTCCCTTGTTTCCAAAAAGACAGAAATCCAAATCCAAACCCATGCCCAGAAGTTCCCCATCATTCCTTATTTGTCCTTTTGGAGCCAGAAATCATTCAGATTTCTACATGAATGGGTTTTCATGTCTCTAGCATTCAGGCTTTCTCTTTCTGGGGTGCACATTTGTGGATTCTAGCATTGCCATCACCTCACAGCAGTTCTCTCTGTCTCCCAGGGCCAGGGTGCAGTATGCTCCCAAATCACTCCAGATGTTCTTGCAGGGGAAGCTCCATCTGTGGGGCCCTAGTGCCCGAGGCTGCCTGTGACCCTGGGACCAGTGCTTGTCCCAGTCCATGCCTCCATGTGCTGCTTTCAGGGTGAGAAAATGAAGCCATCCAGGACCCTTGTGCTGTGTGGAACAGGGTTGCAGCATTCAAGGGCTGGTGCCTGGTGAAGCACACATCCCAACTCAAGACTGCACCTCTGCAGTCTGGCTTCTGACCATGCCAGTTCTAAGCCCCCAGTGAGCCGGCTTCTGCCAGTCCCGCAAGTGCTCCCTCATTCTATCTCAACTGGAGCGAGGAGAAAGCCAAAGGACCAAGGGAGTGAGCTTCTGCATTGTCATGTTTTTAAAGCCAGTGCCCCAAATTGTTAAAAGTGTCTAGCCTTTCAACCAATGTGAGCCAATGTTGGCCAAGTTTGTCTTTGTCTCTCCTCTGGCCACCACCGTGTTCCACAAAGGGCCAAAGTCTCCAGTCATGCATAGGAGCACTGGGTTTTGCCCTGGGGTTGGTTGTAGCATACTCTACTGCACCTTGCTGACCTCCGCCATGCATGTGTTTTGACATTTTTGGCTCCGTGCAGCCTCAATGCAAACTTTCTCTGGCTGGGTCACCAGCTGCTTGGCTGCTGGGGCCACAAAAGCTGACTGTTTACTGTTGTTCCTCCCACAGCCCCTCCCTTCTCCAGGAAGGCACAAGGCTCTGGCAGGTAGCCGTTTTAACCCACAGCCCTTGGTGCTCCTCAGCTATCCATCCCCTTGGGGGTCCTTCTGGGGAAGTACAGGTTCATCCATTAATTTGAGGATACCTTCCCCTGCTCCCCACCCTGTTACACTATCATACACAAGTTTGTATTTCAAAAAAGACATTTTCTTGGCTGAATGAACATATTCACATCCCATCAGAGTTTCTTCTCCTTTCCACTGGGATTTTTAAGCCAGAATTCTTGCCATTTCCTCCTTTGAACTTGAATGTAGCCCTGGCTCTTACTTGTCCCACTCTGACTTCCACTCTCACCTACTCCAGCTAAACCCCCGGGGTCTGTCTTCTCTAGCAGGCAGCCCTGCCAATCGCCTTCCTCCCAATAGTGCCTCTCCACACAGAAAAAATGTGAACCTGTACTGCATGGTTCAGCCTTTCTCCTTGAAATGTGTCTATTTGTTTCTCCTTAAAAAAAGAAAATGCTTTAGAGAAATATGACTATAATTAACAACTGACAAAAATATCTGGGCTTGAGTTGAAGTGGGAAATCACAGAGGTTAGTTACTTATTTTGTCATGCACTTACCATTTGTTCTCTTTTCTCAGGGAAGTTAAAAGACCTGAGGTTCAAACTTAATAAGGCCCCATACTGTTTCTAAGAGTATTTACAGCATGCAAAGTATAAACCAGTGCATGACTTATATTTAAATTTGTTTTCACTCATCTGAGCTATTACACAGTATGCTATCCCTAAACCTTTTATAATAAGGAATACACATTTCTCAGCTATGAGAAGGAATAAAATGTTCAACAATTTGAGCTCTACAGTACTAGAAAGGTGACAAAACATTTATATACTTCCAATCCATTGTACTGATCTGGCTCCAGCGATACAAGGAACTGCCTCAGGCAGAGACCTTCAGCTATATACACATTCTTGGGAATTAGCAGGTGAACCAAATGGCCCCTAGTGATGACAGGCAACATTTTTCAAAAGACTCAACTTTAGTAAATGGATTCCTCAAATGAATTTCTTTTTGAAAACAACTATTTTTTTTTGTTTAATGATAGTATAAGTATTTGTTGCCTTTAAAAAAAATTCCAAGGATCTAGAGATTATGTTATAAGTAAATCATTTTCACTTATAAGGAATGACTGCACAATCTACTTTCTACTAGGTATCTTTATATTTTTCATTGAGTTTCTTAAGTTCCTAGTTCTTGGTAAGTTACTCCAGAAGAATAATATGCTGGACTAGCCATGGCCTGGCACTTAATATTTACAAAACTAGTCATTAAGAATGTCAAATAAGTAGACAAATTTTCACTATCTGGGTCATTTTTACTCCTGGAATTGGCAGTAAAGGGATCTCAGGATTCTAGTCTTAATTTTGTAAATAAATAGCTGTGACATCTAGAATATGTCACTTGATTTTTCTGGACTTAATTTTTCTTATTTGTCTGATATATTATTAGATATTTCTTAAGGACTTTCCACAAATTTTATGATTAGATTATTTGAAAGTAATTTCATTGTATACATTGAAAATATTATATTTCCAGGGTTCTAATGAAAGTGTTCCACTTTTAACATATACTTGTAATACTCCTTATATTTCTTTTGTTTTTGTAATATTATAACCACCATTACTCATATAAAATACCCTTTTAATATTAACAAAACATAAAAATTATACTTCACATTCAAATAATATATTTTGATTTGTTAAGTATTTTCCATCTATTATTGAACACAATAGCTTTCTGTGATCAATGGATCAGAGATAATTATTGCTATCTTAAGTGTCATTTATGTCCAAGAACACATAGAAAAGGTTAGTGGCAAAACCTATAACCAGATTTTTTTCTTTGAAACTCATGTTCACAATGTAATTTGTGCTGCAATATGTCATTCTGATAGCAATTCTAGCACAGAAATTTTAAGAAGCCCTTATCTTGAAGAGTCTGTTTACTTTCAGCCATTATCTACAGCCAGCCAAGAGGTGTCTTTGTGCCATTTTCAGCCCACTGCATACCTTGTAATTCATGAGCATGTTTCTTCAAGTTTCCAAGGTAAACATGTGTAGGTAACCATTGAACATTTCCAGACGAAGGTAGGATTCCTTTTAATATGGATGTGCCATTTACTTTATATAAGTTTTGACTGAAAAATAAGTCCTAAATTTTAAAGTTTTAGTATGTATGAGAGTGCCAAAAAATTACAAAAGAGAATGTTAAGAAATGTCTTCCCATGTTATCATTGCTTAGCTACCACCCTGTGTTTCTCTATTGCCACTTACAGTTCAAGGTCCTGGAATAAGCAGCCAAATTAAGAACCATTTAGGGTCATGGTATTTTCCTTTCTGTTTATATTCTCCTCCACAAGAAAGTGCCTGACATTGTTCTATGGTCCTCAGGTAAATATTGCTGGATAGGAGGTCAGCTTATTGGCAAATCAGAAGATACAGGATTACACTAGAATGTGTGCTTCATCTCCCTCTGAGCAAGTCTAGCATCTCTGATGTGATCTGACATTATTTATCTTTGGTCTTAGTAACCCAATAAAGTTGAGACAAATATGGAATTAGCCAGAATATTTGGTTTACTCTACAAGTGCTGAGAATCAGACTCATCCATTATTTTATTCATTCCATAAATATTTATTGATTTCTTAATATGTTCATGGTACTGTTTTAGGTGCTGGCAATATACTTACTGCAAACAAGACAGACACATTATGTGTTCTTATAGGGTTTATACTATGATTGAATAAAATAAAAAATCCCCAAGGAAACAAATAAATGAGACTATTTCAGAGTGGAAAGATGCTATTAAATGTGATAGTATGATAAAGGCTTTGCCCAGTTATACAGAGTGCTACATTATCTAAAAGGGTAAGGAAATAATCTATAAGGATGCTTACATATTCTGAGAAAAAAATAAATAAGAATCCAACATGTGTAGATAACCCAGTGATCAAATAGAGAATTGGTGCTAAGAGTGGTCTCAGGAATCTTGCCTGCTCCTGTCATAATAGTGTGTCCCCATAGTCTAGCAAATACCTAATAAACCACTATTAAAAAGATTTTCCTTGGGCTTTTAGTCTATTAAAATATAAGTGATGTTGAGAGGAGACCCACAGCAAGTCCATTCTCTCAATTTTAGTCTAAGATGGCTTAACAGATTTTATTTCCATAAAGAACCATTTTTATTTTTGGCAATCATAGTTTTATTTTATTCATTGAGGTATAATTTACATGCACAAAATGTTACAGATCTTTGTTGTACAATTGCCTGAGTTTTAACAAATATACACTTAGGTTACTACTACCTAAACCAAGATATAGAACATTTGCATAACCTCAGGACATTCCCCCATGTTCTTTTACAAGTACTCTTCCCACATCTTCAGGGACACCAACTACTCTATTTAGATTGTTATGGGTTAGTTTTGTCTGTTTTTGAACTATACATATAAATTGACTCACAAAGTACATACATTTTTGTATCTTCTTTAGCTCAACATAACATTTTTGAGGCTTATTAATATTGTTACATGTATAGGTAGTTTATTTATTTATTTTTTATTTTTAAATAGTCAGATAGCATTTGATGTGGGAAGAGAGGACCCAGAGACTATGGAAGAGAAATTTGAAAACAATGAGGCATATATATATGTATATGAGGCATATGTATATATATATACATATAATCATTCAATTCAAATCAGAATCAAAACCAAGTACAAGAAAGTTCTAGGGTGACTTAGGTTTCTGTGACAAAACCTTCTCTATTCTAGGGAGACCTTGACTAAAGTTATCTGACTCTAGTTGTTATCTAAATAAATTTAATTTAATCATACTGTGGTAGTTTTATCTCTAGATAGACCCACGAGTAGAGACTTTAAAGTAGTGACAGCACAGTAATATAATTAGGGAGTGTAAAAATAAAAAAAATACACATACACACACAGATGTATACAAATGCATTCTCTACATGAGGGGGCACAGCTGTCTAAAGCACAGCTGTTATACCCTTGAGGCCACCCTACCCAGAAACACCAGACAAGAAAGCAGAACTGGAAGAGAACATGGGTGTGATAAATGAATTTTCAAAGCACCTATTTAAGGCTCCTTGTCATCACTGAGCTACCAATTTAAATGCTTGTCATAAAAGTCATTTCTCCTCTAAACTGAAACATAAGCCATTCTACTGATTACTTTTATATTGTATACCACCCAAATACATGTCACATAAACCTGTTTCTTGAGGGTGCTTCCCAAGTCCCTTAAAAATCCCTTCATCAAGCTAATTGAGGACATGAAAGGCAGATAATCAGTTTGAGAATACTTGAGGTCAATTAACTCAGAGTTTGAGTCAGGAAGCTTTGGCTAAGGAGTGAGAGTCACAGACATCTCTAATGTATGGAAATAGTGTTGGTAATCAAGTCAAGGGATAGTTCAATGTTTATGTGAACTAACAGAAGGAACACCTTTCTGTTCCTTCTGCAGATATCAATTGAAAAGAAAGTAAAGAGAATGGGGAAAGTGCATTAGCTCTTATGTAAGGTACTAAATCTTCAAAGTACCTTTTCCAACAGACCTAAGATACACAGGTGAAATGCTCCTGCTTCTAGGTGTGCTGAGTGGGCTGCACGTACTACCCAGTATTCCATAGATAATCAGTATCACTGTGGGGCTTGCTTGAAATAGAGAATTTCAGACTCTAGCCCAGAACTAAGTAGTCAAAATCTTCATTTTAATAAGATATGCATTGACTTGTATGCACATGAAAGTTGCAAATATACTGGGTTAAAACTTTAAGTCATTGGTTCCTCCTCAGACTATTGTTTTTATCTGATTATTATATTCACCCAGGAATTTTTTAAACTCTATCAAGCCCCGCCCACAGATGACTGAAGCAGAATTTCCATATTATTTTAATAAAGGCCCTAGTTTCTTATGACCCAAGTAAGTTTGGGAAATGGTTGCTCCAGGATGTCTTGCAAGTGCTGATTACATATCTGCAATCTAAAAAAAATTCAGTTGACACACAACTTAGTCATTTTTATTTTAATTTATGTAAAATTTGAGTACATTTGGTTGTAACAAAATGAATAAATGCCAAATATAAAGTAATAAAAAGAAATAAGGAAATGACAATATCGGTAAGATGGACAATTAGAAGCATGAGACAGATTGTGTGTGTGTACTTGAGTGTCTTCAGCATTTCACCTGTGAAAAAAACACCTGGTCAAATCAGTGAACCAAATCCATCTCCAGATGGCTGGGTGTTTTCCAAGGTGTTTTAGACAAAGAAGGTTAAGACAGATTTGTTACTTTCAATTAATGTATTGCCCTCGTAAACACACAGCCTAAGTAGTATGTTTGTTTTTTATTTCGAATGTCTGCATTGTGTTGGGTTCTCTAGAACACAGATTCTGAGTCTAAGATTTGTGTAAGGGTGCTCATTGGAGATATTCTATAGATCATCTCTACATGAGGGAGGGTGAAGGATATGGGGCTGGGAACATTGAAGAGGTGCATTTGATGCAGTCATCGCAAAAGCCATTCCAGAAGACAGACTCAGCTGAGAGCTGTCTGCCACCAACTGGAGGAATAAATGTCTCAGTCCTGAAGGGGAATATGGGCAGTATCTCACAGCATCGACACAGTGGATGTACTACAATGCTAGCTAAATTTTTCATTTTTAAATCTTCAAGAGACTGTCAGAAATGTCTTATGTCTCTTTTTATCTCAGAATTTTACTTAAAGAAAAGCCAGTTCAATTTTGTTTGTATTCTCTAGTTTTTTTCTGCTGGTTGACAGTTTTTAAATAAATCCTTCCACATATTGATTGTTTGGGGAACTCCAAAGTACAAAACTTGTTTTAAAAAAATCTACTTATTAAAAGATGAAGACTTTATTTTATATAGTCAGAAGAAATCCTCAAAGGTGTCAAAAATTAGCTAGTCTATTAACCAAACTCCACATCATTTTTCTTAATTTAAGTTTTGTAAGCTTATATTATTTATGTCATAATATTCTGAAGATACTCAGATTTCTGATTGGATTATTTGTGTTTATTAAAGAGATTATAACATAATGTTTTATCTTAATTAGTATTTTATGCTTATCATTTTAAATATGTATTAGCCAGTTTTTATGTTGTTTTTCCTTTCTAGTAAAACTAAGGTTAAGTTTTTTCTTTCAACAGAAGGGATTTATATTCACATTAAAAGTAATTACAGATTTTTTATAAAAAATAAAGCAATTGACAGTTGTGTGAATGGGCATCTTCTCTACAGAGTGGGTAATAAAATGCAGACTGGGTAACCTTGAGTTTATGCTTCTGATGATATTTGTTCTATGGGAACAAAAGTGTTATGTACAGAATATTTGCAAACAGGAAGGTATCTATCTTTAAATCCTAGTTCTATCTTTCTTTATTTTTCACTTTTTCTAGGAGAGAAAATTGATTGGCATCCAAACACATAGTATTTCAGAAAAGTAGATCTGAATTATATAAACAGATTATAAAATGATGGATGTAATTTTTACCTTTTACTTGCTGTTTTCACAATAAATTGAGCATCTTTAAAACTATGCACACACCTATCATGTATTAACAACCTTCTTTTTGCTGGATACTATGACAAGTGCCAGAGTTACAAAAATAAATAAAACAGAGTCCTAGTCCAATGGAGGTTTAAATTCTAGTGGACAAATTGTGTTGAGGTTCAGTGATTAAGAAAATCAATAGGATTGAACAAATGTTTCATTTTTCATTTATTTCAGTCACCAAGAAGTAGCTACTGCAGTAACTCTAACCTCAGAGATATATATTTCAAAGAATGCATGAACAGTTTATTTAAATGTTAAAATATCCACCAAAAAGATAAAAATTTAAATCTACATTGAATATCAAAGAAAACAACTTGTTTGATGACATTTTTTTAAAGTAAATAAGAAAATTACTTTTCTCCTAGAGCTGATTCTGTATTCAAAGTTTTAGGAATCTGAGAGACAGATTAAGGAATGGGACCCTGATCTCACACTCTCATCAAAGTGTGGCAATGCCAACCTCTAAGGTATTTAAATGAGATCATGAGCTCATATTACATATCTCAACCAGGGAAAACATAAAATGTGGTGTAGGTCTTCTTGTCACTGGGAGTGATAGCAGGTTTTAGGAGCAAGAAGAGGAAGAAGAGGGAGCAAAGTAGAATTTTAAAAAAAGCAATCAGAGACGTAGGAAGGAATTGGAGAAGGAGCAGTTGCCAAAGGAACAGAACATTTCAGGGAAGTGTAATGGTGAACAAAACCCAGGGTTGCAGAGAAAAGAAGTTAGATAATGGATAAAAGATATTCAGTAGATATTTTCATAAAGGTTATGTAATTGCCCCAGAAAAATTACTTTTAGTAGTCGGGAGGGCAAAAGACCATACCAGAGTGGTTGTGAAGTTTGCAGGAAAGTAAGATGTAGAAACAGTGCATCTGTTTTCAAGAAGCTTGGATATTCACGAGAGCTGAGACTCAAAGCTGCAGAATAGTATAGAATCAAAGCATTCTATTTTCTAATATGGGAAACATTTAACTATAGTTGAATACTTCTTGGAAGAACACAGTCAAGGAGAAGAAATGTAAAAATGTAAGATAAAGGACATGGAAGAAGGAAAGCAACAGAATAACTGGCAGGGTGTTAGGATTTTCATCTGGTTACTTCTATATGAATTGCTGTCAAATGGGGGTTGAGTTCATTCTCAGAGAGAAGTATTAGGTTTCTCAGACAAAGGTGTGAAAAAAAGGGAGTGAGCTAAAGCACTTGTGGAAAATAAGAGAGAGCAGAGACAGAAATATTGGTTTTCTGAGCAGGACTCAAGACCAGCTGAGATGGGAAACCATGGAATCACAACTGTGATCAGCAACTGTGATGAGGGAGACAGGATATGGGCCGGCAGATGAGTTGGTCCATGGTGAACATTTTGTCTGGAGAAGTCAGAAAAAGAACATGAGAATATTAGCAAGAATTGAGGTAATGAAATACGACACTTAAGCTAGATGCATAAGCCAGTGTTTTGTTTTTATTGATTTCTGTGTAACAAAACAGGTAACATGGAGCCACGTGGAATATTTCATTACTGTTTCAAGGTCACTATTTAGGTGGCCTTGACTGGGGCTAAAGAATCTGCTTCAAAGATGCCTCTTTTACAAGTTTTTGCTGGGAAATCAGTGCTAGCTCTTACTTAGGAGCTTCTAGAGCTGACGACTAATGGCTGCATGTCTCTCCATGTTGGTCTCTTCCAGGGGCTGCCTTGGATTTCCTCACATCATGCCACTTGGTGCCAAGAGCAGCTATTTCAAGAGACAAGAAGTGAAAGCAGATGGTCTCTTGAGGCCTGGGCCTAAAAGCAAGCATATCATTTTTGCCTTAATCTTAATGTCAAGTAGTCACAGTGGCTGCCATGATTAAATGAAGAGGATGTGGAGTCCTATGCTGGGAAGAGTGTCAAAGAAATGTGTCATCATCTTTAACCTACCCTAACAAAGAAAGGCAAATATAAGGGAGTCACAAAAGGAGCAAAGGCAGCAAAAGTTATCGCATGTAACATGGGTACTCTGCAGAGATGACCTTAGTAAGGCACCTTTTAAACATTTTTTGTGTGTACCTTTTTAAACATGTTGTGTGTCAAGAAAGAGAACCACACTCCATGAAATACATGGGATGGAGAAGAATGAGATATCTCCACTGAATAAAAGCAGAAACTTTTTTTAGGGAAAACCAGGTTTCAGAGAAAAGAGTGAAAAACTTGGAAAAGCTGAGGGTAGAGTAGAACTTGTCGGTTCTTAAAGGAGAATCTGAGAGTATGAAGAAAACCTTTCAGATGAAGAACAGGATGATATTGTGTGACAAAAGATTATAGAACTGTGAAATAGATTATGAGCATCAGAGTCGACAGCTGAATGAAGGATGTGTTTAAACTGACAGCTTAGTGGCCCCAAAAGAAGCCTCTGGTGGATATGAGAAAAAGAAAGGCACTTGAATTTTCCCATTGTCCACCAATCAGGATGAATTGTCTAGATTTTTAGGGGATGTATGTTAACCTCCAATGCAGACATTCAATGATGCTCATTTTAACATATGTATATATGTCTGTACACACACACTTGCATTTCCATGCAGGAGCTGGGCTGAGAGGCTCAGAAGGTAGTGATGACTTCTGTTTTCTAAGGTATTGGTAATATCCTGTACGGTACATGTTTTGCTGAGCATTGTCATCATGAAAACTTCATTGATGGCTGCCCTGGGCAGACGTATCAGCAGAACATGTGGTACAGGAGTGGAGTTTCAAAGAGCAAAGACATAAACCACATTTTTAAAAATCCATTTCAGGTAGAAACACATGAATGAGTTTATCTTTTACTGAAAACTAAACTTATGAATTTTAAACTCTCATGTTCATCTAACTCACAATAGAACTTCAGGGAAGTTCTCTGCCCTCCTCAGGGTTCTGAAATGTCCCAAATGAGATGCTCATATTCCACTTAGATTTTCTCCCTTTGTCCTTCATTTCCTCTCTCACTCTCACCAACAGATGCCTGCAGTTGTTCCTATTATAAGAAGATAGATAACTACTCAGAAGAAAGCTCTTCCAGCAGTTCAAGAAGAGGTAAGAGTGCCTCTTATGTTATGAGAAGATTTTTGAGTAGTACACAGGTGTGGATAGTTTTAGGAAATCAATTTCTAGATAATTTCTTCCAGAAAATTGATTTTTCTGAGAATAACCCTAACTTCAAAATAGTCCTTTTAAGCATTTACAGAAGAAATACACATCTCTTATGTGTCTCATATTGAAAGATGGTGTATTGCCTTGAGGTATAAAAATCTAGTGCTACTTAAATAGAATACTCTTTTTGAGCTAGGCAATGGGAAAATCAAAACTCTGGGCTCAAGGCAGATTCCTTTAAGATTAATTGAAGCTTTTTTCTTTCTTTGCCTTACACATATTTCTATTAAAAATAAAGAGTGACAATAAAAACAGGTTGTTTGACCAGTGTTGGAATGTCCCAAATTTAAATTGCTCAAGTAATTTAAGTAATTGACACTGATTATTTTAAATGTAACTGAAGTATTTTTCAGGGCAATTAAAATTTTTCAGTAAACATTGAATAAAGCTAAAGATATAAAAGGTTTATGAGATTTCTTTCACATTTAGTGTACTTTGTTCAACAAGGTAATTAAAACCTATTTTATCAATATGTGAAATTTTTATTTCAATTTTAGTCAAACCTCTTCATAATTCATTATCTTAAGTGTATAGTATTCCAACTTTCAATTATAAAAACAATCTTATTTAAACTTATAGTAAAAACTTTTATATGACAACTTATAAATATGCAAAAATGAGCCAATAAATTTCTATTTTATTTTATGAGTTACCTAAGTACAAAAGTTAGAAATAGTAGATTTTATTTGTCATAACATTTTTAAAAATTTATTGGAGGATTAAGCCCAAGAGTTCCTGAAAAATTTCCAATTATTTATTTTTTTTCTAAACACCTGTATTGTGTTTAATACAGATACATGCAGATAGTGGCTTTATTCTTTTCTGAGTTTGTGTTTTTCTTTTCTTTTTTTAAAAGATTTTACCTATTTATTTTTAGAGAAAGGGGAGGGAAAGGAGAAAGAGAGGAAGAGAAACATCAATGTGTGGTTACCTCTCACAAGTCCCCTACTGGGAACCTGGCTCACAACCCAGGCATGCATGTACCCTGACTGGGAGTCGAACCAGTGATCCTTTGGTTTCCAGGCCTGCCTTCAACCCACTGAGCTACACCAGCCAAGGCTGGTGTGTTATTTTTAGCAATGGAAATTAGGGTTTGAAAGTATTACTTGGTATAGAGGTATCCAGAACGCATGGTTTTGCAGGATTCTATTCTAAGCCCTTTAAGTTTAACCTAAAGAAGAAATTTCATGTAGGAGCATAAAGTGTCATCCTGAAGTTCCTTATGTTTCTACTGACAGTGAAGGGAGGATGCGTGCAGGCCAGCAGACAGCACACTGGCTCAATCTGGCCTTTCTTAATTCTCCTAAATGCCCATGTGCTAAAGACAGAGGCAGTTAATCATTGGAGCCACATCCTCAAATGTGCTAATATTTCTGCACTTGAGGTGATAGAGTTCATGTTATCAAATAGTCAGTCTTAGGGAGGAGACTTTGACTAAGGCTTTGTCATCAGTAGGAAACACTCTTTTGCATGAGCTCTCCTCTCAAGATCATCTAGGAAGAATTTCTGAATACTAATTTTTGTATAGTAAAACTCCACTAAATTTGGGTGTGTATAAAAAATAATATACATGCACTGAGTGAAGCTTAACTTTTTATTAGTTTGTGTAAGAGCAAAGTTACACTGGAACCCTTTAAAGCACAGTTTCTAGTATGGATTTTATGTGTATACAGTAATAATGTAAAATGGTTCATTTCCTTTTTACAGATCTTGGAGAACCTCTCTTTATCTAAAATCTAAAAGCATTTAGATTTTATCATATGTATTCAAAGTAATTACCCCATATGTGGTCTTGTGGACCTTCTTCCTAAGTGAAAAAGAAATTGAACAAAATATTTTTGATTATTTTAAAATTAAAAATTTTTGTAACTGCTGCCTAATTAAATATAAAATAAAATTGAGATTTTTAATGAGAGAAGATACTTGCAACCAATATTTAATAGCTTGCCTATTGCTTTTATGGGGGACAAAATCAGATAATGATGGAAAGCAAGATGATGGAAAGCAAGACTTTGGAAATCAGACTTCTTAGGAGCAAATCTGGATCCTACCACCAAGTAGCTGAAAAAATATAAAAATAACAGTTTGTATTAGAAAATAATAATAAACACCACATAATATACCCACTTTTTTTTCAGACACTCAGTTGGTCTTTCTTTCCTTTGAGCACACAAATGTCCCTGGCATGGAGACTTTGTGTGGTTCTAGTGACAGCCACATCTTGCCTGAAAACATTCTTTTTCATCCCTCAGACCCAGTTGCCTCCCTCCCCAATTTCAGGATACATTTTTCTTCTAATGATCCCATATTTCTTTTATACATTCATCTTGGTTTGTGCAATTTAATCAGAGATACTGGTATACAACTGAATCTTAAAAATTGAAAATGTTTTCATTATTTTCCTAAGAGACATCTCAACTCCCCTTTTAAACCAATCAATGTCAACATATAGAGGAAGAGGATGAGATGAAAGGCAGGAGAGTAACAGAAATAGTTTCTTGGCTCATAACCAAAGCCCTGACTTACATACAGAAAAATAACTGGAGGAATTTTCCAAAGAAAGAACAGTAGTTATCTAAGTATTATGAGATTATTAGACGTTAGACATTTTTATATTCCCCAAGCTGTCTAAAATGGTCATATATTTTCTTAGTAATTTATTATTTTTTACATTAATAAATAATTATTATTTCCATTCTAACCTCTAACTTATGGCTGCTTTCTGGGTGTCTCTTCTTCCTTTTCCTCCTCTTGGTCATTTTTAACAAAAAAAACATGCAGATAAAAGCTATATCTGAGATGACCAAATAAATATATATAACCTGTATATTATAGAGATTATATATAATATAAATTATATATGTATATAAAATCTATCTTATTAGGCCATCAAAAGGCTCCAAATTTAGAGTTTGATAAAATTTTACTTTGATGAATACTTTTTTAAAAACAAACAATTGGTAAAATTTTATTTTTGTAAGGCTACATTACTGGTATTTTAATAAAAGACTATATTTGATTGGTCATAAACTGAGTGAAATTATGAAAAGAAAGAGTTAATAAGAATAGAACCCCAAAGATAATATTATAAAGGCTTTCCACAGTTATCGGACAAATAGAGAACAAGAGAAAAGGAGGACAGACATGGAGAAAAATGTTCCCTTTCCCAAAAGCTCTTTTCGAAAATTACTTGGAGACTTAGAGACTCTGTTGACTTTAATTAAGTGCTCATTAGATTGACAAACTTTTTAAAAGAGTGATCCTGCTTGCCATGTGGGTTTTCATATGCTCTCCTGGCTTTCCCTCTAAATTACTTTAGAACCCTTTCAGAATGACTTGTTTATGCAAGGGAAATTACTCATAACCCTGTAAAGAATTCAGATAGAGTTTTATGTCCTGTGGTTACTACTTTATTATTTTTACACAGCTTTATAATTTTCACTGAAATATCTTAACTCCTCCATGAAAAGTCAAAGTCTAAGTCTTCCTAAACAGGACTTAATTCCTCTGGTAGCAGTGGGGAAATAACTAATAATCTTTGAAATCTCCAGAGTCAGATGTCACCTCAGATATAATTGATTAGGTAAAGTCCTGGAGGCTGTGACTGTACCCAAATAAACAAGTGAATGATTCTTCCAAATATTTTTCAATGACAAAAACCAAAAACTTAAATTGGTTATTTGTTACTATATGAACACATTAATACTAACTTCTAATTGAACATTTAACTTTCAAAGTAATTTTGATAAACTTGTCTTAACCTCATTTTGCCAAGTTACAAGTTCTGTTCCATATATACTACTTACATTATTATGATAAAAATTTCTCTAACTCATGTGAAGCTATCTTTGGCACTGCAGTAAAACAATGCTAATAAAACTAGAAGGAGATACCATTTCACATCAGCTGGAATGGCTAAAATATAAAAGACTGACAATATTAAAGGTTGGCAGGGATATAGAACCAATAAAGCTTTCATATATTATTGGTAGGGGTATGAAATGATACAACCACTTAGGAAAAGTGTGTGTAGTTTCTCATAGTTATATGTGCACCTGCTCTATGAACTAGCAGTTTCATTTCTAAGAATTTACTAGGAGAAATGAAATTATTGTCCTCAAATAGATTTGGATAAGACTGATTTATAGGTGCTCTATTCATAATACCTCCAATTTGGAAGCAACAGAAATATCAATCATGAAAATAGATAAATTGGGGTGAATTCTTGCAACCAAACACAGTAACAACAACAAAAATAGTGGATGCCTGATAAGAACAACAAAATGGTTAGAATTAAAAAAAGATTATGTCAAGTGAAATTAGCCAAAGACAAGATTACATACTATACAAGTCCATTTATATAAAGCACAACTAATTTATGATACTAGAAATCAAAATCACCATTGTTTTGCAAATAGGGAATTGATTAGAAGGGGCATGACGAGACACCCTAGGTCCTGGAAATGTTCCCTATCTTGTTGAGGTGGTAACTAGATGACTACATGTTATCATTAACGCATTGAATTATACACTTAGGTACATTAATTAACTATATTAACTCACTGAAGTATATACTTGTCATCTGTAAAATTACAATTACTGAATATACATTTTACCTACACTTAAAATATTTTTTAAATAAAATAAAATAATAATTATATCCATTTGGTTTTTCACTTATTAGAAATAAAGACTGGAAATCTACTAAAAGTGCTTCTTAAAAGCCATCTTAAATAGATTCCTTTTATTTTTATTAATATATTAAATTATTTATAAATAGGTAGCTTTAAAATAAAATATGTAAGATTCTAAATATCAGACCATGAGAGTTTTTTAAAAAATAATTCTATAACACAGAGTTAAATTTTAGTGTACATTTTACTGTACTAATCACTTCTAAATCCAAATAAGACACAATATATCATTTTATTTTATTTCATTTCATTTTATTTTATTTTATTTTTTATTATTTTATTTTATTTGATTTTTTAAGCAGTTTGGCAGTATCTGCCAAATTTTGTTTTTAATATACTTTATTGATTATGCTATTATAGTTGTCCCATTTCCCCCCCTTTATGCCCCTCCACCCTGTACACCCCCTCCCTCCTGCATCCCCCCTCACTTTAGCTCATGTCCATGGGTCTTATATATAACTTCTTTGTTTTCTACATCTCCTATATTATTCTTAACCTCCCCCTATTTTTTACCTACCATTTATGCTATTTACTCCCTGTATCTTTTCCTCCTTTCTTCCCCTCTCCCTTCCCTGCTGATAACCCTCCATGTGATCTCCATTTCTGTGATTCTGTTCCTGTTCTAGTTGTTTGCTTAGTTCATTTTTGTTTTTGTTTTCTTTAGGTTTGATTGTTGATAGTTGTGAGTTTGTTGTCATTTTACTGTTCATGTTTTTGATATTTTTTTCTTGGATAAAGCCCTTGAACTTTTCATATAGTAACAGCTTGATAATAGTGAACTCCTTTAACTTGACCTTATCTGGGAAGCACTTTCTCTGCCCTTCCATTCTAAATGATAGATTTGCTGGAGAGACTAATCTTGGATGTAGTCCCTTGCCTTTCATGACTTGGAATACTTCTTTCCAGCTCCTTCTTGCCTGCAAGGTTTGTTTTGAGTCTTGATGGCAACTTCTTTGTAGGTAACTGTCTCCCTTTCCTCTTGCCACTTTTAAGATTCTCTCCTCATCTTTAATCTTGGAGAATGTAATTATGATGTTTCTTGGAGTGTGCTTCCTTGGGTCCAACTTCTTTGGGATTTTCTGAGCTTCCTGGACTTCCTGGGAGTCTATTTCCTTTGCCAGATTAGGGTAGTTCTTTCTCCTTCATTATGTTTTCAAATAAGTTTTCAACTTTTTGCTCTTCTTCTTCTCCTTCTGGCACCCCTATGATTCTGATATTGGAATGTTTAAAGATGTCCCAGAGGTTCCTAAACTGGGTAAGTTTGTGTATGTCCTAGGACCTTCTGGGTCTCTCCAATTAACTCTCTTGTGAGGCTAAGAGTTTCTCCTGCCACCTCAACCCCTACAGGTGTTTTCAGTCAGAGGTTTTTAGGGTTTATTTCCCTGCATTGGAACCATGGGTTGCTCCTCAGTTGTTCTGGTTTATCTGTACACGAATGTGGGATCACCCACTCCACCAGCCCTGATCCTCCTGTCACCATCTTGCTGTGAGTCCTCTCCACCCTGCTGCCCATCTCCACCCCTCCAACCAGTCCGGATGAATGTTTCTTCCTTACTCCTTGATTGTTGGACTCTCATACAGTTAGATTTTCTGTCAGTTTTGGTTGTTTTTTGTTTTTATATTTGCTGTTGTCCTTTTGGTTGTGCAAGGAGACACAGTGTGTCTACCTATACTTCCATCTTAGCCAGAAGTCCCCACAATATATCATTTTAATATAATTTTCAGAGTATGCATTTTGTTGTATGATTAATTTAAAATTAACTTAATTGTGTATGGCACATATTTGTGAATTATATATTATAAATATAATTAAAATTGATCTTTATATTTGTAGCACTTATTAAATAATATTATTCTAAAATAAATATATATGAGTATAAAATTAGTTATATCCCATCCTAAACTGAGCATGACATTTAAAAAAACTTAATTGTTTTGATATATCTGGCTATGAGATTAAACAATTTGGATAATTATGATTCAAAAGACAAAATAACTTTTTTCTAATGGAGTGTTTTGTACAAAGTGATTGAATTGTTTATTTTTAAAATTTACATATATAGTTTTAAATTAAGTTTATTGGGGGTGACATTGGTTAATAAAAATATCTAGGTTTCAGAGGTACAATTCTATAATACCTCATCTGTATATTGTATTACATATCCACTATCCCAAGCCAAGTCTCCTTCCATCACCCTTTATTTCCCCTTTACCTTCTTCAGCCTCCCAGAATTAATTTCTTTCTGATTTTGCCAGTTTTCTCTGCTCAATCTCAATGCTTTGCATTTTTATTTCCTGAAAGAATCTTTGGTGATTCATTGAACAATAGGTCTGATGTTCTACAGGTATAGTCAGAAAATTCAGCATCAGTTGCCTAACTTTGTGGACTTCTGTTTCCTTATTAAAGATACTGAAGTTTAATTTGTCTTGAACTCATGGCTCTAAGACAGAGCTTCAACCACTAGATCAGATTAGATGTTCATGGTGAAGAAGGGCTTTGCATGTTGTTCCTCCCCAGCAATACTTTTATCTTGACAGAGCCTGTCATTGCCTTGGCCTCAGGCAGGAATGTTTTGGAAGTGTTATAGAGGTATTTTCCTAAGTAGGAGATTTTCAAATCATAATATATAGATAGCAGTCTTCTACCTAATTCACAACGTAAGTGATACCACCTATTACTTTAAACAAAAATACCAGCCAACAAATTGTTCTGTGATTCTTCCATATCCCTTGCAGTTAGCACCATCAACATAATCTTTCCAAAGACCAGCAGTTAAATCACCCACCCTTGCTCCTGCTGGCATAGCGTATACTCGCCAATTCAATTAAAGGCATCTCAGCTTCCCAATTGATTTAGATATTTAATGCGTAATTCCTGAAGGTTCAGCTGGATCTGCTCATGTGTGCATTTAGATATTCTTATGCAAAATGGTAAAAATATTAGAAGCTATGAGAATAAAAAATCCAAATAAATATGAATCAATCAAATCAGGTGCTTTTCTACAATGAACTCACATTAGTTGAAAGCAGTTCACTTATGTTTAGTTTATGTTTCCTCTTTGCTCACACTTTACTACCAGATAATTTAGTTTTTCTTTTTGTTTATCTGAATTAGAAACTAATTTTTACTGAGTTACCAGGCTTTACAGTCCAGTGCCTCAAGTCAGTTATTAAAATGGTCAAAATAGCCAGATCAACCACCTTTTGACCCATTATGTTCAATACGTAACCACTGTCTGAAGGAAAGGCCAAGTTTGTGTGTATGTC
This sequence comes from Phyllostomus hastatus, assembly GCF_019186645.2. NCBI lineage: Eukaryota > Metazoa > Chordata > Mammalia > Chiroptera > Phyllostomidae > Phyllostomus > Phyllostomus hastatus. The sequence continues at coordinate 41,982,921 of NW_025333498.1, forward strand.
CTTGCCTTGGGTATAAGCTGATAAAAAGTTTAGATAAGATTTCCACACTGACAGTTGCACTGTAGGAAATGGGGTAGAAGGTGGGTAATAGCTTATACTAGCATGCCTAGTAGACAAAAAGAAAAGAAAAGAATAAAGGACCTGTTTTCCATAATTCACTCAAACTCCAAACAGCAAGTTAATTTTCTTTTATATTTCAGTTTGAGATGCACGGCAGGGATCTCCTCCCCAAGTAAAAGGCAATATGAGGTGAGAAGAGGAGCATGCTGCCAGTACAGGTATAGGCCTGCATAATGGAGCTGTGGCACTCAGAGAGAGGCTTTTCATTTTAACAACTGTGATGTGAGGAAGGAAGCATAATGAAGATGGTGTAATTGAAGTGGGAGAAGAAAACATTAACCATGCATCAAAAGGAAGACTTTGGGGCTTATTTGATTTGGGTTTCCTTCTTTGATCAAGCATTAAAACTGGCTAAGAGGTAAAGAGACTCAGAAAAATCAGTTCCTAAATCACAACAAACCTCCTGATTCTGGCAAGTTTTTTGTTTTTTGTTTTTAATTATATGAAGCCGAATCATTCTCCCTATACTGTTCTGTGTTTTCTCATTCTCATATGAGTGTTGACTCCAGGATATGGACATTGTGGCCAGGATTGAAGTCATACATCAGTCTTACAATGCCCAAAGTTATCTCATTTCTCTTTCCTGATGTATGTGTCTCCTTTCCACCAAAGGATTCCACATCCTGCACACGGAAAGGTAGGGATAAAATAATTTGAATATATAAAGCAAAACATAAGGAAACCAAGAACATGAAAAAGGATAAAAGAAAAAATATGCGTGTATATATCAAGGTCCAAAGAAAGCAAGACAAACAGATAACAGACACATGATTCAAAAAGAAATTAAATTAAGAGAGTCTATAATTTTACAGATTTATAAATGTTACACAAAGTGATAATTATGGAAAGTTACATTTATTGCTGATGCCAAATTTCTCCTTAGATAGATGTCATATAATCATGAATACTCCTGTAATTAAAACTCTACTTATTAAATATTATATTTTAAAAGTATCTGTTACATTCCTTGTAAAAAGGAAATACATATAAAATAGTTCTGATATTTTTTCATGGAAGTGTTATAGTTAATTGTTTAGATTTCTAATCAATAGGTGTTCTGAACTTGCCAAACCTTCAAGAATTCTCAGGAAAAACAACCATTACAATTGAATGCACCGTGGACTTGACTCATGTTGGAGAATTCCTGAGGCATGTTTAATAGGAATAAACAGTATCTCTAAACAAAGTATCTCCAAAGAAAAATCCTATTTGTGTTCTTACCTACAGGAAGCTCATGAAGAACCCACCGAGGTTAAGAAAGTCACTGTTTGTTTTAGTTTGATTCTTGTGTCTTTGACTCTATTGATCAATATCACTCCTGAATAGGTCACTGTGGGGCTGAAGCTTTCCTTGATTCCATAAAGCCCAAGATTCTTGGTCCCTCCCATTTTTAAAGAAGCGTGAGCAAAATCATTTTAAAAGAAGGTTTTATCTTTTTTTAATGCCTTGAGAGAATCTTCAGCTATCACTTTAAAGATACTTGAATGCTTTTGAAATGCATCTTATTCTGGTCTAGCTATAGGCTAGAAAAAACCCTTAAAATCATTTGTTTAGCCCTAAAAATCAATGTAGAAAAAAATCATGTAGGTAGCAATAAACAAATTCTATTTTATGTTGCAACACATACTTAGAAACTAATATTTTAAATAAAAATAAACAGAGCAACTATACATAATAACTGAAATCCTGTCCACCTACAAAATTGGTGATAACCTTATCTACTTGCACTCATTTTTTAAATTTATTCAATCATCTTTTGAGCATCTATTGCATCAGGTCCCATGCTAAGCAGAAATACATGTTTTTTAATATGAGATCAGTGCTAACATTCTTGGTATTTTATTATTCAATATGTCTCATGAGATACAATACCTGAGGATTGAGGATGAGATTATTTTATTTAAAATTCACAGTCATGAACATGTCATTTTTATTTTAAATTATAGAATTCATTAATTAAACTCTTAATTATGATGTTACACATTTTTATTTTATTCTAGTCATGGGAATTTGGTAAGCTATGTAGGCTATATAGGATGACATGAATATTTAGTCAGAGCATTCTTTTCCAAATTATGGAATAAAATTGACTAATATAATAATTTCTACTATTTATTGAATACTAATTAGGTATCAAACAATATATATCATATTCCTTTGAACAATGTTACACATTAATCTCTCAGGCCAGTAGAGAAATTACACTTACTATTCTGAACATTCATATTTTTTATTTGTTATAGTTTTATTGCATATATGACATTCACTGACTAGAGAGAACAACTATCTTTACAGTATGACTTTTCTCAGCCATCCAACTAGATGGAAATTGTACTAAATCACAGTCAGACATTGTACTTATCACATAGCTCTTCTTTGAGTTCTTAAGGAATATTCCAGATTGGTTCCTATATGTGAAAGTCCTGATGAGACCCCTCCCAACCCCATTAGTACAAACTGCCTCAATAGATGTCTAAGAAGTGGAAAGTACTTTTCAAACTCTTAATAACCGCTAAGAAATTAAGATGTTTGATGGATTTCTATTGCTGACAATCAAATGCTCAGTGTGTATCTGATACCAAATAATAGTATAATTAAGATAATTAGTTTTCTGCAAACAAATCACCTTAGGAAAATGACCCACACCTTATACCTTTATTGAGAAAAATATAAAATTACCTGATATATAAGCCACAGAATATGTTTCTGGACCTAATATCAGGGTTTCTGTCCCCTAGTCATGCAATATTTTGCCAAGAGTTAACTAGAGAATGATCTTCAGCTTCCCTCTCAAAGTACTTCTCAATTTTTGTTTGTTATTTTGTTTGTTTCAGTCTTGAGAGAATAATCCCTGCAAGTCATTTTCTTGATGCTCCTCTTTTGTGCTCTTGCCATGTTGCCAAGTTTTTATTCTTGCCAGAAATTCTGTGCCCTCACCCCATCTCTGCCCACTTCCAACCCCATGATATCAGCCTGTGTCTGCATCATATTACTTCTACCTGAAATATGGCACTAGCCTCTGTCAGCCATTCCCAGCTTCTTCACCCACATTCAATTCATTGTGCACACTGTTATTGCACCAGTACTTCTGAAGCCTACTGCTATGCATTTAAATTTCCTAGAAGTTTAAAAGCCTTATTCCAGCAATGAAGACTCTCTTTGCTTTATCTCTTTCTAACTTTCTAATCTAAAATTTTATATAAACTATTCATTTATTCATGAAACAAATATTGAGCATGTCTCATGCCAGGAGATGTTTAAGGCATGAGTGACTACAGCATTAAACTCAACAAGCTCAAGTCCTGACCTTCATGGGCATTTCATTATGGTGAATACAATTGGTACTACAGTGCTCTGACAAGTTATCCTAGTCATGAAACTGAGGGTTCTTATGTCCTTGATTAAATTTAGCTTTAAATCCTAGCCCTAGAACTTGTATTTCTCTCTCCCCCTCTCCCTCACTCTCTCTCTCTCTCTCTCTACACACACACACACCTCCTTCAGGGATGTTGCCTTTCCCCCAGATAATCAGTGACCCTGAGGCAGCAGAAGACAGTAGCCCAGGTCTGACTAATGGTCACAAGGTCTGGACTTCAGGCAGACTTAAGATAACATCTTGAACTAAGTTATTTTTCAGCTTCTGAAACCAACCTTAAGGTAGAACAACTCTCTGGCTGCTTTTCCATTAAACCAAAGAGAAGCACATCAGAACAAACCTCAAAATTGTCCTTAAGACCTAAGAAGTGATTTATCACACTTACTTCCAACCAGTTGGTTCCTAGCATGAAACCACCCTGTAACCAATAATGTCTTGTGATTTTGCTCTACAAAATCTGTAACCTACACACCATCAAGGAGTTTTGAGCTTTTAAGCATCATCTGTTTAGTCTCTTGGGTGGTGCCATTCATAATAAAATAGCCATCTTTCTCCACTGCAATTCTTGGTGTTTAGTGCTTGGCTCTGCTAGCACCTGGTGGATAAACTGTTTTAGTTCGGTGATGGAGCAGACATTCTCACCAGGACTGACACTCTCTGTTTCTACTTGTGCCACCACAGTCAATTGTGCTCGCCTGTAGAGAACTGCCTTGGGCAAGGTCCCACTCCATTTTAGGAGGATGCTTGCCTCCAATTGCCATCAGATGTAAACATACAAAGGCCTGGTTCCCTCACCTCAATTTGAGACAACCCTGAAGGGTTTTCCAAGCTCCAGAGCTCTCTGAGGGATAGATTGAAGCTTCAGTTGCAATCTTATTAAAACCAGCATTTCCCTCTATCCAATCCTGCCTTCCTTTCTTTCACAAAGATATATTTCCAAAGAGCACTCTGTTTCTGTCAGTCTCCATCTTGGAGTATGTTTCCAGAGAACCTTATCTAAGAAATGAAATGATAGAGATACTAACCAAGAAAACAACATGTATAATGGTTTGTACTGTGGAGGATTATATAACTGGTTGCAAATAACTCAGTGCCATGCTTCTCCCTGTGGTGCAGACAAATTATATCTCATTACCACATCAATAGCAGGTACAACTATTTCTTGCTTCCAACACTCTGGAACACTGAAATATCTGTGGAAGAAATTTATTTCATTTTTAGGAAAGACCTTTGTCAGCTTGTTGCTATTTTTTTTTCATTTCCCTCTACCAAAATGACCAGCAGTATTCCATATAGACATAATTCATTATCCTGGTTTCCAGAAAGAAGATGGTGTGCAGTGGAATAGCAAATGACCGATATGATCTTGCAGCATGTAGTTATAAGGGCGTGGGGTTTGAGGGTCTCTAGTTGCCACAGTTGGGTCTAGTCTAGCCTATTTGAAATAAGTAGTGATGTATGCTATCAAGTAAAGTAAATAGGAGAGAAAAATGAGGGAATATGAAGGTGGGATGAGGGCTAGAACTGCTCATTTAATTAGAGTTGTCAAGGATGGCCTCATTGATAAAGTGAAATTTGAGCAGAATCCTAAACTAGATAAGATAGCAAAGCATAGAGGAACAAGGAAGAAGAATGTCCTAAGCAAGGAGGGCTACAATGTAAAAGTCCTGAAGTCACAGCCTGGTTGACATAAACAAAGGACAGCCTGTCTAGAATTTCAAGAGAAGTAGAGATTCAACAAAGAGGAGATGGAGTGCTAAGAGAATCCAGATCATGCAGGTCCTTATTGGTCATTAGAAAGTCTTAAATTTTTTCTCTGAATGAGAAGGAAAGCCTTTGGGGTTGTGAGCCAGTGGAGAGACTGAAAAAAGCTGGATTCTGAGTATATTTTAAAGTCAAGATAGACATATTTGCTGACAGGTTGGATGTGGGTTATATGAGAAAGAAAGTCAAGGATGACTCCTTTTTTTCTTTTTTTTTTTTTGACCTGACCAACTGGAAGAATATACTTGCCATTTCCTGAGAAATTAACACTGCTGAAGAGAATTTTACAAAGCCAGTGCACCTGTCATTTTGTTTTTCTTACTTTGCTTATATGTCCTGCATACTTTCTGAATATCATCACTTCTGTGTTTTTTCCCTTTTAATTTACCAATCTTCATTCATTATGTCTAAATTCTAACTACCTTTTCAAGTTCAGCTCACATACTACCTCCTCTGTATATTCTATGCACATATCTATTTGAACTTGTCCTTTTCTATCACCATAATCCTTTATTATGCTCCTTTCATCACATTAAAACCTTTTCCTCTTGCTTTGTTACTTTTATAATTTTTGAGGTTCAGTCAAATAGAGATGAAATTGTCATCTATATTACTAATTAAAGCTGATTTTAGAGAAGAATCTGGTTGTTTTTTTTTATATTTGTAGTAAACTTACGTAGCCCCACTCTCTCACATATACTTTCTTGCAATAGGTTCTCTCCCCTGTGAAATTTCTGAATCCTAAAGTAAATAATGACAGCTATATCAAGGTATGTGTGTAAATTCTTTCCAGTTTCCAATTCACTATTTAGATAAATTAGTCTTCTTCACTTAGGTAGGTATCTTAGTTTGTCCACACTGCTACAATGAAATATCATAGACTGGGTGGCTTAAGCAACAAACATTTATTTCCAGCCCTGGCTGGCATAGCTCAGTGGATTGAGCACGGGCTGGGAACCAAAGTGTCCCAGGTTCGATTCCCAGCCAGGGTACATGCTTGGGTTGCAGGCCATAACCCCCAGCAACCGCACATAGATGTCTCTCTCTCTCTCTCTCTCTCTCTCTCTCTCTCTATCTCCCTCCCTTCCCTCTCTAAAAATAAGTAAATAAAATCTTTAAAAAAAACACATTTATTCCCCATGATTCTGGAAGCTTGGAAGTTCAAGATCAAGCTATTAGCAGACTCACTGTCTGGTGAGAATTCCACTTCCTTATACAGAGACAGGAATCTTTCTCTGTCTCTTCACAAGGCAGATGAGGCAAGAGAGCCCTCCGGAGTTTCCCTTATAAGGGCACTAATCTCATTTATAAGGGCTCCACCCTCATGACCTACTCAACTCCCAAGGGCCCACCTCCTAATACCATCATGTTTGAAATTAGGTTTCAACCTGTGAATTCTGAGAGGACACAAATATTCAGTCTATGGCAGGAAGAGTGAGTTAGGGCATGAGTCAAGAAGTCAAGTCTTTATTCTCTTGAGGATAACTACCTGCCCTCACACACACAGCACTTAACCTGTCTCTCTTACTCAGTCTTGAATAAATATATATATGTTTAAATTGCATATCCTCAGAGAAGCCAGAACTATACCTTGTGCACATGAAGTATCCTAAATATTTCTGAATTAATGCATCTTTTGATACCTTCAAGAATAAACAAAATAAAAAATAATGGTGATGTTGGGATCATTAAATACTATAAAGTCAGATTTGGGGGAATTTTAAATATAAAGCTCCTGTTTTTATCACTTGATGTTTGTACTCCAACATGAAACATTAAATATCATTTGCCTACTTATCACACACATGGACTAGTGCTAATTATAAACTTTCAGCTAAACAAAAAAATCACCATTTATATGTTATTAGTTTTTAGAGTTATATATAATGCTTATATAATATATTATATTAAATTTATGGTTACATTTCAACCATCTCTATCTGGCATTTGCTTTTAAACTAAAGAAATAAACTATGCCTTTGACATTACTAGAAATAAATGATGAGACCTTATTAGCCATACATCCTCTCTCTATATATTGGTCACTACACTGACTTTAGAAATTATCCTGCCTGCTTTATAAACATATATATATAAACAACAAAAGGAAGGCAGTGGAGAAATAGTAATATGAGTAAGAAAAAAACAAGATAAATCCTTTCCAAATTAATTAAAATGAAGGAGACCTAGGTAATTTACAACTCAGAACCCATTGGTAGTGCTATGAACCTGGGTTATAGTCTAAATGTATAAGTTATGCGTTTTATTTTTAAAGATATCTTTGTCCCTATTTTAAACTACTGCTTAACACAACTTTCAAGTTAATCAGGTTTAAAAAAACCAGAAATGCCATTAGTGCTTAAGAATTAATAGCAAAGCCCTGGCTGGTGTGGCTCAGTTGGTGGGAATGTCACCCCGTAAACCAAAAGGTCATGGGCTTGATTCCAAGTCAAGGCACATACCTAGGTTGTAGCTTTGGTCCCTGTTTGGGACATGTTCAAGAGGCAAACAATTAATGTTTCTGTCTCACATCAATGCTTCTGTCCCTTTTTCTCTCTCTCCTTTTCCCTCTCTCTAAAATCAATAAGCATGCCCTTGAGTGAGGACAAAAACATTAATAGCAAAAATTGACAAAAGGAAGTGGTTTCTAACATAAGAAAATAGCAAAGCCTTGGCTGGGTGGCTCAGTTCATTAAAAGGGTTGTCCCAAAGACCAAAACGTTGCAAGTTTGATTCCAGGTCAGTGCACATATTTAGGTTGCAGGTTTGATCCCCAGTTGGGATGTGTACAGGGGGCAACTGATCGATCGACAGTCTTTCTCACATCCATGTCTCTCTGTCTTCCTCTCCAAAATCAATAAAAACACATCCTTCTGTGAAGGTTAAAAAAAAGAGAAACACCTGGCTGGCGTAGCTCAGTGGATTGAGCGCGGGCTGCGAACCAAAGTGTCGCAGGTTCAATTCCCAGTCAGGCCACATACCTGGGTAGCAGGCCATGACCCCCAGCAACCACACATTGATGTTTCTCTCTCTCTCTCTTTCTCCCTCCCTACCCTCTCTAAAAATAAATAAATAAAATCTTAAAAAAAGAGAGAGACAGTTAAAATTACCCATTATGCCAGTATGTCAAGATCAGCCACTAAACATGAACTTCAATTGTTCATCTATTTGCAGGCAATGGAAAGAGCCCTGGGACAGGACTCCAGAGCCTTTCCTCACCTTGCCAGTGGCCTGAGAAGTTCCTTGGTTCCCCTGAATCTCAGTGTCCCCACATAAAGAAGAGCATTGCATCGAATCATCTACTTGGGTTGCTCAATGATCATTGTCAGGTATTCTGATCTCATTTCCATAGATGGTATAATATGTTACAAATTTTATAATTACATGTGTAATGTTTATCAATATGCTTTTCACTAATACATTTTAATGAAACTTTTATAAAGTTATTTGAGGTTAGAAGACTGTGTCTTCTGTCAATTGAAGGCTATGTTTAGTACACACCACATCCAATACTACCTTGCTAAATGTGTTCATTTCCATTATCACTTCTGTCCCCACATAAGGACAGGGCAGATGTGACCAAATGATGCTGCTTTCTTCTGCAAATCATTTTCTGTTCTTACACTTGCATCCCCTTATTCTAACTGGCTTGACTCAGGAACAAGCATGATTCTCATTTTTGTATCTACTTATTTCTTTCAGTTTGTACATTTCGGGCTGGAATATTAAGAATCTTTTGCTTCCCAAGTCTACTTCAACAGGGCGCCATTTAAAATGAACAGAGGTCATCTCTATCATGTGCTTTCATCCATGCCCCCTTGTTTTATGTGGCACAGCTATTACCACACTCAATCCACATCACTATCTCCAATGAGAATGTTTCAATGAGAATGTTCTCACTATGTTTCAATGAGAATTTGCCGTCATCCAACTTACTTTATGCCAGAATGTTTATTACAAAAAAACAAAAGTTTGTCCTGATAAAACAATTTTGTGTATTGCATCTAGCACATGGATTTATCCATTTTTCTCCAATTAAATAAAAATACACCATGAAGTCATTAAATAGGTTGAGTTTGTAGCTTCGTTTTTAAAGAGAAATAATTTCTTTTGGAAGTAAAATTTTTATGATTAGTTAGATCATAAATAAGTCAACAGATTTATTGGAAGATGTCTCTAATCCTAGATTTCAAAATGTGGCCAGATTGGAACCTGATCATCTTTGGAATCTGCGGTGACTCATGCAGGGCACTTGTGTGTGATTCAGTCTTGGCATGGTGTCAAAACAACTGGTCACATCAATCAAAAAAATTATTTGGGCAATTCTTCCATGCCATGTAGACAATGGCCCAGTTGGTTCTATTTTTCATTCTTCTACTAAATACTTTTGGCAGCATGTCCACATGACAGCAATTTGGCTATTCTTTTGATAAGTGTGATACTGTGTGTTATATGTATGACCAAATGCTCAATTCTATGATAAAGCTTTCTCACAGAAGCTCTGAGAACTCCCAAGTATTCAAACCTCATGCCCCCTGGAACTCTAAGATTTTTGTATATTCCTCTAGAAAGCTGTGGTTCCACAAATCATGAGATCATATAACACAAAGAGGCCCTTGAGAGAGCCTTTGGTCCAGCAGTTGATTGTGTATATTTATTTCTCAGAGTCACTTGTTCTTTTATCCATATATTTATTTGGATGCTGTCTTTCCCTTATATCAGAAGGTCTTTAAGGACTTGCCCTGTTCCTTTCTTTCATTGTTGTTTTTTTTAACTCCCCAAAGTCCAATAGAGTACTCTAAAATAGATCAGTCTGTGAAAAATTCCTGTCATCCCAGATAGCTACTCAGAATTTACAAGAGAAGCAAATGCCCTGGCCCCCTCCATACATGTACCATATATATAACATCTATATAACATCTCCAAGGTGCAGGTCACTTCACAAGCTATTAGATATGTTTTTTTACATGTCTCAAAATGTTCTGATTTTGACTTTAACAAAGTTCACAAATATTATTTGACAATTTATATAGTTACAAAAATGTGCTCATTCAAATAGTAATAGAGGTATAGGCGGGAACTCATAGCTTGAAAATGTGAGGCCTTAAAGCTAAGCCTTAAGTAGCAGAAGGGCTGGAATCAGATCTCTTCTGTTGAATACAATATCCCTAATACCTGCAACATTGTAAGTATTCAGGTAACATTGGTTAAATAATTACAAAAGTAAAAGAAAAAATTAAAGTAAATTTATTATTTCTTTCACTAGAATTAATTACTTCTTTGATTAAAGAATAATACTAGCTCACTTTAAAAAATAGAAGCTATTGATTAATTTTTTACTAGTTGGCGTTTTATACTTTACTTTCAAATTTTCTTTAAATTCCACTTTTATTTTTTAAAAAAATCTTAAATAATGCCCTGGCTGGCATAGCTCAGTGGATCGAGCGCGGGCTGCGAACCAAAGAGTCGCAGGTTCGATTCCCAGTCAGGGTACATGCCTGAGTTGCAGGCCATGAACCCCAGCAACTGCACATTGATGTTTCTCTCTCTCTTTCTCCCTCCCTTCCCTCTCTAAAAAATAAATAAATAAAATATTTTTTAAAAATCTTAAATAATTACTACTTTTCCTAAGAAATGGTTTTATTTATTATATACTTGGACACTGAGTCACTGACTGTTATTCCCCTCATCGAATGCCATTTACTTTTTATGGATTTAAAAAATTCATATTAATAGAGTTCTAGCTTTATAATGACATAAAAATATTGTCTATGTGCTTTAAATTGTTAATCATAAATTGAAATATTTGCTTTCATAAAGAGTAAAAAATCCATCAACAAAATAAGAAAAACCGTATTATTTAAAGCTGTTCTAGATGCCAACTAAATTTAATACCTAATTTAAAACTAACACATTCTCTTCAATATATTATGCTCCCTCTGATTAAATCAAAATAACATTGTAATCAGCATTTCAGGTAAATAAATATACCTGACAAAGAATAAAGATACTGTATGTCTTAATATTTGTCAATAACATTTTTCTCTCATCAACACTTTCTTAAGGATAAAGAAAAACTCTAACTCAAAAATAAAGAATCTTTTATGATTGTCTAGAAATGACCAGCTTGTTGAACTCACCTTTACAGGACAGATGGCAGGTAGCAAACTGATCTCAGCCAATATAATTTGTCAAAACAATCTGCCATGAGCAGGTGTCAGATAATTATCTAAATGAACAGTTATGTAATGTAATAGACTAACTAGAAGTAGGTACTAAATAGGGAACTTAAGCACTTACACTTTCAAACTACCCTTGAGTCATACATATGATACAAAAATTAGCTAATGCTTAGGGCAAGGTATGACTATGAATAGCAGTTTCCAGTTTTTTTTTACCTAAATTTTGCTTTGTGAAAACACATGTTAGTTTTCATTCACACTGAACTCTGGTTACATCATTGTGATATGTCAATAAAATACAGTTTTATGTTTGTCAAGTGTTCTTAATGCTATATCATAAATCAAAGGAATAAAAAAGTTTGTTATTCTCAAGTTATTGTTGTAAAACATTATATATTAACATATTAAACAGATTCGTATACTTATACAATTAAAATATGTACAACCAAATACAAAAAATCTTTAAATTTCCCGTAAGTGAATAGTTTTACAACTTATGAGTGCTAGTCATATAATTGAATTATATTTTGTAATGGAAATTATCTGGTTTACTTTTTGAAAGTAAAATATACAAAATATATTTACAATTTACAATTTACAATTGACAAATACCTATTTGAGAAATTATTATTGACCAATAAAGTTAGACATTAACATTGCCAGTCTTAATAGAGAAGTTTTCTTTGCTGAGCTGGTAAGTCATTTTTTATCTTGGTTAGTTTTATTTCAATAAATTACCTCGCTATTAATAAGTTTCACAAGTAGTAATCAGGCTAGTTGGGTGGAACTCCATGGAGAGAAATTTCTTCCATTTAGAAGTTTTGTCTGCTCGGGACAGGATATTTTTTGTCTCTGAAGAGTCACTTACTTGTGATATCTTGCTTATATATAAATGTAAGCAATGCTAGGCAGCCAGTGGAAAATGTCATGAAAGAACCTGTGACTTCATCCTAACATTTCTCACAAAGCTGGTCCTTCAGAAGTGGCCACATATGCATAGAAGGAAGGACTCCTGGAAGAAAGTGTACCATGGAGCCTGACCCCATCCTTCTAATTCTTTGCAATAGTTCTGAGTTCTGGATAAGCATTGTCAAGAAGCAGTGGTTCTTAAACATTTGGCCTTAGGATCCATCTACACTGTTGAGATTATCAATGCCCCTCCAAAGAACTTGTGATTACATAAATTATATCTGGGAACACTATCATATTAGTTAAAAAAATGAATATGTTTTAAAAGTACTTATTTTCTAATACATTTAAAATGTTATATATGTTAATATGTTGCCAATTTTATTAAAAATATATATTTCAAAATGAAAAATTATATGAGTGGCAACCTTTATATTTTGCAAAAGTGTAACATATGACAAAAACAGATGAATTCTCACCTCTGCATCAATCCACTAAGATATATTATTTTTAATCATGTTTAATTGTTATTCTAATACAGTTGTCCCAATTTTCCCCCTTTGCCCTCCTCTGCCCATCCCACCCCCTGCTCCTATAGACAATTCCCATGCTGTTGTCCATGGGTCATTCATATCTATTCTTTGTCTAGTCCCTTCTCTTCTTTCCACCATTGTCCCCATCCCCCCTCCATATTATTTCAATTGAAGTATATGAAGAAAAGTCAACCCCTCAGATAAGTAGCTAGAAAACAGAGGGATGATTTAAAACTTTATAAATATAATTTTGGAAAAATTTTGGTAAAGCAAAGCAAAACTTAGCAAGTGGTAGATTCTTAAAATTGAGTTGGAATGTGGATCCAAAACAATATCGATAAACTTACTGTACACCCTTATATAAATACAAATTGGTCTATCAGGCATTTTGAATGAATATTTTATTTGTGCTTCTGTAACATAATGCATTGGTCATTCAGAAAATACTGGTTCACTGCTGAGTCATGTAGATCTCCCAATGCACATTAGAAAATTCCACTGTACTTTTGTGAGAAAATGAAAGTGAAAAAGTCAAGTAACAACTCAGTGTTATTACAAACAGAATGTTGGTCTTGACAGATACCCCATGGAGGTTCTCAGGGGCCCCAGACTCTCCACATGATGTGTTTAGAATCTCTGCCATGAAAGTAAGGACAGTCTGATTTCTAGACCCACCCTCAACATCAGTAACCAGATCAGTGACAATCACAAACACTCAGATATTAAAAACTTGTGAAGGGAGTGAGTGTGGAAAACCCCAGTGAGAAGGAAACTGCTCCTTAGCTGCCTTTTAAGAATGTGGACCAAGTATTGTCTGATGTGGTCTTTAAAGATAAACAGAAACCTGAATTTTTATGATAAATCTCCTGGTTTTTAAATGGTGTCCACTGTATGGGCTAACACTTAATGAGCCAAGCAGAATGCCCCTGTGCATTAAGACCATGGATTAGTCAGGGACATATAGCAGAGGACACTGTCTTGGTTTTGTATGTTTCTGAAAGCAAAAATCATCTGTGGAAACCATGACTGAGTAAGGTGTAGGAAGCTAAGAACTATAAGCTTTCATAAACTTGTTACCCTAAATCTGAATTTCTTAGTTGCTCTTAAGTATAGGAATCATGACATGGTGGAATCAACTTCCCTGGGTTTACAAAATCATCACTAAAGCAGTGAACAAGAGTACTACAAATTGTGTTGGGCTGTGTATGCTGTACACAAAATAAGTATAGCAGAAAATCAGGTCCCTTGGGTGGATAGATCAGTTTCTCTTGTTGTCTTTACTCTTGGTATTCTTTTTTTTTTTTTTGATGTTTTAAATTTATTTTTTTCACATTTTTATTGTGGTTCAAATACAGTGGTCTCCATTTTTTCTCCACACTCCCCTCTGTCCCAGCCATCCCCACCTCTCACCCTTGATCCTGCTCTCCTTTGATTTTTGTCCATGTGGCCTTTATACAAATTCCTGAAAACCTTTCCCCTTTTCCCCCTATTATTCCCTCCCACCTCCCTTCTGGTTACTGTCAAATTGTTCTTAATTTCAATTTCTCTGGTTAAATTTTGCTTGCTTGTTTGTTTTATTAATTAGATTCCACTTATATGTGGGATAATATGGTATTTGTCTTTCACTGCCTGGATTATTTCACTTAGCATAATGCTCTCTAGATTTATCCATGCTGTCACAAAGGGTAGGAGCTCCTTATTTCTTTCTGCTATGTAGTATTCCATCATGTAAATGTACCATAATTTTTTGATCTATTCATTTACTGATGGACACTTAGGTTGCTTCCATCCCTTGGCTATGGTAAATTGTGCTGCTATGAACATTGGGGTGCACAGGTTCTTTTGGATTGTTGTTTCAGGGTACTTAGGGTATAATCCCAGCTGGGTCAAAAGGTAGTTCCATTTTTAGCTTTATGAGGAGATTCTATACTGTTTTCCATGGGGCTGCAGCAGTCTACATCCCCACCAACAGAGTACTAGGGCTCCTTTCCTTCACAACCTCTCCAACACTTGTTTGTTAATTTGTTTCTGATGGCCGTTCTGACAGATGTGAAGTGCTATCTCATTGTAGTTTTAATTTTAATCTCTGATGGCTAGTGATTCTGAACATCTTTCCATATGTCTCTGGACCCTCTGTATGTCTTCCTTGGAGAAGTGTCTATTCAGGTCCTTTGCCCATTTTATAATTGGATTGTTTGTCTTCCTGGAGTGGAGTCCTGTGAGTTTTTTATGTATTTTGGAGATTAAACCCTTCTCTGAGGTATCATTGGCAAATATGTTCTTCCACAAGGTTGGTTCTCTTTTCATTTTAATGCTGCTTTCTTTAGTCATGCAGAAGCCTTTTATTTTGATTAGATCCCATTTGTTTATTCTTTCCTTTATGTCCCTTGCTCTAGGGGACATATGGTGAAAATATTGCTGCATGGAATATCTGAGATTTCCCTGGTATGTTCTCCTGCATGACTTTTATGGTGTCATGACTTATATTTAAACCTTTTATCTAACTTGAATTTATTTTTGTGTGTGGTGTGAATTGGTGATTGAGTTTCTTTTTTTTTTTTGTATGTAGCTGTCCAGATCTTCCAACACCATTTGTTAAAGAGGATGTTTTTCCTCCATTTTATGCTTCTCCTCCTTTTGTTGAATATTAATTGACCATAAAGACATGGGTTTATTTTTGGGCTCCCTATTCTGTTCCATTGATCTATGTGTCTATTCTTATGCCAGTACCAGGCTGTTTTGATTACCAGGGCCTTGTAATACAGTTTGATATCAGGTATTGTGATCCCTCCTACTTTGTTCTTCTTCTCAAAATTAATATAGCTATTCAGGGTCGTTTATGGTTCCATATAAATGTTTGAAGTGTTTGTTCTATGTTGTGAAATATGCCATTGGTACTTTAATAGGTATTGAATTGAATCTATAAATTTTTTTGGTAGTATGGACATTTTGATTATGTTCATTCTAATTCATGAACCCAGTATATGCTTCCATTTGTTTGTGTCTTCCTTAATATCTTTCTTCAGTGTTGTGTAGTTTTCTGAGTCCCCTGGTATTTTAAAGACAAACTACTGTAGACTTAGTAAACTCTGGAATTTTATGAGCTATTTGAAGAGGCAATACAGTAAAATATAATGGGTGCCCTGATACTCTAGGTAGGTGGGAAACTATAATATTTATTTAAATTCATTTCAATATTAAAAAGAGAGCTTAATTATTATTCAAGCTGGTGAAACAAGCTATACTAGCATATTATACTTAAATTTATATTATATTTATATGAAAGAAATATACTAGAATTATATATTTGCTGTAATAATAAATATATTTATTTAACAATTGTTTAAGTAATACTTTATTTGCATTTATTTATTTAAAAGTTATTTATAAGTAATTATTTTATAAAATTATAATGTTACATGTTAGATATAACATATAACATAGCATAATAGATGTTATATTACTATAACAAATATTAATGTAAACTATATTCATAATTTATATTATATATTTATATACTTTATCTTAATAATATATGTGTTTGTACAAATATATTTTATATAATGATATATCATATGTAATATAACAAACATATATTTATGAGTATATTATATGTCTATAAATATTATATATTTATATATTGTATATACATATATATTCCCTGAAAACAGCAGAAAACATGAGAGAAATATCATATGCAATTACATTGGTTCAGCAGCTAGTGTCTAAAGATAAACCTCAAATAATTCTGTCTCTCTATATGTGTATGCCACCCTTTCATCAGGTGGTGTCCCCTCTCATCAAACTAGAGCTGGGCCAGTGACTGTGGCTGCAAGGCTGCTGTAACTAAACACCCCTTGTGTACCTTAGCCTCTTGGAATATTTACTCTAGAGGAAGCCAGGTTACTCATAAAATATCTGGATACCCTAAAATCACCATGCTGTGAGGAAGTCCAGTCTAGCCACTTGGAATAGCCACCTGGAGAGAGCTTTCTGATCAGTCAAGAATTGTTCTGTCCATGAAAACCCAGACACTAGATACAAAGCAGTGTAGAGTATTTCAGCCCAAATCAACACCACATATAGAACAAGTGAAAAAAAAAAGAAGCAAACAGCCAGAGCTCAAGGCTTATGTATGGTCCTAGTTCAGTTATCTTAGCTCTCTTTAACTGTTCTCTTTGTGCCTACCTGGATTCCTGATCTACAGAATCATGAGAATGATAAACACGGTTGTTTTATACATCTACTTCCTTGAGTGGCTTGGCACACATCAAGAGATAACTAAAACAATTATCTCTCAATAAATACCTACTACATGTTTTACATAAATCATGGTGTTTAATTCATTCAGAACTACTATAATTTTAATGTTATCTCCACTAGTTTGTGGAAACTAAGAATCAGAAGTTACCTCCTGTCTTGATTAAATTACCTACACTTAAAGTCTTATAGCTAGGAAGTAGGGATTAGCATCTAGGTTTCTTTGGGACCAATGGTCCTGGGCTTTTTCTGCTTAACTCCTTTGCTACTCAGTTTTACACCCTCAGGTCTGGCACACAACATGGATAACATTCCATATTTAAACAATTAGGAGAAAATAATCTTTTCACAATTTTGCATCTCCATCCCATAAATCTCACGCTTATCTTAAGATTGCAAATGTCTTTGACAGTGTAAAAGTACAAGTCACATGTTTGTTAATGGTTATAAATTAATTTCCATTTTATAATTTTAAACAAATAAAAATCTTTGTTTAAAAGTATAAATGAATTTGACACAAGTTATCTTTAGTATTGATTGAACTGATACCACTTGCATGCTCAGTATGGATAAATGGATGATTTTGAATACTTTGCGATGATATTTATATTTTCTAATAATGATCTTTTTTCTTTTTCTTCTACCTTTAGTAACCCTCCCTAGGAAATGAAATAAAAGAGTATATGACTCTAATAACTAATTTTTTTCAAAAAGGAAACTTTTAAAATATTATTTTTTTATTTTTCATTGGTGATAACTAGCCTTTTCATTATGCATAATAGAACCAAGAAAATAGCCCTTTATGTACTTGGTGGAGAAAAATTTCTGCATTGACTTACAACTGCTGATTTAGCTAAATTTATGGGGTTTCTTTTTTTTACTCTGAGAGTTATTTGTTCACCAAAATATCTTGTCTTTCCTTAATAGTAATAGAAACATAGCCTCTAGTTGCCCAGTTAAAAATTGCATTTTGTGCCTCCCTTGCAGCTATGTGTAACTATGAGATTAAATTTTAAACGTGTGCCACTTCCAAGTCTAGACCTATAAACAGTGACCATGTATCCTATACAGTCTTTTTCCCTTTTCCCATGAACATGCTTATGCCAATTTGAGCCACATAGATCAGGATAATGACCAAGGGTTGGTAAACAAATAGGTGTAAGAAATCCTGGGCCTTAAAGAGGAGCATGAAGCAAAGTTGTACCACCAAAATGAACTGTTCAATTACCTTCTATTACACAATGGAAACAAACTTTTATCTAGAAAGCCATTGAAATTCTGTAGCTCCTTTCTAATACCAGCTGAATCTCTAGCTTAATTAGTACACTGGCACTGTTCTTTAGAAATAAGCTAAGAACAAAATGTTTGGGAAACATGTCTATATATAATGTTATTAAAGCAATTCTCATTGTTTATCCACATGACAAAAATGGGACAAATTTATCAATTCTGAAGTATCGCTGAAGAAAACGTATCAGTTCCAAACTAGATTATTCTATATTGTCATGTGTATGTTTGCATTATTTTAAATTTTGGGTGTGTCCCCATAGAAAACTAGCTACATATACTGATGTTAGCATTTCAATAGATTTTTATTCAGTAGAATGTGTGTAAGTAAAGAAAGGGTGGAAAAATTGACTAGTGCTTTTGTCTTATTATTTTTCACACCTTTGCAAATAAGCCTGTCTTCAAATTTATTAATCTGTATAACTTGGTACAGAATAAAACATTAAAATCTTAGAAAAATCTCGTTTCATCCATGCTGTTGTGAAGCATAGGAATTCTTTCTTTTGTTCTGCTGTGTAGTATTCCATTCTGTAAATGTACCACAGTTTTTTGATCCACTCATTTACTGATGGGCACTTAGGCTGTTTCCACCACTTGGCTATTATAAATAGCACTGCTGTGAACATTGGGGTGCACAAGTTCTTTTGGATTGTTATTTCAGGCTCTTAGGGTATAATCCCAGTAGTGAAATTGACAGGTCAAAAGACAGTTCCATTCTTAGGTTTCTGAGGAAATTCTATACTGTTTTCCACAGTGGCTGCACCAGTCTGCATTCCCACCAACAGTGCACTAGGGTTCCCTTTTCTCCACAACCTTGCCAACACTTGTTTGTTGATTTGTTTATAAGGCAGTGAAAGACAAATACCATATGATCTCACCTATTAGTGGAACCTAATCAACAAAACAAATAAGCAAGCAAAACAGAACCAGAGACATGGAAACAAAGAACAAACTGATAGTAACCAGATGGGATAAGGGAGGAGGATAATGGGGGGGGGGAGAAGAGGAAGGGTCATCAAGTAACATGTATAAAGGACCCATGGACAAAGACAACATGTGGGAGAAGGATTGAATGTGGGAGGTGAGAATGAGTAGAGAGGGGGGAGTAATGGAAGGAAATGGGGACAACTGTAATTGAGCAACAATAAAAAAAGGATTTGCACACAAAAATATAAAGTTAAAGTAGGCTTAGAAAACTTAAAAATTAAGCAAAATAGAATGCTTTATTTCAACAACAAAGATGACCAAAGGCAGTATATTTATCTTTTGGAGATGGGTTTGATCATGAAGGGTGAGGGTGTACACTATGTCAGATTGTTAGCATGAAATATTGGGAGTTATCTCTCCCTCCCAATTTCAGTAGTGATTTTTTATTCAGCTTATTAACTGTCTGCATAGCCAGCTGGTTGAAGTCTAAGGGCACTTCAATGTGAATGAGCAAATGATTTGTAAACATTTAGAAAAGTTGAGATAAGAATATGCTTTCTACATACAATAGAAAAAACTGTGTCATGTTTGGTAATATAACATTGTAAATTAAAGTAGATTTTCCAAATTGCTTTATTTAACTACATGCTTGGGATTTTTTTACCCTAACTCAAAATGATACTTTTTTTAGATAAGTAAAGAAGAAGAAAAATCTCACCATGAATTGTTGGTCTACCATGCTCTATAAGATTTATAGGCTTAGTTGTGATCATTCTATGAGGTAAGATTCCCATCAGATAAGCAAGTAAAATAGGTATGAGGTTATGTGACTTACCAAAATCATGTTGGTAATATGGGACTCAGAACAGTACCCCAGAAATCTATGGTGATTTCCACACTAATAACTATGTTATTAATGGGAAAAAAAACAATCTTCTTCATCAACATCTTTTGTAAAAACATATCAATCAGTCTGTGTGGTACTTTCCAGTCTAACGTATTGATTCTCAGTTCTAAAAGAATTTACACTTAGCAAGTTTCTTAAGATGTTCTCTATTCTAAAACTTTGCATTTTTATTGATATGATTCATTCAAGGCACACATATCTTCTGGCTCTCTTCTCACCCCTGATTTTCACTATCACTTTACTATAGATCAAGCTTCTGGAACTCCTCTATTCTTTTTTAGCCATGAACTCTATATATCATGTTCCCTGCCACTTTCATTTCTCCAAATAGAGCCTTAAAATATCTCTATTCTGGCACTTCATTGGTTGATCTTTCCACTCCTTTCCTAGGCTCTGTGGTGCCAAACTAGAAAGATCGCCTCACCAGCTCTCAATATCCTGGCTATTTATTCTTCTATAGTGCCTATGGGAAAAAATCCCAGACATTGATTGGATCTAAAAGTCAGCATAGTCTTCTTCCTATATTGGGATGATGAGTCCTGCTACAGAAAATCTTAAAACTCTATACGTTGGTCCCAGACAAATTCATTAGCCTTGATTTGAGCTGATCTCTCAGTACTTTAAAGACTCTTTACTTGCTCTTGGTCTTGATCAACTTGTCTCTATTATCCTGAGCAGATATTCTAAATCTTCATATCCTTCCTCAGCCTTCTAGTCAATACTTTCTCTCTAACTCTCAGAGTGACACATTTGATAAATTTGAGGTTATCATATGTGAACCACCTCAACTGTATGTACATTCCCATTTATAAATATGTTCATATTTCTATATTGTGGGAAGCCACTGCTAAAATGATTCTTAATGATGCCTGCTTCTTGGTATTCAGGCCCTCATGTGAACTCCTCCTTTAGTGTGTGGAATGAACCAAATTACTTGCCTTGCCTCTAAGGAATAGAATATGGCAAAAGCGGTGAAATGCCACTTCTTAAATTATTTTAAAAATTGAGAATTTTCTCTCTCTCTTTGCCTCTTTCATTGGCTTGCTCACTTTGATGAAACAAATTGGATGTAAACTGTCCTATAAAGAGGCCCTCAGGACAAACAACTAAGAGGAATCTTTGGTCAAATGGCAAGGAATTGAGGTCTTCAGTATAAGAGCTCATAAGGAACTAACCTGCCAATGACCATGTGAGAGAATGTGAAAGCACACCCTTCCTCACTGGAGCCTTGCAGGCTCTAGTCTCTGCACACAACTTGACTGCAGTCCATGAGAGAACATGAAGCAAATGACTCAGCCAAGATGCACCTGGATTCTAATGTACAGAAACAGAGAGAACTTATGTCATTTCAAGTCAGTAAGTTTTGGCACAATTCATTATGAAGAAAAAGATAACATGCATAAACCATCTTTTTCTATTAGCTTACAGTACAATATGCTCTAGTTCAACCTCTCCACCTAATTTCTTGATCATATGCCCTTCCAGACTTTGCTGTATCACTTTACTTTTTTCTTTCTTTGCTCTTAACTTTTCCATGTTTTCTCTTATTAAAATGAATTGCACTCTGCCCTGTGTACTCATTGACAGGTGCCTTACTTCTCTACTCATCCATCTTACTTAAACTTCATAAAAACTATTCTGCTTTTGCTATTTCTAATTTCCCTCTTTTAATTCAAGCATTCAAGTAACCTGTTATAAACTGGCTTCCATCTCCATCTGGATTTACTATGTCAAATCCCACCATAGACATTCATATCATCATATTTAATGAATGATTTTCAGTGTCCAGGTTTTAACCTTTCTGCCTTTAAAAATCATTCATCAAATGAATGTCAACTCTACTTTGAAAGTATTGATCCTTTTAATTTTCATGACATATTTAACTACTTGTTCTCATTTTACCACAGTGAGAGTTCTTTCTTAGTCTATTTCATAGTTTCTTTTCTGTTTCAATGGTCCTAAACTGGAGATTATTTGTTCCCTAAAGGGACATTTGGTAATGTGTGGACACAGTTTGGACAAAACCAGAGCTGGCTGAAAATGCCACTGGATTCCAGTGGAATTCTACCAGACGTGATACACTGCACAGGACAGCCTCCACAACAAAAAGACATAGGCATCATTAGTGCTGAGGTTGAGAAACTCTGCCCTATGTAATATCTAGAACTGTTTTTTGCCCAACATTTTAATTCTCATCCACTTTTACTTGGGAAGCCTTATCTGCTATTGTGGTTTTAACTACTGATTATATTCTGAAGATTGTCATATTTAGTATTTCAGTACTGACTTCTGATATTTTAAATTTTAATATCCAATAGATATATCTAATTAGATGTATCAAAAACTGAACTCGATTAATATGTCCTGAATTGTGGATAGATTTATCTTCCTAATCAGATAAGGGCTTCATCATCACCAAGCCCTTATTATATGAAATGTTAAAGGGACTTATATAAGAAAAAGAAGAAGATCAAAACTATGAGCAGTAAAATGACAACAAACTCACAACTATCAACAAATGAACATGAAAAACAAAAACTAAGCAAACAATTAGAACAGGAACAGAGTCACAGAGTTGGAGATCACATAGAGAGTTTTCAGTGGGGAAGGGAAGGGAAAGAATGGGGGGAAAAGTACAGGGAATATGAAACATAACTGGTTGGTACAAAATAGACAGGGGGAGGTTAAGAATAGTATAGGAAATGGAGAAACCAAAGAACTTATATGTATGACTCATGGGCATGAACTAAAGTGAGGGAATGCTAGTGGGAAGGGGGATGCAGAGTGGAGGGGGGAAAAGGGGAGAAAAATGTGACAACTTTAATAGCATAGTAAATATAATATACTTAAAAAAAAAGAAATTAAAAAACCATCTGGACAGCAAAAGAAACTGACCATGAAACAGAAAGACACCAACCTAATAAAAGAAAATATTTGCAAACAACAGCTCCAACAAAGATGTTAATATCCAAAATATAAAAAGAACTTAGACAACTCAACACCAAACAAAAAATCCAATCAAGAAATAGGCAGAAGACCTGAACAGACACCTTTCCTAAGAAGACATACAAATGGCCAAAAGATATGTGACAAAATGCTTAATTTCACTATCAAGGAGATACAAATCAAAACTACCCTTAAATATCACTACACACCTGTTAGAATGGCTATTATCAATAAGAAAATTGATAAGTTTTGGAGAGGTTGTGGAGCAAAAGGAACCCTCATTCACTGCTGGTAGTAAACCGGTACAGCCACTATAGAAAACATTATGGAAGTTCCTCAAAAAATTAAGAAGAGTTACCACATGACCCATAAAGCCTTCTTCTGGGTACCTGCCTGAAAAATTTGAAAACATTTATAAGTGACCTCTATGTTCATTGCAGCATTATTCACAGAGACCAAGACCTAGAAACATGTCCTTCAATAGATGATTGGATAAAGATATATATACACACATATGATATGTATATGCATACATACATATATATCTTCTTTATATATACATAATGTACACATTATGTATATAATACATATATACACATTACATATATACATAAACAAGATGCGTGTGTGTGTGTACACACACAATGAAATACTACTCAGCCATAATAAAAGATGAAATTCTGCCATTTGTGACAACATGGATGGACCCTGACAATATCATGTTAAATGAGATAAGTCAGAAAGAAAAAGCCAATAACTATGTGACTTCACTCATATGTGGGATATAAAACTGAAAGCAACAAATGAACAAACAAGAAAAACAACTAAATAAAGACTCACAGATATAGACTATGGTGTTTACCAGAGGGAAGAGGAGTGGGGAAGAAGTAAAGGGTAAAGAAGGTCAAATATATGGTGACAGAAGACGATGGTTCGACTTTGGATGGTGAGCACACAGTGCAATATGAAGATCATGAATCATAGAAATGTACACTTGAAACCTATATAATTTTATTAACCAATGTCAACCCAAGAAATTTAATAAAAAATATTTCCTCCAGTAACCCTGCATCTGCCAATATTGTCAATATCACCATGTGATTGACCAATCCAAAATCTGAGACACTCTTCCCTTTCACAACCAATCCTCAAGTCCTGGACATTTGCCCCATATACCTGATTATATTCCAAAATTCCTTACTTGCCTTGCTAATACTATTTTATCTTTTCAGTCACAGTTGAGGTGTCATCTCTTTAGAGACAGTGCCCTGGCTATAGACAGGGCCTAGTGTGAATCCTCTAAGCACCCTTAGACCCACTTCTCTAGCACAGTACTGAACTGCATTGCATAAAAAGCACCTGTTTATGTTTTTGTGTCCTCTGGTAGAATTTATGTTCCTCTAAGTACAAATGCACATCTTATTTCTTGTGTGAATCCACAGAAATCTAGTATAATGCATGAGAACTAAGATATTAAAAATAGTAGCTAATATAATTTGAGTAATTATTATATGCCCAGCAATGTATTATTTTATTCAATTCTTCTAACAAAGCTTTCATATAGGTATTATTATTATATCCATTTGTAAATAACTTAACAGAGAAGTTAAATAACTGGCCTAAATAACATTGTAAAATTAATAACAGACTAGAATTTAAAAATCATATTTCTAACTGCAGAATTAACCTTTTTATCCACAATATTATTTTTCTAGGATCCTGAAAAATCCTGATTTTTCTAGGATTATAGATGCTATTCTATTTTGATCATGATTTAGTTTACTACTGAAAAAATTAATTAAATGTAGTTGATAAATTAATGTATAATACATTATAGTACACATAATAATATGTGTTATATATTGATGAATGTACCCATACATATTGATGTATGACATATTGGTATTAATATAAATTAAATTAAATTCTACATTTACAAATTTTTTGAGGTACTAAAATTGCAAAACTAAAATGATTTTAGAAAGAATAATTTTTCTTTTTAATGTACACAACCCTCAAATCACAGTTTCAAATGTTCCCTTGGTCTAAGTTTGTTAAACTGAAATGAGAGGATGTAAGATTTCAGACAACTAGTGATAGGTGAGTGAAAACAGCATGGAGATTTGCAAGTTAAGATAGAATTTAAATTGTGCTACTAGAGTCCTGGCTGGTGTAGCTCAATGGATTGAGTGCAGGTTATGAACTAAGGGTTGCCAGTTTGATTCCCAGTCAGGGCACATGCCTGGGTTGCGGGCCAGGTCCCCAGTGGGGGCTCGTGAGAGGCAACCACACATTGATGTTTCTCTCTCTCTTTCTCTCTCCCTTCACCTCTCTCTAAAAATAGATAAAATCTTTAAAAAAATAAATTTTGTTACTGGATATGAAGCACGTAAGAGCTCTAAGAGCATCCTAGACTAATAGAACATGTTCTCATTGAAGCTGGTGGGCAGAATCTAGACCAGCCCCAGCCTTCCCAGGGAGGAAAAAGGGGACAACTGGATGATCTGGCTGTGTGGAAGGAACTGATCAAAATCTACTTAGTCTCAGGTTTACTGAAGGCCAGTGTTGGACCCATTTTTATGCTTCTAATACCACATTCCATGGGATTTTTTTATCACATTAAAATAAATGTTTGTTCTTTTCTGAAGAGGCATTTAAAAAAACAGTTTTCTATTATTTTTAAAAAGCATTGGAGGCAAAAGAACATGTTCTGATTATTTGAACTCCTGCTACACACCTGTTTCTTTATAATCTGGAGCAGAAATACTGTCCCATGAAAGAAAGATTTTCCATGACTTGTTTAACCTCTTTTTAAATAATTAAGGGTGCAGTGTAGTGATTTGTAACCTTACTTACAGTTTGCTTCTGTTTGTTTACCAGTTCTCTAATGTGTGTGAGGAGTTTGATGAATGACTGATGCTCACAGAACACATCAGGCACTTTCCCCAGGGGACACCCATAGCCACAAAACAGACTTGAAATAACTCAGTTCATGCCTGCTCCCTACTCACGGTTCAGCTGGAAGACTTTTAGGCTTAGAAATCAAGACAGACTATCTCCAGAAACTGTACAGACCAAGCACCTGGTTGCAAATTCATGATATTCAATAGTATAGGATGTTTTATCATGTGTTTCTTCTTTTTGATTATGAAATAAAAATACTAAAGAAAGATATATTACATAAAGGAAAGAATAGTGGCTATAGCCCTAGACAGAGGTTTTCCCCCTCTATGATTTTGAACATCTCAATGCAGGATCTGTTAAATGGGGGGCAATAATATTTATTTTGCAAAGGATATATGAATATTGTATATACTAATGCACTGTGGCTATTACATGTTGTATCTTCCTTAAATCAAAGCTATTTATTTCCTTGACCCAACTGTCTTTGTAGATAGGAAAAGTAGAAAAATCTCAAAGTGGACATGGCATTATAAAAGACAAAAACATTTTAACTGTGAACAATAAAAATTTTTATTATCTAAATATGTTGTTTGTCACACTAGCTCATTAGATTATCTTACAAGCAGATGTATTAATAAAATGCTAGATATATCATAATGTTTAGTAATGGCTTATGACTAGTGAATGAAACCTGAACAAGAATCTGGACCTGCTTTTCCCCTTAGAGTCTCTTTTGCTTTATTTAGGGGTCAGAGAAGAGGCTACGGGGACACAGGATGCTCTGGGCCTTCTCAGATCTGGGTTTTGTCAGTACTGAAATTATTGTGGCATGAAAAATACACTTTCTGGACTCACAGACCTTCTCTATTAAAAGTAAATTACTAGAGTTCCTTTGATGATTATAAAAATAATTCCTTTGTTGCAGAAAATTTGTATATATAGAAGGGAATAAGAAATAATATAAATATCAGCTGTAATTCCACCAACCAGAGAAAAATATTTGTTAAAAGATGTTTTGTAATTTTTTTCTTCCTCCATGTGGATATGTATCTGTTTGTACTTAACTATCTATCAGTCTGTCTGTCTGTCTATCTGCCCATCTGCTACCTTTCTAACCATCCATCCACACATATGCATAATTATATTACATGTATAATATATATATACACATTAAGCAGAATTTGATAACTTCACTTAAAAATAAATTATGAAAACTTCTTATAATATTAAATCTTTAAACCATCACTCAATATTTTCATAGTATTCCAAAGTTTATATGTTTTAGATTATTCCTGATTGTTTGATTTGGGTATTTTCTATTCTTTAACATTATAACTTATGCTTAGTAATATCTATATGAAAACATCTCCAGGCATATATCTGAATATTTTCTTAAAATAAGTCCAATTACTGGATCAGAAGGTAGAAACTTTGAAGAATAAATTTTTATTAGGGTTGTTATGTTTTGCAAATACATTCATTGCTTATTATTTACCTTTTAATTACTTTAATACAAAAAAGTTATAGAGGTACATTGTCAAATATATTCATTTTTCCATTTCAGAGTTCTGTCTCTGTTTTATACTTAAAATGATCCTACCTTTTCTGAGTTTATACTTATTTTATAATTTTATAATTGGATTTATTTTTATAGTGGTGAATTTTATACAAAATATCTCAATACCCCTGGCAATCTCTTTGGTATTGGTGTGAAACAGTAACACAGTTTTCTTTGCTTCAGAGACCTAATCGATTTCTTCAACACAGATAAACTAGATCTTTCTTTCCTCATTGATTTAAACATCTACCTTTATCATTTACTAAATTCATATTATATTAAGACCTCTTCTTGTTGCTTTCTGCTCTATTGATCTATTATTCTAAGAAGTTATCTGTTTAATTATTAATTTTTTGTCCACTTGCACACACCTTGCTGTACAAGATTGATCTACTGACCAGTGGCATCGCCATCATGGGAGCTTGTTAGAAATGCAGACTCACAGATGCACTTAATCAGAATCTCTACGTTATTCATATGTACATTATAGTTTGAGAGGAACTGGTATACAACTGTTCCTTTAGCCATTAAGCCAATTCTTGCTTTACTGGCTGAATGACAAAAGAGTATGCTGAGGTTAGGAGGATCTGCTAAGCTAAATTTTCTCATTGGTTCACTGCATTTTTAAAAAGGCACTTAACCCACACAAAAGGGATACCTTCGCACATCTCTGTTGTCCCCCCAGCAAGTTCTCTTGTACTGTAAGACCACTTCTTTTAATAAAACTGCTTCCTGAGGCTTCTGCTTATTTTTTCTCTTACAGCCAACTTAATCTGAAAAGACTGAAAAAATCATAATTCAAGAAATCAAAAATATTTCAACTTAGGTACTTAATTTTTTTAAATGTTAGCTTTTGATAAATAAAATGGCAATTCCAGTCCAGTTTATGCAATAAGAGTTGTTTAAGACTGCAGAATTTAAGTGTTTTAGTGAACCATTGTCTGCTACTATTGAAATGTAAGCATTAAAGCATTGTGAAACTAACTAAACCCTTACAAAAAAAAGAAGAAATTTCCTTCTTGTTTTACCAACATTGCTATTATCACATAGTGTGTTTCACATGATAAGCCATTCATTAAAGCATCACCTACTGTTTTTTAACTCCTCAGAACCAGCTAGAACATGATCCGTCTCTGCATGAAGACATTGGACCTCTGACCTTTTCTGCAGCTATTCCAGGCAAGTATAATAAACACAGTTCACTGGGTTTCTGTAAATCTCTGATTATGTTTACTGTGGAATCCAAGTGTTCATCTCTGGCAGAAAAATTATGGTTGATTTTTAAATATTATGTACAAACTCTAGCTACTAAGCATTCCATAATGAGCACTTTGGCAATTTAAAGCAAATTAGGGTTCCCACTAGGCAAGGACAACGTACACTGCAAAGAAAGATGGTATATTGTTAATGGAGAATATTCACCAAAAGTTTAAGAGAAATCTGGAGAGCTCTACTTATTGTAATTTGGGGAAAATTTATATTGTATTGGGACTTTGTAGCAACATTAAACTCTCATTTTCTGTTTTTCAAATCTTATCTTATTGAAGAAGGCTGAGGGATCACAGCCCAAAATCAAGAGCTGTTACTTAGGGACATGCCGATTTTGGCAACAGGTTTACCTTTCACAGGATCATCCCTGACAGAATGGTTTAACAGGCCCAATGATGGCCAGTGGTTAGTTCAGCAGTGTATTAAAATGTGGAAAGAACTTTCATTTTCATCCAATCACAAAATTGAATCAGAATTGCACTGATCACATATGTCAAAGAACCAAGATGTTAGTGAATAACTCATGATAGGCAAATTATCTGCATTATTATTTATTTACATGATAATATACACATTATTAAAAAGTACAAAGATATAGATAAATATGAAAGCATAAAAATCATTTTTCCTGCCATACAGAGATAACCATAGTTAACTATGGTCTATATTATTTTACAATTTATACACACACATACATACACACATGTATGTAAATCAATATATATGATAAGAATATATATGACATATAAAGGACTTAATACAGCTGTAGTATATATAGTACATACAGTATATGCTAAATAAAAGACCACATACAGTTACAGTTATAAATTTACATATATACATATATACATATTATTTGTTTATGTGAGGTTTAAACATGTTTTCTATATGGGCATGCTTATGTAGTATACAAGTCTATATGTTATATATGTATGTGTGTGCACATATTCTTTTTTTTAAAGATTTTGTTTCTTTTTAGAGCGAGGGGAAGGGAAGAAGAAAGGGAGAAATATCAGAGTTCAAGAGAAACATCAATCAGTTGCCTCCCACATGCTCCCAATGGGGACCTGGCCCACAATCCAGGCATTTGCCCTGACTGACAATTAAACCAGTGACCTTTCAGTTCACAGGAAGGCACCCAATCCACTGAGCCACACCAATCAGGCTGTGTATATATTTTGGGTGTCTGTGAGCGTATATATGATTTTTGTTAAGTTGTTTTTAAAAGTAATATATCACATACACATTTTTGTGTCAAAAGATAATACCACTAAAGTGATAATATCATTTTTAGTGATACTATATTGTAAAAAATTTTACCATCATTTGTTTCGCAACATTAGACATTTAAGTTATTTCTGAGTTTTTTATTATCATAAACAACATGGTAATGAAAATTGTTTATATGCTATTGGATAATTTCCTTAAAAACAATGGAATTATTGGGTCAGTGTCTATGTTTATTTCTGCTTTATGAAATATATTGCTACATTATCCTCCAGAAAGTTGGCATTAATTTGCCGTGTTCCTGACAATGTACTAGAGTAAATTTTCTCACCTAAACCAAAGTAGATGTTATCATTAAAAATTCAAGTTGTTAAACCCAAAACTAATATATTAATTACTAAGAAAGTTGAAAGTTGAATTTTTTCATATATTTCTTCCTATTTTTCTATTATTTTATTCATTTTGTCATTATTTGCTTGTAGGACTTTTTTATACATTAAAAAGATTGCCTAATACCTATTAATACCTATTATACCTATTAATACCTATTAATACCTATTATATCTACAACAAATATTTTTACATTTTTCATTTGCCTTTCTCTTTGGGGTGAGATTTTTGTTTTGGGTTATGCTTTGCCAATCAGAAAAAAAAATTAAATAGTATATGGCCAAATAGAGCAATCTACTATTTTCTGATATCATAATATTAAACAATCCTTTTACCTTAGAATTTTAAAAGCACCAGCTTATTTTTGTTTCTTTTCCTAGGAATTATTTCTTGACATTTAACTCTCATGTTTTTCTAAAAATTACTGTGATGCTAAGAGTAAAGACCCATTTTTTCTGATAGTTATTGTCTCATCACTATTCATAAATCTATTACCATTGATTTGAAATATTGTCATCTATGATATAGACATCTATTATACACTCACATACATGATTTTGTTTCTCAGCTTTCTTCTGTCTTCCATGAGCATTATTCTAGAATCCATTCCTCACTATAATTCTTATTATCAGCCCTGACTGATGTAGCTCAGTAGATTGAATGTGAACCAAGGGGTCGCTGGTTCGATTCCCAGTCAGGGCACATGCCTGGGTTGTAGTCCAGGTCTCCAGTAGGGGCTATGTGAAAGGCAACCACACATTGATATTTCTTTCCCTTTCTCCCACTCTGCCCTTCTCTCTAAAAATAAATAAATAAAATATAAAAAATATTATAATTTAGTATATTTCAACAGTTTGTAGTGAGATTTCCTCACTCATTATGTTTAGTTTTTAGAATTTCATTGCTTTTATTGTCTAATTATTTTTTAAATAATATTTGGAACATTCTCCAAAAGGGACACAAATTATTTCTTGTTTTATAGAAAGTTTCTACTTTTTTAGGATTACATTTATTTATTTATAGAGAGAGAGGAAAAGAGGGATAAAGAAAGGCAGAGAAATATCAATGTGTGGTTGCCTCTCATGCATCCCCTACTGAGGACCTGGACCACAACCCAGGCATGTGCCCTGACTGGGAATCGAACCAGTGACCCTTTAGTTTGCAGGTCAGCACTCAATCCACTCAGCAACACCAGCCAGGGCATAGATTATTTCTAATTTGAATGAACTTGCATTAAATAAGCTAAAGTTAATATCACAGTCTTCCTAAACAAGAAAGTAGACTTCTTTTCAATTATTTAATTTTCAGTTTCTCAGTAAGTGCATAGTTTTCTACATATGAACTTTGTATCTCTGATCAGTTTTATCCCTAGATATACTATATTTATGTTAATATATATGGATTTCAGCCCTGGCTGGTGTAGCTCAGTGGATTGAGCGTGGGCTGCGAACCAAAGTGTCTCAGGTTCGATTCCCAGCCAGGGTACATGCCTGGGTTGCAGGCCATGACCCCCAGCAACCACACACTGATGTTTCTCTCTCTCTCTCTTTCTCCCTCCCTTCCCTCTCTGAAAATAAATAAATAAAATCTTTAAAATACAAATTAAAAAATATTAATGAATTTTTATTCACTTGATATACAGGAACAATTTTTTCTGCAAATAAATTTTGTAATACATCATGTACAAAACTCTCATCTTTAGATATAATTCTTTTGCACTTGATTTACTAAGAGTTTCTAGTGATATTATGATGATTTTAATTTTCAAGGGATTAATAATCAGATGTAAGAATATAACTTTTAAGATCCATGCTACCTGATGAGAGGTTTCTTAGCCTAATTCATTTCTGGTAAACTCAATCATGTCAGTGTTTTCTTTTCATTTAGATTCAAACTTATCAAACTCAAACTTATCCACTTCCTCTACTCTAGTATCTATTGTTGAGAAGGTTCCATCTGGCATCAAGTAGAGGAACAGCCCCTGGTTTAAGATATCTGTTCTCTGCTGACACATTTTGAAAGTCCCTTTCCTCATTCACTGGCACTCTGACTTTCACTTAAATGTTCCATATTCCTTCCCTTTGTTCTTAATTACAGTGTGCATCCTGTCAATTTATATGTGCATTCTATCATGATAGTATAGGGATGCCTTTGGGCTATAGCTCTTTCCCTTCCCTCTTATCTCTCACACTCTCTCTCTTCCCCCATTGCTCTCTATATGCCTCAACCAGCCATCTACACTCTGCTGCCCTGATAACTTGAGGCCTGGGCAAATCTGTAAGGCTAGTGCCATCCTGTACATTTAAGTGAGTTTTATTTCATAGTTAATTTCCATTAATTTTTATTTAAGGAAAATTAATTCAAATGCATATGTCTAAGATCTTTAAGTATTTAAGAAATACTGTAAAATAATTATTCAAATAAAATATAAATTCTAAACTAAAGAGAGCAAGCTTTAAAAAAACTATATTTTAAATGACCAGTGGCCATACTTTGTTGAACTACCAAAAAATATTTTCCAGTATTTTATATAGACCCTGTACCATCATAAATATTTATTTTACTTTTGGCAGTAAAGATAAAGTCCTATGGATAAGAAGAGCATTAAGACCTCCTCCACTTTTCTTGCAAAAATAAATAATCTTTTTATTTGTAAGTTACTGTAGTAGGTGCCTGCTAAATTACTATGGTTATTAATAAGTATGTGAACATTGCTAATAAACTATAATAGTAATAATAACTGACCCCTTATTCTTAAGCAACTAGATTCATATACCTACCCTACTACATGTTTCTGTATGTTAACTTAAGATTTTTTGCAAACCTGTTAACTTGCTTTTATTATCTACAAGAGGAAACTCTTGACACAAAAAATTTAAGGAGTTTGACAAAGGCATACACTTGATACATAGAAAATGGATATATTGCCCTGGCTGGCATAGCTCAGTGGATTGAGCGCGGACTGGGAACCAAAGTGTCCCAGGTTCGATTCCCAGCCAGGGTACATGCCTGGGTTGCAGGCCATAACCCCCAGCAACCGCACATTGATGTTTCTCTCTCTCTCTCTATCTCCCTCCCTTCCTCTCTAAAAATAAAAAAACAAATAAAATCTTTAAAAAAAAAGAAAAGAAAATGGATATATCATCTTAATCAGTCATTGTCCCTGCCTTTAGAGTTTCCATCTAATCAAGCACTGGTTCTGGAACCAGATTGCTTAGATTCAAATTCCAACTCTGTCAGCTCCTAACTGTGTGAACTCAGAGGAGTTACTTAACCTCTCCTCAACTTCCTTTCCTTGAAATGCAAATAATAGTTTTAAACTCCTAGATTTGGTTTGAGGACTAAATAAGTCTATACATGTGATGTATTTATTGGCACATGGTTAGCAATCAATAAATGTTAGCAATTAGAAATACAATTATGTAACTGAAAGTATAACTGTATAATAATTATGCAAATTACTAGTATAAGCATATAATTATATTTATTAACATTGCTTCTAATTCAACAATTTTGTCATGCTATAGGTTCAGTCATTTCCCTCATGGGGTGTAATATTTACCAATCCTTTCTCTTGTAATTCATTTTAATTCTGTAAGATAGATGTTAATCATGCCACGCAGAAGTCACAGTGGATCTAGCTGTGTGCTAGAGACATGAAGAATTTTTAAATATAACTTTATAGTTTATAACTCACTTTCACGTTCTCAGAGCCATTTACCTATATATTCCCACAAGAAAATGTTGCAATAAAATGCTTCATGAGTGTGTTCATTTTAAGTGAAAATGTACTTGAGACTTTGGGGCTTGAGAATTGCCTTTTATTTATTGGTCCAATAAAAAATATCATATTATCTACTTCATCTACTTTTTCCGCAAGGTGCAATATTGTTATGAATATATTCTGCATGCATTTATGGATTTTATCTTTATCAAATTCAACTTAAATAGCAATTTAATCCAAGAAATCTGGTTCAAATGGGAAAAAATAGCATGTGATCATTTCATATTTCTAAAAATCTGCTTTATTTTACGTGGAAGTGGTATTGTGGCTGTTTTCAAATCTGTGCTGTTTGTTTGAGAATATTATGTCTAGATTTTGATATAGGTGTCTTTATGATGTATTTTACTGAGATGTTTTCTTTGTTTACCTCTCACCATTTTTAATAGCTTTCTATTTCTTAGGTCTAAATGTTCTTTCTTCTAATTGCCAAGTGCTGATCTAAGTTTGAATTTGATTTTGTTTTAGTCCTTTTAGTCAATTGAAATAGTCTTACAGTTAAGTAACCTGAATTAACCTCTCATTTCTGCTTAAGGAATACCTATTAATATGATTAAAATACTAAGTCATTCTTTTGTTAGGGATGCCAATTTCAATTGATACATAAAATTTTGCTTTTATCTCTGTAGCTTCACTGAGCCCTCATTATGTGACAGCAGGTTTAATCTGACAACAGGAGACTGAAAGTTGAATTTTGCCAAATGTGGTCAAGACTCTTGTAAGAGCAAAGTTTCAAATTCACATGTCAACAGTTGCTTTTCAGAAAACTTAAATGAGTGAGTTAACATAACACCAACAGAGAGTTAGAAAGATCTTGGGATCAGGAGAATGGATACCTCATTGAAAGGACAGCTGCTATGAAATTCATGTACTGCCAAGAAACAATATGTTTACTGATGCCAGCTCTTTCATTTTCTTTTCTGGAAATTTAGATTTTTTAAAAAATGCAAAATCTCTCAATTTTAAACACTTGTAATGAATTCAATATACTTTGAGACACTGTGGTTAACAAATGCGCCCTTGCTGCAGCCATATGTGGCACGCAGGCATCTAGTTAGTAAATTTTGTTTGGAGGCAGTCTCATTTATAAGACAGAACTACAGCATAGGGTCTAGCAGAAGTTCCACGTGTTTGCAATTGAAAACCCCTTCTGCTTACAGGTTCTCCTCCCCTTACATCAAATAATGTCAAATTCTCTGAAGATTTCATGCAGGAAAATAAATGTATTTTATAAACCACGTGTCTGTAATTTCAAACTTAAATATTTTCTTTTATGACTCCCTCTAAACATAATTTCCTAATGAGAACCAATCCCTTTAAATATTTTGCTTCCTATATGTATCTCCTCAGTCCATATTAAATATTTTATTTAGTTCAGAAAGGAAAGCATTATTCCTTCTTTCCTGCTTTGCCTCTTACCACTTTCAGATGTATAGCCATATTAAAGACCAATTAAAAGACTATAGATTAAAAATACAGCATTAAAGAAACGTAATCATGGACTTCTCTCAAATATGCATCAACCTTAGTGAGAAGTCCCTAAACAACTGGCCTATAGGTTCAAAACTATGGCTGGTCACAGTTTTTTCAACTAGTACATGAAAGTTTAGCCGGCAATCACCGTACATAACATCCTAATGATGATTTTAGTGACAGAAGCTCGAAGACAGAGTGGGTGCTTTTCAGATGCCTATATTGTCTTTAAGACTTTGCAGGCCTCGAGTGCTGACCGATTTGTTTGACTAATTTAATTCATTTGTCTCAGCCTCTTTTCCTATCAGTTTCTCCAGCTTTTGAAAAGATTTATTTTATCCTCTCTGCACCTCCCTTCCCTGGCTTTCTTTCTGGTTTAAGTATTGCATTTGTGCCCTGGCTGGTGTAGCTCAGTGGACTGAGCGCAGGCTGTGAACCAGGCATCTCAGGTTCGATTCCCAGTCAGGGCACATGCCTAGGTTGCAGGCCATGGCCCCCAGCAACCACACATTGATGTCTCTCTCTCTCTCCCCACCTTCTCTCTCTAAAAATAAATAAATAAAATCTTTAAAAAAAGCTGAAAACCAAAAAAAATAGTATTGCATTTGTTATTTCATCTTTATGTAGTAACCTAATTTCATCCAAAACTTAAAACTCTCTTTTATTTAAGAAGAGCTTTCAGTTTGTTGTTAGCTTACTGGTTCATATGCCATAAAAATAAATAAATAAAAAATATGACTGATATTGTGGGAACATTCCAATCATTAGGGCTATTACCAGATTTTCCATAGTTATTCAATATCTTAAAGTTATTCATTTCCCCTCTGGGTGTATTTTTGGACTAAAGTAAAAGCTTTGACATAAATATTTACTTTTCCCATTAAATTAGCAATCGTTTATAAAGGAAATAAAGCCAATGCATACCTAACATTTCATGTCTCACAACACAACTAATATTTCAGATTTTCTTTCTCATTTCAGACCTTACTATGATCTCCCACCTATTGCAGGTAGAACAGAAATCATCACCACCATTTTTCATCCAATGAATAGTGGATGGAAGGTGATGTCATTAAAAAACAGTGAGTGTTACCAGGTAAACAGACAATTGGCTGCATCTATCCTCATAGACAAGGTATCTGGATGTTTAAAGAACCTTGGAAAGATTCACAGATCCTCTGGTCTGATCTTCCCAAAACAGTATTATCATACTGTGCACCTTATGTTTACATTTGATTTTTTTTTGCGGGGGGTGGATAAGACCCTGGTCTATCCTATTAAATTCAGACTCCTTCATTTTCTACTGAAGAGCTAAGTGCACTTGCCACCACCGTATGTTGCCACTTCAGTTTTTGTTCGTTTGTGCGCACGTGTATCCACTCCTACTGATAATTATAAGCCAAAAATAAATTCAGTCACAGGAATGAAAAATATGAATAATAATCATTTTGTAGCTTTAAATGTTTCCATTTCTAGGTTTTCAGAGATGAAAATGGAGTAGTGCCTTGGGAAATGAAGTGAAAGCTGAAGCTAGAATTTATTGTCATGCTAAGACATTTGCACTTTGTCCTAAGGACCATGGGTAGACTTTGAAGGCTGAGAGAGAGGGAGAGGGAGGGAGAGAGAGATCTATACCATGTAATACAGATAACTTATGGAAGCATAAAGGAGGAAGAAGAGAAAGCCCCCAAGGACAGCACTTAGGAAGATGTTGCAAGAGATCACACCAGTCCTTACCAGCCTGATTTCCAAGGCAAATCAGATCAGTTACTCTCTTGCTTATAATCCCAACATCCTTGCCTCTCTTGCTTCTTTATTGTACTCTAGTGAACCACAATAGTGGCTTAATTCAACTTTCTCCTGCTCTATACCTGTCCATGGCTGGAGAGAATCACACAGCTTACTACTTGTTCTTGCCTTAAATTCATACGCAAGAACCTTAATGTTGTCAGACAAACACACTTTCCTTTTTTTATCTCACTTTTCTAGATTACTAAAACTTTCTCTCTACTCATAACTCCAACACCTTCCCCCATAATCCTACATTCAACTGATTACCAGGCTTCCCACTCCACTGAAACACTTGAAGCAGTAAGAAGAAAATTTTCACAAAATAACACATCTATCCACCTAGCAACTGAAACCATATAGTTCCATTACTAATAATATGTGTGTGATAGTGTTACTGGACAGGGGACCTGGCCCTGTGCATGTCCTCATAGGGCAAGCTGGTAGTAGTGTTTGGTTCTTGACTTTGTAAAATGAAGATTTCACAAGTTCTGGTGATGTTGAGAGTACATTTATTAAAACTGGGAACAGTGAAACAACGAAGGGCTTAGCATAGAAAAAGCAACAGGAGAGCCCAGGTTGGACTGCTTTAACTCACTGGGAAGTCAGAAAAAAAGGGGACCTTGGAGACACATTCAGGAAATTAACCTGGGACAAGCTGCTGCTGCCCAGTGCTCCCCTGGTTGCAAGTCTCATGGGGATTATGAGAGTTTAGGAGGTGCACGCCTGTGGGGGAAATAGAGGAGGAAGGGAAAAGTGAAGGTGTGCTCCCCAGAGGGAGAGCTCACTGTGGGTCCTTTGTTATGAGGGTTTTTATTTCTCTTTTGCAGGCAGGAATCTTAGGAAAGTCTCAGGGGAGGGATTCGGCAGAATATGCATCCATTTTCCAGGTGTACTCTTCCAGGGTTGTGGTACCCACTGAACCTTCAGTGACAGGGCAGGGGTTTGTTAGTCATTGCAACTGGTCCCGGCTTTGCCCACCTGGCCATACTGCTTTTCTGGGCCTGGAGCTGAAACACAACTGAGGCCTAGATCTTATTGCTAAGGAGGTGACCTTATGCCTCTGACTATAAATTACTAGGCCAGTTTGTTCAGCTTGTCTCAGTTTCCTCATTCTACTTACCAAGGACTTTTCCTAGCTTCTTACTAAACTGCCTCAATAGATATTCATGTGTGGGTAGATGGAACGATATTGATACAGACAGATGTAGACATACACAGACACAGACACAGGCCCAGATACAGACACAGATAACGGGTTCACATATAATGTCAACCCCTGTGTTTGTAGACTAGACACAATCCTCTTCACTCCAAGATATACCATCAATTCTCTCATGCAAACATAAGCTTCCCTCTCTATATATACTCCCATTATTATATAAAATGTTGTTTTTCATCTTAATCTGTCTTTAAACCCTACTTCCCTTTCCTGTTACTACTCCAGCACTCTGCTCCCCTTTACAGGAAATGTTCTCATAAGTATTGGTCAAACATGCCATGACCAATATCTCTACTCCCATTTTCTATGAAGCCCACTTGAATAAAGTGTTTAATTAGAAAAACCATAAACACTGCTTTGTCAAGGTCATCTATTATCTCCACATGGCTGTTTCCTAGTTCTCAGTTTCTATCATCCTAGATCTAGAAGCACTTTACTCAGTCATCTTCCATGATGCCACAATTTTTTTATATTTCCCCCACCTCACTGTTTGCTTCTTCCCAAACTCCCTGAGTACTTTCTCTTACATTCCCAAGCTCATAATGTGGATGCCAAAGGACTAGTCTCTTTTGACCTATACTGACTTCTTCCCCTGAAAGCCTCATTTAGGCTCATAGCTCGCTCTCTCTCTCTTTTTTTATTTTATTGGATTTATTGGGGTGATACTTGTTAATACAATTATATAGGTTTCAGTGTACAATTCTAGAATATATCTTCTGTATATTGTACTATGTGTTCACCAAAAAAGTTAAGTCTTCCATTACAACTTATCCTACTTTACCTTTCTCTATCTTCCCCCATCCTCTTTTCCTCTGATAATCACCATACTGTTGTCTGTGCCTATGAGTTTTGTTTTGTTTTTTGCTTAATTCCTTTACATTTTTCACTCAGCCCACAAACCTCCATCCCCTCTGACACCTGTCAGTCTGCTCTCTGTATCTATAATTTAATTTCTATTTTGCTTGTTAGTTTATTTTGTTCATTAGATGCCACATATAAGTGAGATCATATGGTATTTGTTTTTATCTTACTGGATTTATTTCACTTAGCATAATATTTTCCAGGACCATCTATGTAGTGGGGAAAGGTAAGATTTCCTTCTTTTTAATGGCTGAATAGTATTTTGTTGTGTAAATGTACCACAGCATTTTTTTTTCATTCATCTACTGATGGGCACTTAGGCTGCTTCCAAACTTTGGTTAAAGCTGCAATGATCATCTGGGTGCATATATTCTTTTGTATTAGTGTTTTGAGTTTCTTCAGATATATTCCC
Source organism: Phyllostomus hastatus (assembly GCF_019186645.2). Classification (NCBI taxonomy): domain Eukaryota; kingdom Metazoa; phylum Chordata; class Mammalia; order Chiroptera; family Phyllostomidae; genus Phyllostomus; species Phyllostomus hastatus. The sequence goes on from NW_025333498.1 coordinate 42,023,017, forward strand.
AGAAGTAGAATCACTTCTGGAAATAAATGGAACTGGGCTAAGACAGTTTCATTTATAATTTTTGAGGAAACTTCATAAGTTTTCCACAGTGGCTGCACCAAAGTGCATCTCACCAACAGTGCACAATGGTTCCCTTTTCTCCAAATCCTCACCAACACTTGTTGCTTGTTGATTTATTGATAATAGCCTTTCTGCCTGTATGAGGTGATACCTCATTGTGGGTTTAATTTGCATTTATTTTTCTGTTGTTTAGTGATGTTAAGCATTTTTTCATATACCTATTGGCCATCTGTATGTCTTCTTTGGAGAAGAGTATATTCAAGTCCTTTGCCCATTTATTTTTAAATTGGATTGTTTGTTTTATTGGTGTTGAGTTTTATAAGTTCATTATAAATTTTGGAAATTAACCCCTCATCAGATGTATCATTGGCAAATATGTTCTCCCATACACTGAGTTGTCTTTTCATTTGGTTGATGGTTTTCTTTGCTGTGCAAAATCTTTTTAGTTTTATGTAGTCCCATTTATTTATTTATTTTTGTTTCCCTGCCCAAGGCAATATATCAGAAAAAAAATATTGCAATGAGAAATAGCTGAAACTTTACTGCCTATGTTTTCCTCTAGGATTTTTATGGTTCAGAGTCTTACATTTAAGTCTTTAATCCATTTTGAATTTATTCTTATGTATGGTGTAAGAAGCTGGTCTAGTTTTATTGTTTTGCATGTATTTGTGTAATTGTCTTAGCACCAATTATAGAATAGACTATTTTTAGCCCATTGTAGGTTTTTCTGTCTTAGTTAAATATCAATTGGCCACAAATGTGTGGGTTTCCTGCTGGGCTCTCTTTTCTGTTCCATTGATTTCCATGTTTGTTTATATGCCAGTTTTGTGTTGTTTTGATTATTATGGCCTTATAGTATAGTTTGATATCAAGTAGCATAATTTCTCCACCTTTGTTTTTCTTTTCAAGATTTCTGTGGCTAAGGGTTTTTTGTGGTTCCATATATTTTTTTTGAATATTTATTCCAGTTCTGTAAAATACACCATTGGTATTTTGATATGAATTGCATTGGATCTATAAATTGCTTTGGGTAGTATGGACATTATAATGATGTTAATTCTTCCTATCCTTGAATATGGTATATGCTTCTACTTATTTGTACCTTTTTAATTTTTTTCTTCAGTGTCTTACACTTTTCTGAGTACAGGTCTTTTAAATCCTTGGTTAACTTGATTCCAAGGTATTTTATTTTATTGTTGATGGAATTATAAATGAAATTGTTTTCTTAATTTCCCTTTCTGATAGTCCATTATTGGTGTGTAAAAATGCAACTGATTTTTGGATATTTATTTTGTATCCTATTAATTCTTTGAATTTATTTATCAGGTCTAGCAGTTTTGGGGGGTTGTGTGTGAAATCTTTAGGGGTTTTCTATATACAGTATTATGTCATCTTCAAATAATGACAGCTTTACTACTTCCTTTCTAATTTGGATGCTTTTCCTTTCTTCTTTTTGTCTGATTGCTGTGTGTAGGATTTCCAGTACTCTGTTGAGTAAGAGAGGTGAAAACAGACATCCCAGTCTTGTTCCCATTCTTAATGGAAACACTTTTAGTGTTTTCCCATTCAGTATGATGTTGGCTGTGAGTTTGTACAGATGGCCATTATTACATTAAGGTATGTTCCCTCTATTTCCACTTTTCTGAGATTTTTTTCACAAATGGGTGCTGATTTTTATCAAATAATTTTTCTATGAATTGATTTGATCATGGATTTTTATCATTTATTTTGTTTATATGGTGTATCACATTTATTGATTTGCAAATAGTACACCAATCTTGCATCCCCAGGATAAATCCCACTTGATCATAGTGTATGGTCTTGTTAATGTGTTGCGGGATCCAGTTTGCTATTTTTTTTAGGATTTTGAATCTATGTTCATCAGTTATATTACTCTGTAATTTTCCTTCTTTGTAGTGCCTTTACCTGGCTTTGGAATTAGGATAGTGCTAGCCTTGTAAAATGAACTTGAGAATCTTCCCTCCTCCTGAATTTTTTGGAATAGTTTGAGATGGATAGGTGTTAGTTCTTTGAATGTTTGGTAAAGTTCACCTGTGAAGCCATCAAGTTCAGAATTTTTGTTTGTTGGGAGTTTTTTTTATTACTGCTTCGATATCACTAGGTGTAATCTGTTTATTCAGATTTTCTGATTTTTTTCTGGTTCAGTTTTTAAAATTGCATGTTTCTAGGAATTTATCCATTTCTTTCAGAATGTCCAAATTGTTGACATATAGTTGTTTATAATATTTTCTTACAGTCCTGTGTATGTCTTTGGTGTCAGCTGTGACTTCTCTTTCATTTCTAATTTTATTTATTTGGCTCTTCTCTCTGTTTTTCTTGATGAGTCTACAAAATTTTGTCAATTTTGCTTATCTTTTCAACAAACTGATTCTGGATTTCATTGACCTTTTGTATTTTTTAGACTGTATTTTATTTATTTTTGCTCTGAGCTTTACTATTTCCTTTCTTCTACTAATTTTTGGCATTACTTATTGTTCTTTTACTAGTTTTTTTAAATGTAAAGTTAGATTGTTTTTTGAAATTTTTCTTATTTCTTAAGGTAGGCCTGTGATGCTATATGAGTTTCCCTCTTAGTACCGCTTTTGCCATGTCCCAAAGATTTTGTATAATTTTGTCTTCATTTTCATTTGTTCCAAGGTATCTTTTGATTTCTTGCTTGATCTCACTGTTAACCCATCCATTGTTTAGTAATATGTTATTTAGTCTCCATGTGTTTGTGTATTTTCAGTTTTCTTCTTGTGATGTATTTCTAGTTTTGTACAATTGTGGTAGAAAAGATGCTGGATATTACTTGAATCCTCTTAAATTTTTTGAGACTTGTTATGAGGCCTAACATGTCTCCTATGCTAGAAAATGTTTCATGTGCACTTGAAAAGAATATGTATTCTGCTGCGTTGGAGTGAAATGCTGTAAAAATGCCAATTAAATCCATCTGATTTAGTGTGTTATGTAAGGCTCGTCTTTCATTGGTGATTTTCTGTGTGGAAGCTTTATCCATTACTATCAATGGGTTTTAAAATTCCCTATTATGACTGCATTACTGTTAATCTCTCCTTTTATGTCCATCAAAATTTGCTTTATATACTTAGGTGCTCCTCTGTTGGTTACGTGAATATTTAAAGGGTTATATCTTCTTGTTGGATTGCTCCTTTTATCATTATTTTGTGTCTTTCCTTGCTTCTCTCTTTTCCTAATGATTTTATTTATTTATTTACTTACTTATCTATCCATTTATTTACTTATTTATTTACTTATGTATTTATTTAATTAATTTATGAGAGAGGAAGAGAGTGAGAAAGAGAGAGACTCTCCCATTGAACGAATGGGACATGCCTTCATACATGTCCCAACAGGACAAAATCCATCTCCCGGGCATGTGCCCTGACCGTGAATAGAACCAGCAGTCTTTCACTTTGCAGTATGATGCCCAACCAACTGATCCACACCAGTCAGGGCCTTCCCTGTTTCTTACTGTAGAAAATTAGGTTTTCAATTGTTTATATGAAAAAATATATGTAGACTATCATTGTAGCAAGAAAGAATAAACTTTGTTTAGCATATTCACAACTGTAAACCTAGTTTTTTCCACCTCTATATAGCTTTTATTTTAAGGTCTACTTTGTCAGAACTAAATATTACTACCCCAGCTTTTTTGTTTTCATTTCTATTTGCATGAGGTATCTTTTCTCATCTTTTTACTTTTTGTGTGTATCTTTCACTCTGAGGTAGGTCTCTTGTAAACAAGCATATACAGGATCTGGCAGAAGTAATGCCTGCTTGAATGTGGTTGGTTGGGTAATAATATGGGTGTAATAATGTATAGTTTTAATTTGAGCCTATCACCTAAAATTTCATATGGTGTGCTTGAGTGTAATATTGTTATGTTACAGAATTACTTGGTTATAATTTTGTAATAAAAGAGGAGTGTTATTTGTGCTGAACCCTATATGTAAGTCTTGCTTTCTTATCCATTTAACAACCCTATTATTGAAGCATTTAAGCCATTTACATTTAAGGTGATTTTTGACAGATGTGTATTTATTGCCATTTTTAACTTTCTTCTTCTTCTTCCCCTTCCCCTCCTCCTCCTCCTTCTTCTTCTCCCTCTTCTCCTTCTCGTCTTCCTCCCTACTTTCTCCTCCTCCTCTTCTTCCTTCTTTTCCTTCTCTTCGTCTTCCATCTTCTTCTTCTTCAAGAACATTCTGTAACAAATCTTGTAATACTGGTTTGGTGGTAACGAACTTCTTTAGCTTTTTTCTCATTTGGGAAGCTCTTTATTTCTCCTTCAATTATAAATAATAACCTCATTGGGTAAAGTGATCTTGGTTTTAGGTCCTTCCTTTTTTGTCATATTATTTACTTCATGCCAGTCCCTTTTGGCCTGGAATGTTTCTGTTGAAAAATCAGCTGACAATTTTATGAGAGTTTCTTTGTAGGTATCCAACTGCTTTTCTTATGCGAACTAACTGTTTTGCTTGCTGTTTTTAATATTCTCTTTTTGTCTTTAAACTTTGGCATTTTAATTTTGATGTGTCTTGGTGTGGGCCTCTTTGAATGATCCATTTTGTTTTGGATTGCCTGTACTCCCTAGGCTTGTGTGTCTTTTTCCTTCTCCACATTATGAAAGTTTTCAGTTATTATTTTTTTCAAATGTATTCTTGATCTCTTGCCCTCTACCTTCTCCTTTTTGTACTCCTCTTATGTGGATGTTGTTGTGCTTCATGTTGTTCCAAAGGCCTTTTAAACTATGTAAAACTATGTATATATATTTTTATTATCTTTTCACTTTGCTGCTTTGATTGGGTGTCTTGTGCTATCTTTCCTCCAAATTACTGGATTGATCCTCTGCTTCATCCATCCTACTGTTTATTTCTTCTATTGTATTCTTTATTTCATCTATTGTATTATTCATTTCTGACTGTATTTTATGACTTTTTATGTCACTTTTTAATGTTCTCTATCTCTTTGTTGAAGTTCTAAGTTCCTAGACCATCCTTATAACCATTTTTTAAAAGATTTTATTTACTTATTTTTAGAGAGGGAAGGGAGGGAGAAAGAGAGAGAGAAAAAAACATCAATGTGCCGTTGCTGGGGGTCATGGCCTGCAACCCAGGCATGTACCTTGACTGGGAATCAAACCTATGACACTTTGGTTCACAGCCCGTGCTCAATCCACTGAGTTACGCCAGCCAGGGCCCTTATAACCATTTTTTTAACTCTATGTCTAGCAAACTGCTAGCCTCCATTTCATTTAACTCTTTTTCTAGAGATACTCCTGTTCTTTCATTTGGGGCATGTTTCTTTTTCCATTTTGACTGCCTTTTTGTGGGTTTTTCCCCCCATGTATTTGGTAGATCTGCTATTGCTTCCAGTCTTTGTAATGTGGCCTTTTGTAGAAGGTGTTCTGTGGGGCTCAGTGGTGTTGTCTCCTTGATCACCTGAACTGGGTAATTCATTCAGGAGTGATTTATATGGGCTCTGCTGTTGTAACTGAGTCTTGATTGTTATTGATCTATTCATGTATGGGATCAACCCTTAGGCTGTCTGACTGTGAGAATCAACTTGTACCTTAGTGTATAAGCTGCTTCACAGGTGCTGAGCACACAAAGCAGAATTCACCTCAAAAGGCTATGCTACCTGCCATGATTGTTCTTTGGATATGCCATTTGCAGAGTTAATTAGATCCTGCTGTGATGTTGTCTGAAACTGGCCACTGGGGTTTTGGTTCTAGGCCTCTTTGGGGGTACTTGTTGCAGACCAATATCAGATGCTGCCTGTGACTGACCCTGAACAAACTTTTTGGAACTACAAGAAATCTACAGTTTATGGCTGTATCTGCTGAACCTGTTTGCACATAAGAAAGACCAAGCTGTGCACCAAGCTCTGCTTTTTTGAGCCCCAGATTTAGGGGCAGATCAATAAAAGTTCCAAATCACCTCAAGTCTGCCTCTGCCTGCTTCTGCCTGTTGGTTGCCTGTTAAACTCTGTCACTTAAGAGCCTCTTGCAGTACTGGAGTTGCATAATATAGGTTCTCATGAGTCACCAGATCAGGGTGAGTGATGTTCACCAGTTTGATACATGTGTAAACTCATGGCCAATGTGGGGGCTGAGGCCAGTCTGCAATTTTCTCATGGTGTATCAGGTCTAGCTGCCACCTGCTGTGTGCTCGCTCATGTTTGTGGTGGAGCAGTGTCTAAGGGGTTGTCAGGGTGAGGATAGCAGTTTCAGGCTCATAGTTTTAAATTCATCTATGTTCATGACTCTCAAAAATTCTAAAATTTAGATTCCACATTTCAAAGATTTAATTCCAATTTTCTGCAGCTATATATATTTATATTAATTGAAGTTGGAGGCAGTTTGAGATGAGTATAATCTCAAATGACTACAAAATATTCTCAATATGTGCTAAGTAATCTTATTAAACCTAATTTTCACACCAAAGCTGTTATCCTATGTATTTTTTGTCTTCCCCAGATTCCAACTATGAAAAAGAGAGGCAGCAGAGAAAAGAAAAAATTAAACTTTTCCAGAGAGAAAATAATTTATTTCATGTAATCTATAATATCTCCCCTCCCCAAAAGACTTGTACTGGTAATGTATTTAGAGTTCTACACAAATCAAGTTTAAAGAAAAGTTTTAAAAAAATAAGATACTTATCTGCTAATAATCGAGAAAAAAAGAATTAATTGATTGGTCAAGAATTCTATGGTGAAACATTTATAAAGCATGAGAAATTTGCATGGTTGCTATTTAAAAAGGCTAGATAATAACACTTTATAAGAAAATAAATGAGAATGAAAAAGCCTTTTTAACCATATGGCTGCATACACTTATATAATCTCCAAACTGAAAATCTACTATGAATTACTCATTATTTAAGATATATATATATATATATATATATATATATATATATATATTCCAGCAGTTATTTTTCTATTGCCAAAATGTCTCTTTCATACAGCTGAAGTTCAACTGTATTTGTATTTCACACAGTTTTGTTGTTCACATAGATACCCACTGAAAAATGATGACTATTTAGAAATTTTAAAGTGTTTTCCTTTCCAGTTTGGCTGACCAAGTTAACAGATGTCTCATATAAGATTTTTTATACTAATTCTTTCTGATGTTAGCAACATTTCAATGGAGACAAAATTAGCCTCTCCCTCCTCTTTGCTTGAAAAGTTTCTAATCCTTTTTTTCTCATTTTTTTTGCATTTTAGAATTTTTGTTTTTAGGTCTTCATAATCTTATTTGTTTCCTTATGGAAATATCTATTGTCAATGTGAAGTAGCTAATTCATAAATCATTGATTTGATCTATTACTTAGTGAAAAAGAGTCAAACATCTCAGAACCTATACTATGGTCTTGTTGTTAAGTAAAATGTCTAATAAATTCATCGTGAGCCTGTATGTGAAGAGAAATGTAGGTTTCTCAATTATTTGTATTATTTTCCTGGTTTGTAGATAATAAGACCTAATGAAGACTTTTTGTTTCTTTTTGCTTTTTGTTTGTTTCACGAACATCACACTTCAAAAACAAATGTACCATATATAACAAAGTTAGCATTTCCTAAGGAGTATTTTTTAGCATTTAATTTCTTAGTGTTATTAGAAAAGCTTCACAATAGAGAGGAAGTGAAAATTATTTGCTAAAATAAAATGTTAGGACTATAAACGTTTTAATTATACATAAAAAATCCTACTCAGAATTATCTGAAGACGTCTCTCCCTTTCTTAAATCTATGTCTGCTTTGTGCTTTCATGGTGTCTTCCCTCATTCCCTTCAGGTCACATTTCAATCATAACAAACCAAGAGATAAGTTGTTAAATACTTGATCAACCAAATGTTTTAATTTGGTCACAGTGCCAAGTTACCAATTTCTCACCCTTATCCCCATTTAATTGAGTGATGGAGCCTGAATGGAATAGTGATCCAAGCTCAATTAAATGTTATCTGGGGTAGGAAACACACAATAATGACCATGTTTTCAATAAAGCAGGCCAATAATGTAGGATATTATTCTGGCCCAATCTTACCAAAATCACTATAGTCTTCAACTATGGAACTCAGAAAACACTCATCCCTCTATACTGAAAGGATACTTAATTGGCCTTTGGATTGCTATGTATAATTTTCAGAACTTCTGAACAAAAACAAACAAGATGATACAAACACTAGATGATTAATAAATGAAAATAAACTCATAAAGCAATTTCCTCAGTATCAGGAAGGAAAGATGTAAGCAATTCCTAGAAGACATTCGAGTACATCTGCCCATATCAAGTCCCTCTGTTAAGATGTTTTCAGTACACATTCCTATGGGATTTCACCCTGGCTGGTATGGGACTTGGATGAGAATTAAACTCTGACCTCAACGGTTTCATAGGAACCTCTTTATGGAGAAGCAAATTAAATTTATTAAGGCTATAAATGATTAAGGCCATCAATGACTCAAAGTGATAAGGAATGGGGCATAGTTACCAGCAAGGCTCCTGAAGTTGGGCCAATAGGTTAAGATTCTGGGTTCACATTTACTTGGCCAATTTCCATATATACAAAGTTGGAATGATAACGGTAAAATATCTATACATTTTTTTCTAAAGAGTAAATGAGATGTAGTATATAGAGTATATATCACAGTGTTGGACATATAGTACACCATCAATAAATAACATTATTATTGATCCAAGATAACAGAAATTTGAAATTCAACTCTGTGCCAATCAACTCTATTATTTAATCATGGTTATAAAATATTAAATGAATCTCAGTTCTTGACCTCAAAGAAAAAAAAGACAAGCAGACAATTATAAAACACCAAGTTAATTGCTATGTTAGAGGTTAGCACAGGATCTTTTGGGGACAGAAGGGTATAAAGGAATTGTTTTCTAGATAAAATTAAAACTTTGCTTAAATACAGTATTGGGTTCTGTGAATAGTTATCAGAAATATGGCTCTGACTCTTAAGGACATAATGGAGTCTAGGTCTACTTGAGTCTCAGCTCAGGCTTTTTGGTTCCAAGGTTACTGGTATTTGCATAAAATATGTTTAAATCACTCTCTTTAGTTCTTCCAATCTCTCTCCAGACATCTATTTCCTAATTTTTCTCTAAGTCCAGGTAACCACAAAAGAGTAACTTATGGAGAAAAAAAATAATTACAATAAAGGTAGTGTGTGAACTCCTCATTTCTCAATTGAATCTCCTTCATGTACACATGAGTAATAGTTAAAATGTGGACCCTGTAACATCTGGAAGGAAATTCCACTGTGGCAGATAATTTACTTGTTAGCTCTAAAATTATTTCCTATATCATTAATATATTAACCATAATTAAATTCTTATGAATGTGGAGTAGATAAAAATACCTTGGTGCCTCTCAAAATTATATCTGATGAATAATGTAAAAAATGTATCCTCCTAACACCTGCTGAGTTCCAACTATAAAGTATAATGGGTAGTAGCAATTTTCAATTAGCATTCAACAATTACCTTACCTTTATTAGTTCTTTTAAATGTTTTATTAGAATTGAAACAACCAATATTTGCTCATGTTTCATTCAATCCCATTTTCAATGTTTGGCTCAAACCTGGTGATAAAAGAGGGTCTTTTGAGCTTAGTGGTAATATCATCTAAGCCTGAAAATAACAGGGAAGACTTCAGAGTCAACATCTCTTTGGTCTAAGGTAACAAGAATACCTGAATAATTACTCAAAATTATAATACTAATAATACATGAATAAAGAACCACTTACAGTTCATCCAATATAAATTATTTTAAGCATGTCTAATAAAAGAAAGCTTTAAAAGAGCATTAGCAGAATTTATTTAATTGCAATGTGTGCAGGGCAGCGTTATATCATGTACCTGTGGCTTTTCAGAATCACACACAGTCTTGTGCTTAATGTGTATAATCAAACAAGAAAATAAAAAAAATACTGGAAACTATTCTTCAATGGTAAATTTTTGCCCACTGAGCTGTCAATTGTGGATGGATTCATGATTGATCAGAATAATACACAATGGTGTGGTGTAATTCTTTAGTGTGATGTTGTAAAATGGAGTATTGCCTCTGTTATTTTATCCAGTTTGCTTTTATATGACAGGGTTTATTGTGCGTTATGCTGTAGCTCATTCCTCTGTTCACAATGCCTACTGATGTGTAATTATGACTTGTCTGAACTGTAAGAAGGAGCAGTAAGTGAAAGGAAATCTGCAAGCACGCTTGATTTATGAGTCTTGATACTATATTGCAGTCCTAATCTGCTTGCTTAACTTCGCTTCGGGCTAACTAACTGTATAACATGCTTATGATTAGCACTATAGCAAGTTGTAGAAGATTTACTGTGAAGGAATTACTAGACTTTCAAAAAATGATTTAGTCATTATTTCAGTACAGGTAAAGTTGTATATTATTTCTTTTATAAATACTTTGTGCAAGAAATGATCATCCTGAGGCATTTTTATGTGATTACAAAGAATAGTGTGTAAAATAATTTCTCTGTGTTAAACATCATAATGTTATTGGTAATGTTTTATGATAAAACTGACCATATTCCTCACCTTGTTCTCCTTTTCATATACAGTAGCTTTTGTCTCGTGCTGCAATTGTATTATATCTATTTTGATGCAGGGCATCTAATTTTTTGCAGGAGTAGCCAAAAATAGAAATTACTATAGATGAGCAAATGAAACGAAACTCATAAAGCAATGACCTCAGTGTCAGCAAGAAAAGATGTAAGCAAATTTGCCTTTTTTAATCACCATTCACTAAAACAGATACAGCTGGAGTTAAGCATCACAGTGTCGTTATTGAATCCTAGCATATTCAATTCACATGCTTTTAGTAAATTAAAGTTATAAATTACCCTTTGTTTCTGCATAGCCAATCTAAATCACCAACAAGAAAAATACTCTTCCCCAAAACTTATTTTTGACCAGGTTTGTTAAAGGTCTAAAAGAAAATAATAACTTGAAAAATCATCTGTTATTCATATTTTGATATAAAATAAACAGCTTTGATTATGCATAAGTATATGCAAGCATCTCTGAGTCATTACAGAACAATTTTGAATAATATTAAGATGAATATTTCAGAGCTTTAAAAATTCTATCATTTATATCTTATTTTTTGTCTTTTGTTCTTCTTTGATTCCATTTATAAATGCTTTATTTCTAATAAATATTTTTTCTATAATTAGCAAAATGTGAGATTTAGGATTCGATGGAAAGAAATATGAGTGATTACCTCATTGCTTCAAGATAAAAAACAAAGTTCCAGAACAGTAGCACAGAATTAAACTTAGAATGCACAATGGAAGATCTGTGAGTGTGGACACATGTGTCCTCGAGCTTCCACAACTTTGGAAGTTTGTCAGAACAAGGGTCTTTTATAATGAACAATATACCCAATTAAATATGGGTTTGTAAGAAATGGGTTTGCAATATTCTTGGTCATTCTGTGCTGAATAGTAAGTTTATTTCCTATTTCTCAGCACAAAATTCAGCTTTAGTTTAGACTTCTTGAAGCTGATTCCTGGGAATAACCCTACTATTGCCATAATATCATTTAGTAAATGTGCGACTGACTAGGGGGAATTTTCTCATTTGGGCGTCATTGCAGATAGTGTCTGCCAGAATATGCAGATGATATTTACTGAACTAAAGGTCTAAGTAGTGAGAGATGGCCCTAAATATGCACTTCCTCTAGCAATTATCAAATTAAACTTGATTCTTAGCCATTTGAATGAATTGTAGTTGGAAACCAAAAGAGCTTATATGTACTGTGGATTCAAGTCAACTTCTTTTAATTTGTGCTTGTGCACTGTTTCTTTAATGGTTTAACTATCAATGGAAAATGAGGAATGGAACTGCATAACATTAGAATGAGCCCATAAACCATGCACTGTTCTCACAACACCAAATATTTCAAAGCTGGCACAGCTCACACTTAGAATAGACAACAACAAATTTCCTCTTGCAACCCAATAAGAGCATCATTCTCTTCAACGGATCAGTAAGAGCATCATTCTCTTGAACACATGGGTCAAAAAGCATAGTTATCAGTTATTCTGATGATAAAATCATAAACAAAATAAAAGTGAAAGTGTTCTGGATAGAAACTGTTAGCATTTTCCATGACAATCTCTCCTCTCTTATGCCCAATGCAGCTGCATATAAACAGTCTCTTGTGACCATATATATAACTACAATTCAAGGCATACCTTATTAATTTACTTGGAATGATGATATATTTAAGATTGAAACCATCAATATTTTTCTGTCTTTCATGAGCTAAAATACCCAGTTATAATCTTTGTACTCAGGAGCTTAGGTCTGACTCCACAGTCTTCACTCAGGCCAAATTCCCATAGACATCAATGCTTAACACAATTAGGTTGTCATTATACTGTTTAGGAGGTTTATCTTCGTGAAAACATACAACTTGCACCTTTGCCATAGTCCTTACGTCAATAGGCAGAAACAACTTCATGAAGCAGAAAATTGTATTAATGCCCCAAGTTTTTCTTCAAGAGGATAATTAAGATATCCCTACTTTTCTTCTAGTCAGATTTCTCAATAGAAAAATTAGAACTATCAAGAAGCCTAAAAGACAGAAAGACATTCTCTAGCTGATAATCACATTATACAGAAATAAATGAATTGCCAACCTTAGAAAAATCATCTTACCCAGCTGCTTCATTAGCAAGTATGGCTATTTTCTCTCCAAAAAGAGCCTTTGATCAGATACCAGGAAATCTGGATTCAGTTCTATTCTCCATTACGTACTTCTGAATCATCGACATAAGTAATTTCCTATTTATTTGTCTTTTTAAAAGTCTTACAAACTGCCTTAAACATAAAATCTTGTGAAAATTAAAAGCTAAAAAGCATGGAAGAATTGTAGAAACTGAGATCCACACATGTAGAAATAATGTAGTTATGTGTGCATGTACATGTGTATGTAGGTATTATCATCACTGGCACCATGACCCTAGCTTTTTACCATTTTGTCATCATCTCACTGGGCTTTCCATCACAAACTGCTCCCCTTAAATAATGCTGTCCCCAAAGAAGCCACCCACCTGGGTTCTCAAACCCTAACTGATTTCAACTTGTCACAGCATATGCACAGTAATGTGCTCATAGGTGTCAGAGTCTACCACTAAATTCCCAAAGTGCATTTTCTCTTTAAAGTACTTATTCTTTTTATTGTGCCTTCATGGAAATAAGCTGCCACACCTGAAAGAGTCTCTCCAACATTCTTATCAACTCCTGTAGAAGGGGATTTGAGATTTACATCCTTTGAGAAATCTTTCCCAATATAGAGATTTGGTGTGCCATCTGCATTGTCCTGTGTCACCTAATCAAGCCCTGTGTATAAATAATGACAGCGGCACAGGTTATGAATTCAATATTATTTATGTTCCTTCCTATTCAATTTGTTATTTGATATATATTATTGTCATGTGGGCATTTCTGTTAAGTCTCAAAAACTAAATAAAAAACTAAGACTAACTATGCTTGGGGAGCATGTGGTATTACAATGGAGCTAGAGTACCATCTAGTAGAAGCTAGTTTTCCTTTCATGATAATTACTTGATGGCAAGACACATTTATTACAAAATAATTAGATAATAAACATGTATTGAGCACTGACTTAGGTTGAGCTCTATAAAAAGTAAATAATAAGTTCATGCTATCATAAACCTATAATTTATACAGGTGAAAACTTTTATAAAACTATACACAGTTTACTTTTAAATTTCATTTTTTCAATAAACAATCAAATAACACTACAAACTACAGGCTTACATTTTAGCAATAGAAAGTAAAAGTCAAGCTATTCCAGGAAGAAGATAAATAAAATAAAATAAATCTAGCTGTATACAAAACAAACACTTAACTATGCCAAAATGGAACACATATATTATCATTTTGTACAGCAGTAAGAGAATTATGGCTTTACACTAAAGAAATATATAATATTTATGGTGAAGCATGAGTTTGTCATATGGCCTATCTGAAAGTAATGTTGTGATAAGTACTCACCTTACTGGCTAGCAACAATATAGACATTTACTAATCAGAATCCCTGTCATTCTGAGTTTAGTGGTTTCTTCTGGATGGGCTTAAGGTCTTCTCTATTTATCCTTATGCACCTGATCATCACACCTGTCTCCTGGGCTCCCCTTGCTGTTAAGAAAAAGGGATTGCAATTACAGTCCTAAAAATAAGAAAAAAACGACTTTTGCAGAGTTGTTGTTTTGTTTTTAACTCCTCCCACCAAAAAATAACTGTTTCCTTATTCAGGTCACCACCATATGCACACACTGGGAGAAAAACCTTTCCTAGATGTGCGCTCTCTCTCTCTCTCTGCAATAAGAGAGAAATTGGGTCTTAGTTATTAATCAACAAGGCCAAACACAAAATTGTACATAGCAGGCACATAAAACATTTTTATTCAATAAATGAAGTCCTTTAATTAATCTGAAATTTTCTTTCTACTCCATATTAAGCTGACTTTGTTCCACATTAACTTGTGAAAAATCAATGGTTGAAAGAACATTTAATCAGCTCCTTACTAATGGTGCTAAATGCTTCACAGTTTCTCTATTACAGGACCTACTTCAAAGATAAAAAGTTCCAACAAAATATCTCCCTTTTGTCCATTTTAATATTTTAAAGGAAACTTATAAATCAAAATATCATAAGAAAGATTTAGAGTGAAATAAATAGCCATTTGTTTTAAGAAACAATATGCCTAACCACTTATATTTATAGGTATATACATGATGATTATGTGAAAACTATAATCTAATTACACATTTTAATCATATGTCTCAGCATTATCTTTAACCAAGAAAGGCATATTTTTAATAACATCTCTTTGGTCGATTGGTTTCAATATTAAGCATGCTGAAATAATCTTTATATGTTATGCTATCCAAAATCTTCCCAAAATCTCCCTTGATCAAAATATAATGCTGCTTAAATATGTTAGGCAACATGTACTCTACCTATTTGCATTATGTCAAATGAACTGGATCATTCCAATATGGTGTTACATGTGCATGGAAGCCTGTAGCATTCTATAACAGGTGTTGAGGAAATGTACTAGACAGAGATATTGACAGTAAGGTCATCTGTAAGCATAAACACTAAAAATATCAAGAAAAGTCATTAGTGGCACAAGAGGAGAAAAAACAATGCATAAGAGGAATTAGCTGTCTTCTCCTACAAAACAAAAATAACAATAAAAGATTAACACACACACAAGACATTTACTTTGCCTCATAATGTGCTCTCTCTCTCTTTCTCATTCATTCTCAAATATAGAGAAAGAAAGGGGTCTGAGACAGAGGGAAGTCATTACATGGCAAAAAGTAGAACTTACACAGATGAAGGCAATGCATGAAGTAACATACAATAATTGTTTTCTTAATGTTGTCAGAATGCATTTACCTCCATTAAAACATTTAGAACATTCTGCTTGGGATTTTGATTATTGACATAAATGTCTCTCACACTAGATAAAATGATTCCTCTAATTTATTTCTGAATTATTGTAAAATCTAAAATAATGCCATTGAACATGGTATGTATTCAATATATGTATTTTCCAACTTAATCATTAATTGTAATTCTAAATTTAGTTAATTTACCCAGAAAGCAGTGATTGTGTAAAGGTTTATTGATGACTTAGAAAGAATATATTCTCAGGAATGATCTTAATGGAAACAACTTTCTGTTATCCTAGAATATCAATATGACAATTGTACTAATGAAGAATTATTGGGAGTAGAATGAATAATAAATTCTAGCATTTTAGTCCTAAAACTTTTGCCTTTAAATGAGATTTTAAGTATATAGTCACAAAATGAAAATAAAAGGAAAAAATTAAAACTCTTAGCTCTATTGAATACACATGAATTTTAAAATATAGTTGCAAAATATAACACCAAAATGTCTTAAAATGATTGTGTATACATATATACAAATGTCTTTTTGGTTGTTCTAAATAAACTTCAGAAATGTTTTCCAATTCTCAGTGAGGCACGCATTCCAATTTTCTGCAATATTAGCAGGGGTAACTAATGATGGCTAATTTTTGCCTGTAGTATTTCCTTCAATCTGCGTGTGCACTTTTGGTTTCTCTGGCAGCAGCAGCATTTGTAAATTTTCTGGTCACTAAGCACTCAAGTACAATTGTAAGTGATCAGTTTGCTATTGTCTAACATGGAAAAAATACAGCAAAAAAAAAAAGAATGTTTGCATATATTTATAGATGCCCATAAAAATCTTAAAATCTCTATGTGCACAATTTTTTGTCTGCTACATTATATTATTTTGAAAAGCTAGATGTTTAAAGAAACATATTTAGTTGAAAAGGGTGAAACCACATATTTTGAAGAAGTTTTATTATATTCTGTGTTTAAAAAACATTTTACTCCCAGTAATTACCCAATTTCTCATTTTTATTTATTTATTTTCAATAAAAAATGCTACTTAAATTGGAATAATATACAAAATGACATCTTCTCATTATCTATTTTACAAGTCAAGTATTTCAAATAATACACATCAGAGATTAGAATGATCTTTTTATTTTTATTTTTTAAAGATTTGATTTACTTTTAGAGAGAGGGGAAGGAAGGAGAAAAAGGGGAAACATCAATGTGTGGTTGCCTCTTGCATGCCCCCTACTGGGGACCTGGCCTGCAACCCAGACATGTGCCCTGACTGGAGATTGAACCAGCGATCCTCTGGTTTGCAGGCTGGCACTCAATCCATTGAGCCACACCAGCCAGGGCTAGAATGATCTTTTTAAAACTCGATATTTTTACAACACATTTATCAGAACATAAGAGAGATGATATGAAAGTGCAAGTTGCCTAATATTTAGAAGTTCAAGAAATTAAATGTTTATGCAGAGACCATTTAGTAAAAGTAAAACCATGTCATAGTTTAAACTCAAAGAAAGCTGATATGAATCCATTTTAATTATCACAGTAATACCAAATTGAATCATTGCACAGAAACTTTCCCAGGACCTTTGGGTAAGGCCGCATAGGGGAAGGTCAGCTCCACAAAACAGAGCCATTCACAGGGCAACTTAATGAGCATCCTTCTTAAAAATAAGGTCATGTGATAAAGAAGGAAGGAAGGAAGGAAGGAAGGAAGGAAGGAAGGAAGGAAGGAAGGAAGAAAGGAAGGAAGGAAGGAAGGAAGGAAGGAAGGAAGGAAGGAAGAAAGGAAGGAAGGAAGGAAGGGAGGAAAGGAGGGAGGGAGGGAGGGAGGGAGAGGAGATGTCCAATTTCTGGATACATCACCAAGCTTTTATCCAAACTCCTTAACACTTTTCAAAAGTGACATTCCATGTGTAAGTTAAGACTGTGTGTGTGTGTGTGTGTGATTTGCATTTGAATTTTAATCAATGGAAAAATCGTGAGGGTGCATTGTTCAGCTAGGAGGAACTCTAAACACATAGGGCTTTGGTAAAAGTGAGGTACCCAATTAGTTATAAAAATATCTTATATTGAGGCTTAATTTCATGTTTCCATTGAAGACCAATCATGTTGGCCACCATTCAATGGGCTCCAGAAATCACAGATGATCACAGATGATGGATACAGGGATATTATAAACACAGGTAAGCTTGCCAGCTAAAGGCAAATGCGATGACTGTTTCTTACCTAAGCAGAGTACAAATTATCTCTTTAGCATCATATTACTAAAAATAACATGACTGGATCCCCAAACTCTTCCCTTTTGTTTCAAGGGGCTCTGGGAAATATTTTAAAGATATTGTAAATGATAATCTTCATATGGCAGAAACATAGCAGAGCCCAGAGTGTATAGAATGCCCTTGGTGTTATTTAGAAAGAAGGATCCCATCAAACCATCGAGGGACCCCACTGGGAGCACGACTTAACCAGCAGAAGGTGCCTTGGATGAAAATACACATACTGCTTTCTTGAGTCAAGGATCGCCCTGCTTCTCCGTCTGGTAAGTGGAGCATGGTATGGTCTGGATGTAAACCCTCATTTTATCTCTCCACTTAGCCATTTTTCTGCTACACAAGAACTGCACAACTGTAAAAGGCTGTCCTGGAGACCAAAATAATAACATCTCTGCAACTGCTTGCCAGTTTCTGCCTTTTTAAGTAATACCTTTCTTAGTGTGTAGCTCTGAGCCCTGAAAGAAAATTGGCAAAGTTAGATTGATTAACATTAGGAAGAGCATCAAGGTAAATTCAGGGGGAAAAAAAGTAAAAAGAAACAAAGGTCTTTGGATGGAAAAGACTCCAAAGTAGAAAGAGTGTGAGAGAAGAGAAAGGGGAATGGATTGGAAAAAACAGAATCTCATAAAGTAGCAGAGAACATTATCACAGTAGGATAATTTGCTAAGTACTATAAACAGATATGTGAATGGAATGTAGAGGAATTGTCAGGAATAGTAGAAAAACTCTATACTAACAGTGTCAGAGATGTAATTCACCCCTGGACATGAAGGAAGAAGAATAGAAAAGGAAGAGTCCGGAATCCAGGACCCAGGATACATTAAGAAGGGTAGAACTTTCTGTTAATTCAAACAGCGGTATAGCTTGAAATGACCTTAGGGTAGGTAGAAAATATAAACCTAACTTTATTCTCCTTCTTCCTTCCAATCTCCTGAGACCATGTCTCATTGGTCCAACCCCCAAAATGCCTGAGGGTAGGCATCCACACCTGTCAGCCTTGCTGGCTAAGAGAAGAGTGGAGTAGGGCTGGAGTGGACAGGCAGGTATTCCATGGGGCTGAAGCTTGCATGTTTATTGGTTTCAGTGGTGGTAGTGGAAGTTGAAGGGAGTCAGGAGAATGAGGGCACTGTCATCTTGTGAGACACTGTGAGGGACTAAATGAAAACAATTTTTAGGATCTTTCATTTTCCATGTGCGATTCTTCCCTTACTTATCCACTGCTATCTAACAAATTACCCCAAAACTCAGCAGCTAAAATAGCAAATGTTTAGTAGCTCACAGTTTCTATGGTTGCAAACCCTGGCTTTCTTTATATGGGCGCCTGTGTTCAGGGTTTCTCACAAGGCTTTGTTCAAGTGTGGGTTTGAGCTGTGATCATCTCAAGACTTGACTGGGCAAACATCTGCTGTCGAGCTCACTGACATGGCCGTTGGCAGGCTTTGAAGATCCATTTCTAAGGTGACTCACATAAGTGTTCATAGCACTGGGGCTTTTGCTGCCTGTGGGCTAGAGAGATTTAATTTTGATATCTGGGCCTTTACACAGGGCTATTCACGACAAAGCAGCTGGCATTCCCCAGAGCAAGACGAAGAGAGACAGAGACAAAGACAAGAAACCGAAAAAGAGGTCTTTTTGTAAGCTAATCTCATAAGTGACATCCCATCAGTTTTTTTCCCATTGAAATTTTATTGAGATAATTATAGAGTCACATGCATTTGTGAATTATAAAGAGAGATTCCATGTTCCCCCTTTTTCCAATTTCCCCTAGTGGTAACATCATACAGAATTACAGTGAAACATGACATCCAGGACACTGACATTGACGTAGTCCATCAATCTTATTTAGCTTTCTCCAGTTTCACTTGTACTAGAGTGTGAATTTAATTCACTACAATTTTGTCACATACATAAATTTGTATATCTACCACCATAGTCAAGATACTAACTAGTTTCATCAACACACTTATCTGTCACATTGCTCTTTTACAATCATACCCACTTCGTTCTCCCCCTGCTACTCTGCCCCTGTTCTTGACACCCATTAATCTGTTCTCCATTTCCATAATTTTGTCACTTTAAAATCATTATATAAATGGACCCATATAGTTTGTAGACTTTCAGGATTGACTTTTTACACTCAGCATAATTCTCTGGAGGTTCATTCAAGTTCAGTGTATCAGTGTTTTATTCCTGTTTGTCCCTTGTATTCCATGGTAGGTATGTGAAATGTCCTGTTGTAGGACATGTAGGCCAATCAACTCACTAACTATTATGAATAAAGCTGCTGTGAACATTTTTGTACAGATTTTAGTGTGATCATAAGTCTTACTTATCTAGGATAAATGCCAAGTTGTGCAATTGCTTGTCATTTACATGTTTAGTCTTATTTTTAAAAAATCCCAACATTTTTGCAATATCCTTTTTGTTAGAATGGAGTCACTAGGTCTGTCCATACTCAAAGAGGGTTAATCACAAAAGAGCGCACAGAGCAGAGGGCAGGGATCAGTGGGGTCACTTTAGAGGCTGCCTAACACCTCTCCTTACTATTCCTTCAAGATGACTCCTCTTCTAGCCTATTTCAACTCTTTCTCTCCACGTTAACAATTACAATCACTCACCAAGGCTCTGAAGCTCCCCTCTGTCTCAGGCAGAATGCTCGGTCCCACTTTGGGTAATCCCAGAGAGGACTTGAAACACCAAATCCACATTTGTCCCCCATCCCTAGTTCTCGGTGACTTGGAGAGCTTAAGTGCGAAAGCAGTGTGACAGCGTGTGCTTATTTGTGCCTGGTTTGGAACAAAAAAGAATACTGAATATTGAGTCTGAAAATTGTAATATGTAATGTGTACAAAATAAACATTGGTCTAAATTTCATAATAAAAAACATCCAAGTAGCGTGATGTACTCCAGCCCAATGTGACATTAACTTTTTTAAAGTGACATTTTAAGAAAATTAGCACCGCTGTTAAACTTAAATATAAACATTCCATTCAAAATAAAAATGTGACTGAAAACAATTGTTCTGATCTATTCATTTCTCTGATTATTTCAGCTAGACATGGTTTATCCTGACCAACGGTAAGTTCTCTTAAACATTCATCATTCCCAACCCTATCCATCACACTGAAGGTCCATGGCTAAATCTTCTGCAGAACTATCCCAGAGGATACCTAATCCTGACTCTGAACATCTAATATAGACTCTTACTACATTCTGCCTTTATCTCCTGTTTCTCTGCTGATTATCCTCAATGTAATCTTATGTGCAGATCATGCCCTCAGACACCAATGTAATAGAAAACAGTAGAGTGAATATACCTGATAATAATTCAGATCAGGTAATTATGGGAGACCCTAGACAATAAAAAAATTCAGACAGGTATGACCTCATTTTGTCCAGCCATAATTTTATTTTCTCTAAACCACCAGACTTTTTTGCTTTTAGATCTCCAAATAGTTATGTTTTCTTCTACTTATATGATTTTTATGCCCATTTGCACTTGGCCAATTCTTATTTCTCATCTTTGCTCAGACATCCTTTCACTAGAAGCTATTCCTGGATCATCCAGTCCAGGCTAGATATCCAGGCATACAGTTCTAGACCCATGTCATAAAGGGCTCTTGGCAATATCATTACCATTCTGGTCACGTGTTTAATGTTAGCCTTTCCCACTAGCTTGTACTTCCCAGGGATATAGATAAACTATTGTGTGTTTGTTTTTTAATCACTGTATCCCTACATTTAGCCCAACTCCTGGAACCTATTGATTATTCAATAAATTAATTTTAGTTGCTTAATTTCATCTGAGTGATTCAATGATAAAAGCCAGTGAATTTTTCATGAACTAGGTAAAATTCTAATGAAGTACCTTGTTAGGGTCAGTATATCTAAAAATGACTAGAAGGGATCCAGTCACAAATACTAAGATTCAAAAACATGTCTCTACCCTGGCTAGTGTGACTTGGTTAGTTGGAGCCTTGTCCTATGGACTAGAAGGTCGCAGGTTCAAAACCTGTTCAGGTAAAATGCTAGTTTACAGGTTCCGTCCCCTGTCAGGGAACATTTGGGAGTCAACTAATCAATGTTTCTCTTGCATCTATATTTCTCTCTCTCTCTCTACCCCTCTTCCTCTCTCTCTGAAATCAGTGAATATGTCCTTGGGTGAGGATTAAAAAAAAAAAGTCTCAAAACACTGAGAGAATTGCAACAAGAAGATAAAGTTGTTCCCCCCCCCCAGAGGAAATAGGTTACTGAGTACTCTTGTACAGTAAGTGCTGAGTTCATAAAAAGTAAAATATAAGACACAAACTTAATTTCAAAGATGTCTTAAGCCTAGTTATAAGAGCTGCATATTCTGAACAAAAATAAGATGTATTTGATACTGAGATGCTGTACTTTTCCACCTACAAGCCAGATTTGTTCCAGAGACCAGGCCAATTTTGTGACTGAAGTTAGAGCTTAGTAAACCAACCATGTGGACTGAAAACTTGTGTGCAGAATCATCTAAATCCACCAGAATCTTTTCTATTAATCCATAATTCTTCAAGTCCCTATTATAGCACAAAGGGAAAGCTAAGAAATAACTTCTTAGGAATATCTCAAAACACTGTCACTTGGCATTCAACTTCTACAGTTCACTTTTCATTGTATCTACATTTTTTTTAACTATGTATGCATCAGACATAACCTTTAAGTAAGGCTTTTTGTTTTTCATTTAGAGCATAAATGTTCATCAAAGTTACTTTTTTTTAGTTTGTCAACCTCTCAGATAAATGTGTACAACTTTGTCTGAGACAATGGTGGTGTATGAATTATCATTGTGTGCAGAAGGATACCTTGCTGGTAATGATATGAAAAAGAACTATGTCCCTATCTTTGGGAGAAGAGTGGCCACGTTATAACTGATGTGAAGCATCTAATCACTCCACAGAATCCTCACTGAAATTCCCAAACTAATCTACTTTGACTTCAAAGTTGTGTTGTTGTTGTTAGAATCAACTAAAACATTTTCTTGATAACTTTAATTTCCTTTTCCAAATCATCTTAAGTTAAAAGAACAGAAAAAAGTAGTAATTTCCCATCAACATGAGTAGACCAATATAGACTTGATAGGAGCTCAATAAAACCATTATAGTTTTTGTAATAGGATTAAATCAGTTCTTGATTGAAGTATACAAGGCACTTTTTGCCAAATTATATTAGATGCTTGGCAATTGCCACCATTTTAAGGGAGAAGGGTTATTATTGAAGGCTATTTTCCCATATAACTAATGCTACACATTGATGAATCCTAAGTGCTTCAAAATACCTCAATGGGACATGTTCAAGAAATGAATCACTTTTCTAGTGGTAGGACAGTTCATTGTTAATTTTCCTGTAAGTTTTATACAAGGTTGTTAATGCTTTACACTGAAACACTCAAATGAACCCTGTGCTACTTCCCATAATTTCCTAAATATCAGACACTCCTATTTCCTGCAGAGTTCTCCATTAGCCAGGCATTACTGTTTCTCAAGCATTATATCTATGTTCCCTAGAATCCAAATTTTTCCTAAACCAAGAAAATTTTAATACGTGGTACTATTTATTAGATAACATAATACAAGTGTCTCTATGTATGAATCAATACATTTATCTACTAGGGTCTAATTTTATTTCTGTAAATGAAATCAATGTCCTAAAATAGTTAACCCTTACATTGATATCATCTGGTATGTAATAAGTAAGTAAAAATCCAGGTTTATAAAAAATTCTATATGTTAATAGCATTATGATTTTAGGTAGTAATGGATTTTAAAAAGGTCAGTTTCATTTCTGAGGAAAACAATAGTAAGTTATTTTTTGTATTGAATAGCTACTTTACAACCAAAAACTCTTCATTATCTGTTAGTTAGAATTTGTGTATGGAATTCAACTCATCAATAACAAAGAGATTATAAATTTTAACAGAAAGACTTTTAAAACTTGGGTATTTTGGAAAATATTATTTTTGATCAAACGCAAACTTGCTCTATGTACCAAAATTTCAAGATAAAAAATAACTGAACCAGAAACTTATGCTAGTATGAAAATCTTCTAAAGCAATACTATATTTTAATGTTTTAGTTACTTTAACTAGAGCTCTTTTGTTGGAATTTAAAAGATAACTTTGTGAAGACAATCTCCATTTGTGAGAAACAACATGAGACACAGATAGCCATGGAGCTAAGAGTAGCTGCAACTTTTGGCATAAGTTGAAAGTCCAGAGCTCTCAGGTGGATCTTGCACTACTTTCTAACCTGGTGTTTCTCTTTTTCTGTGTTAAAGAGTTCATCTTCTTGGAGGCTGGACTTCTGAGGCTTCTTTTCAAAGCAGGCATCGAATAAGATGTTTGGTGATTTTCACATCAATTTTGATGGAGGTGGCAATGACAAATTTCTTTTATATTCAACAAAAAGAAACTAAATTGAGGACCAGAGGTTCAATCACAGGTAGCAAGGTTCTGCAGCTGCTTCAAGCAAACCACATTTTGGCTCCATGGTGACCAGTGGGGATGCACAGAATGGTCCTGGAAATGACATTATCAGGATTCTCACATGCTGACAAAAGGGATTTTTGCAGTGACTGAACAGCTTTCTCTTCAGTAGGATAATAACTAGGCATAGTGCCAAATTTAAACACTTGGGCACCAGCCATTCTTGTCACCAGTTACTGGCTTGCCACAATAGCAAGAAACATCTCCTTTTTCTTTTTTTTTAAGATTTTATTTATTTATTTTTTAGAGAGGGAAGGGAGGGGAGAAAGAGAAACATCAATGTGAGGTTGCTGGGGGCTGTGGCCTGCAACCCAGGCATGTACCCTTAATGGGAATCGAAACTGCGGCAGTTTTGTTCGAAGCCCGCGCTCAATCCACTGAGCTACGCCAGCTAGGGCTGAACCATCTCCTTTTTCAATGCCAGACTTAACTGTTGAATACTTTCTTTTGCATATGCCTTTCCTTGCGTATGGAATACCTGCCAGTTTCTCTAATACCAGATTTCAGCTGTAGTAGGTTTTCCTTTCTTGGGCATTTGAGCTTGGGGTAATTCTTAGTCTTGCCTCTGGTATCAGACTTTCTTTGCTTCAGGTTTCTCCTCAGTGTCTGTTTTGCTTTGTTTTTTTAGCTTTTTATCACCATCTTTAAAAAAGAAGAGCACAATATAATTTCTGAAATGCTTTTTCTTTTTACAGTTTTTAATATTTAAGCATTTAAATAGTGCAATATTAGCAAATGGTTTCTATTTAGTTTTCTTTTTTAAATAAAAATACAAGTAGAGAATATTTTATTTAGTTAAGTATTGACTCTTAAATCCATTAGCTTTATTTCATGTTCTTCTATGCAATCAGTCTCATATTTCCCCATAACTATATCTATCCCTGTGACAAAATCCCATGTAAGAAAAGAAAATAGTAAAAAGAGAGTGGGGAGAAAGTATTACAAATTTGAACCAGAAATTTTTCACCACCTTTAGTTGCATTTATTTCTATCCAGATCATTAAAATTCTTCACAATGTTTTTGGAACCAACAGTTGTGAGCCTACTGTCAGTACTGCAAGCAAACATTCAATGTGAGTTTCTATTTTAATATAAGTCCCTATTACATTCTTTATCATGTTCATGCTACATAAAATAAATGGGCTTTGCTAGAGTTCTGCTTTTTTCTCTATTTACAAGGAACAGAATTACTAATAAATGATGAAGTTGCATACACTGCTATTTATTTCACATGGGAGTTTATAGAAAAACTAGAAAGGGCATCAAAAATAACTAGTGTTTATAGTACTTGGGAAGTTTGCGATGAAATTACAGATTGTAAAGTGAGTAAATTTAGTTAATTGACAAAGCTGTAATAACACTGAGTTTTCATTTTATTTTCTAAGCGCACATACAAAAAAAGAAAGAGAAACTACATATATGAGATATTCATGAGAATAATATTTGTATCTGTTATTTAACATACTTGAATGTGAGTCTTTTTTTCCTCCATATATGCTCTGTAAAATTCTGTATTCAGAATTTTTTTAAGGAATAGAACCATATAATTAGCATTTTAGGGAACTGATAAATATTACACAGGCACTTTATTAATCCTTATAAGCAAATTGGGGAGAGGACATTTGTCATTCATTGTATCTATCTGGATATTATCCTTTCACACACATTTGTTGACTAAATGACTGGTTTTTAAATAATTAAACTTAAAACTAAAAATACTCAACACTAATAATATAAAGAATACAGGTTGGTATTTATTTCATGATTTAGAAGATTCTACAAATTTCAACTTTATGCAATTACATGCAACATGAACAAATTCTTTGATACTGTGGGAAAGACACTTAAAAAAAATTCCTGTTGTCAACTTGTTTATAAGATACTTGCTTATTTTTTGAGAATCTGAAATTCAAAATGATTCCATATTTAATTTTGTCTTGAAGTCATGATGGAAAATGGAGGTCATTTAATTTGAATTCCTAGTCGTATAAACTTTGCCTTCAACACAGGCTAAAAAAAGTCCTCAAAGAAGTCTTCTGAGTCATTTATTAATATGACTTTAAAGCACAAAGGTCAATCACCCACACAGCCTGAAGAAAGGCAGCTTGGCACAGTGGAAAGATCTATGGCCTTTGACCACATGTGTCAATCTTTGCACTGACACTCAGCTGACATGTGTCTTTGTACAGGTGAGTCAACCACAGGGTTGCAAAGTTAGCTTCATCCCTGGCCCATTTTGTTCCTAATGGAATGTGTGCAAAGCATGTTTCTATTTGGGGCTAATCCATTGTTAAGCCCAAGTTTTATTTCTGTTTCCATAAGCAATATTTCTTAATCTAGGGATGGGTGGGTATTACAGTAAACATGAAATGGAATTTACCATTTCATGTAAAAGGAGATCAATGTAGGAAAATGAAAGTCAACAAAGGAATGTAGATAATATGTTGACTACTTCATGAAGAGAAAACAACTTAGAAATATGAGCTAGAGGTGCTAGATTTATAGCCTCTCAGGGTCAAGTAAATTACCCCCTCATTACATAGATTTGTCTCTGGGAAACATTTTCTGTGGCACACGTGCTCTTCCTTAAATTTATTCTGTTGAAAAAAATTCCACATTTAACACACTTAGTTTAATGTTTGAGCCAAAGCTCTCACACAGTTTTCATCATTAAAATGGGATGATTATAATAACACCTTCAGGAAAATTATGATAATGGTAGCAGTAGCCTTATCTGCCCTCTGACAGGTAAACACCAATAACATCTTAAAAACAATTTCCTAAAGACAGTTTGTATCCATGCTGGTTTACCTGTCAAACATTTCTTCGAAGGAAATTACAGTTTGGGGTGTAGAGTCAGAACTAAGAAATAAAACTATAATATGAAATTATATAGACCTGACACCTCAGAAAGTGTGGCCGACTGTGGCATAAGTTTTACTCACCAGTATTGCCACACGCATTCTCTTTTCCAAATGCTTCAAACCAGGCAAACAGCTTTTGTTAGTAAAATACAGCAGAAACTGATTTTTTTAATGTTAAGTTCTTCATTTCATTAGTTGGGGAGTACAAAAAGTAGTCAAATATGATGACTTACAAAAAATGATCTAGGATTTGTTCATCTTTTTATATGTGAGTTTAGCCCAGAATTCAAGTCCAATCACAAATCATCATAGTCTTTCTGTCACAGGTGGGCACAGGTAACCAGGTTCTTAGTGATCGGGACAAAGAATTGAACGGAACACTCAGAGTTTATAGCAGAGAACATTGGAGCAGGCCAACTCCAAGCAGAGATTGACCTCATGGGCTGGAGGGACTCTATTCTTACAGGGCAGATCCTTTCTGGCTAGTTTTGGGGTGTTTTACTGCACATGTACAAGTAGTTGCATTACTTTAAAGCTACTGTGCATATGGTCTCCCATGATCCTCTCCAATTGGCCACCAGGTAAGAGGGTCCCACAATGCTACAGAATTGACCCTCGTTTCTCCTGGGGTCCCCCCTGTACTAGGTTCACCTTTCCCTTCACCAGAGAATTATAGTTCTCCACGTTAGAGATTGGTGAAAAAGAAAGGAGTTATGTATTCAAGTTATACAGACTAAAAGTAATGACTTAATGTCTTCGTCAAAATCCCAAAGTCCCTTAAAACACCCACAAACACACACAGTCCTTCCTTCTCCCTTTGCCCAGTCTGGGGTACCGTATCTCAGGAAAAGAAGTATAAGTCCGTGGCTTCAGGCAGCACCTGATTCTTTCCGGTAATCCATGCTCAGCTGGCAGGAATTCCTCGGTTCCCAGCACCGTCGGCTGTGTTGCCAGGATCTCCAGCTAAAGCTGCGTGGTGGTTCTCTGCTAAAGCCGCGTGGTGTTTCTTCTCATGTCTGTGGGGGGGGGGGGGGGGTGGTGATCCCAGTGGTGATCCCCCTACTCTGACCAAAGCACGTGGTTCTCCTCATTGCCACAGCTGCATGGTCCCTTTCCTTACATGGCTGCAGGAGTCTCCACTCAGCCAAAACCCACATGGTTCTCTCTCGCAGGGCTGCCATGTCTCGGTTTAAATCCCCGTGCCAATCTTCCTCTGCAGCCCCATTTCTGACTCCTCCCACACTGGGCCTTACATGCCAGAACTTATATCCTTCCAGCTTTACTGGGCTGCCATTGTGGGTCTAGGCTGGTGCGGCCCCGTGTCATGGAGCCAATCATCCCCAAGCTCCCACGCAGGCATCGTAACTCAGGGGACATGCCCCCCAGTTACATCTTGGTGGGGAAGTTACTTCCATTCCCCTAGCTCAGAGCTTGGCCACAGCTATTCAACATATCTATGTAACCAGCCAAAGGCCATAGATATGTTAAATGACCACACCAGAGGGTAGCTGCAAGGTTGTTGCTATGGGAAACAGCTCTCAATGGCCCTGCTCCATTTGTCCTTTCCCCCAACCCACACCTGGGGGGTGAGGGTGAGGACATCCTAAAATCTGGACAACTTGAGTTGTGAACCCCATTACAAATCCTTCTTTTGGGGACCCTCTGACTGCACCCTCCTACATTTCTACCTTGAAAATAATCTAGCAAGGAGAAACCAGTAATAATGAACATTGGGGTTGCAGTTGGATTCTTCTCATGATGGAATTACAAGACAGAGTTATATTTTAGGCTATTAAATAACATGGATTATCAATAAAGAAATCTTTATATCAAACTCAAAGCATTGTTATATTTGGCAAAAACTGTTTTCTTAAATCTTAGGGGCATTATCTTTTAAATCATTTACTCTCTTTTGGAAAACTACAATTTATCAGCAGCATGCTTAACAATAAAGAGAATTGTCACATCTCTCTTTGATAAAGTAATTTTGCTTATGAACAGAGTTACTATTTTCCATTCATCACACTTTGCTTCATAGAGTGATTTCAATTTCTTTTCATTATACTTGTGTTTCTCCCTACCTCACCCCGCCTCCTCCCATTTGGTGATTGTTAGTTGCTTTTAATATGATTTCAGAATTGTAAATGGCTCAGAATCTTAGTAAGTGAATTTCTGAGGTTTTTCCATCTATATCAGTGAAGTAAATGGGTGAAGTGGGGAGTAGCATTTCTTTCTAACAGATTTTCATTAAAGGGGGTATTGAGTTAATTAAAAAATTTCCTAAAAGCATAGTCTACAGTATACAGATTTCATCAATACTATTAATATTTGTGCTTGAACTAATATTTTCTTAAGATCCATGTAGATTTATCTTCACGTTGCTTTGACTATGACTATTTGCACTGCTGCTAGGAGCAGAGAAAGCTGGCTAAAGATCTCCATTACAATTTTATTGGTGGCAAACTCAAATGTTAACAAGGCGAGGCACGTAATGTAAGGGGTGGAAATGGCTCATTATAAAAGCATAAAAAAGAATGGGGGCTGTGAGAGAAAGTCCCATCCAAAGGGATCAGCTGTCATTCAGTTTCGACCCATATCAGTCATTTATCCGGTGAACAAAATATGTCTCTGGGTCAACTTCAGCCTGCAGGCTCTCAGTCTGCAACCCTTGTTTTAGAGATAAATTTGCCAAGGGTTGATTAAATAACAAACCTAAGTAGGCTAGTGTTTGTGGCAAGGTTGAATCACAGGAAGATAAACTACCCCATTGAGAGCTGACCTCATGGATGTAAGATCATAACTGTCATAAGAGTTCCTTCAGTTAGAGGGCTACAGATTTGTTTTAGCAGAGTCTGCTGTTGTGGTCTCAGAACTTTTAATTAGTGTTGGACAAGAGGCACCACAGAGTCATTTAACTAGGGTGCAGTAAATTATGTGGCTGGTCCTGATCTGTTCAAGGTAATATTTGAAGAATTTTTCTCCTGAATGAGTTAATATACCTCCCTGCCAACTTAATTAACTACTGGGAGTGTTAGAAAGAGAGGGATCAGAATGTTTTCATTTGCTCGGCTCAGTTTCTTTTGTGCATGTGAGTGTACCCATTTCCTCTCTTCTCTCCAGTTATCCTCTGCATTACCTGTCTGTCTGCCTAAAGAAAGCCAGTAGCCTGATTTATCAAACAGACTGAGGTAGAAAGTCAGTAGTCCCTGCTTGGTTTGTTACAAGATTTAATGGTTTTCCAAAGATAGACCAGTGACTTCCTTTCTTTTTTTGAGTTAAATATAACAATGAAAATAATTTTAAAAAATAGTTCAGTGATGTATGATTTTGACAAACACGGTGGTTCCTCCTCTTGTTTTTTATTTGTATGTAAAATAAATGATCGTTTACATTTGCCATTAGAATTGGCCATCACTAGTGATTTACACTGAATATCTAGTTTTAGAGTCATTTTTCCACAATACTAGAATAAATTACAGCACGGACTTCTCTGGTGTTCACTAAAAAGCCATCTAACTCTTTTGTAGATCCCCAGACACCTGTAATCCACCCATTTCCAGCTCATAGAAAAAAAGTGTATTTAACTTTGAATCTTGGGAGCAGAATTCTTAGCTGGATTAATTTATTTCTCCTACCCATCAATGCTCTAGATTTATAGCCACTTTCCTGTTACATTTGATGCCAGCCCACATTCCTTTGTTGTTGTGCAGGTATGACTAAATATTATCTCATGCCATTGAATGGGGCATCGTTTATCTTGAGTCCTACAGGCTGGCTGTATACATGGCAGCACACAGTGACAGTAATTTGCACTGATCTGCCCCCACTGCTAGTCCTGCTGCTACAAATGGCAATTGATTATTATGCCTAGTGTTATTGACTGTCACTATGAACACAAGCTTTATTTCATTTTTAAAGTAACATGCTACAGATTTGTTTAGTATAAGAGCAAAACAAGGAAATATTCATTTCTAAGAATTATTTGCAGTCACAAATGTAACTTTAAATTCTGGTCATGAAACATTTACTTTACTTTAAATCATAGTAAACAAAAACTTTATTGTGGTATTTATTTTAGTGTAATGTAAATAAATAATTTCTAAAAGCCATAAGAAAATCAGTATAAAACTGAAATATATTTTCTATTCCTAGTTTCAGGAGAGATATACACAGAAAATGACTAGATACCTTTTCATTCCCTGCCACTCCCCCCACCCCCAACTATAAATGCTTTCTCTGTTCAAAAAAGAGTTGAAATCTTACTTCATACAAATGTATTTCTTGACCTATCTGTCATTCTAAAAGTCTCACTTTTTCCAAGATCTTCTAATATCTCTCCTTTTTACTTTCTCTCTCCCCACAAATGAACTGAAAAGTTTCTTGCAGTTAGAATTGTGATTATAAAGATTTGTACAGTTAATAGTTATATTATATTATATCAGTGGCAGGTATATGTTAATTTATAAATCCATTCCTTCCTAACTGCAAACTTAACTTTCTAAATCTTGTAAAGCACACCAGTGGGCAGCAACACTGATTTATTTTACTGCGTGTGCTGTCGTGAGTCCTGCGTGCTTGACTACTCCAGCACATACGCTATTTCTGTCCTAAACTCAGAACTGGAGTTATAGATAGCACAGAGTTAGAAAACAAACATAAAAGCAAAACTATACAAAACCTCATAGACCTAATCTGCCTTGAGCATAGTACCTTTGAACAGCCTTCTGCCTGCTGAAGAGCAAGCAGAGTTCAAGATGGAACGGACCATTGAACTCTTTCAAATCATTCCTGGAAGGCACAACCAATGGTCAGGTTCTTATAGTTTGGGACAATAAGAATCTTAAAGATCCTATCTTGCCATTTAGTTTGATTTTCTTTGGTACATTTTTCTTCAAAAATTTTTTACACTTTTTATACTTTTTTAGCAAAAAAATTAATTCAATAACTTTGAAAGATAATTTATCCCCCAGTCTGAAGTATACTGTTGAAAGGATATGAGGCTAGGAAGTGATCTCACCTTCCTTCTTTTCCATCTTGAGACCACCCAGGATCTAAAAATCTACCAAATGCAACTTTAACGTATATTTGTACTAAAATTGCTGTTATCTCCAGGTAATTTAACTTTTCTCTGTACTAACAAAGGAGGAAAAGTATGTAGAGGAACAGAACAGCAACAAGGATAGTCAATCCTATGCTTGGTTTTAGATTTTAACATTTGCCTATGTTAAGCAATGCTCAAAACCTATTTAGAAGAAGGTAGGCATAAACCATAATGAGTAATACAAATAATCATGAATTTGGGGTAAACTGAGTCTGTCAGGTATTAGTAAAGGAAATCTCCACCAATGTTTTAAAAAGTAGAACTATCAATGTCCTAAAGAAAGTGAGCAGTTTTCCTGATAACTACTGAGACAATGCAAAGTCCAGAATAGTTATCTCTCTTAACGTGTGTATATGCATGTGTGTGTATGTATGGAAAAAAATGACAGGTATTATTCATCTCACAACCATGATCTAATTCAAATTAATGCTGAACAGCTATGGATTTATCAGTTAGCATTATTTTTCATCTCTCTCTCACTCCCTGTATTGTTGTAATTCCATCAAATAGTCATTTGCTTTTTTATGGTAATAATCCCTTCACATTTCTTCTTTTCATCTGTATCCTTGTGTGCTATTTGTTGTGCTGCTAAATCCTTATTATAAAGGCCTATGAGTTCCAAGAGCTTGATGAATAATTGGAAATGTTTTATCCCTGAGCTTCAAAAAAGTGCTAGACATAATTATAAGCAAACATCTTCTGTAGTGTCCCATATCAATCCGATTCCTGCTTTATGCTGTTTTTTCTTTAGATAGAGAAGAAAACAGTAAGATCTTGGTTACCAGCTCTTACAGCATAAAGGGGACAGATGTTTCTGTTTCCATTGCTTTTTCTTCTGTCTTCTCTGTTCTTTCTGGCAGCTTGGGCTGCTCACTACAATACGTTCCACAGTTAGTCAAGCCTGTAATTTCACAAGATACAGTTAATTATTGATCAATCAAAATGAACTTCATAATCCTTTTGGCAACTCATTCTGTACTTGAACTTCTCTCTTGCCATAAAATAGCTTAATGGTCTACAGTATAATGAACATGAAGGATATGAACTAATGTTCAAAGAAGCAGGAAAAGCCTACCTTTCTGCTCATGCCAACTTGAGATTATACTTTACAACATACTACATACTCCTGACTTTATTCAGCAATTCAGCTTTCCCCTCATCCCTATCCTGACCCCAGATGCAGTTTTCATATCTTCTCCAAGAATTTGATTCAATTTAAGATATTTCATATTTGCCCATGTATTTTCTATCCTGTAGTTTCTTCTACATAAATCAATTTAGTCAGATAATAAAGTAGCTCTCATGAGCCATAGAGTTATGTTTTCAGTACAATTATGGACTGCCTTTTCTGAACAGGCAATTAACCTATATAAAAATGAGCATCATGCATCAAAGAATAACAACTCTTCTCCTTCTCTTAGTAAAAATACAAACTAAACGGGAAAAATTCTCAAACCCTGGTAGATTATATATAATGTATATGCAAAAGGTAGCACAGCTGGCTTCTAGCCAGCTATCATTCAACACCATTGGCCAAGGTTCTCACCATAAGAGACAGATAGTGAGATGGAGGTTAGAGTATGAGAGTCTGGAAGCAAAGATTGTCATAGTACATAATGACAAAGTTCTCAGTGGAAGGATTTCAGTTCTGGAGAGTGGAGAAGCCAAGGGGAAAAGTGTAATTATTACTATGTAGATAACCATTCATTCAGTCTGCTACCAGAATGGTATCTTCCTCTAAGAAACACATTTTGCTCTACATCCCAGGACAACTTCAATCCATTTGTGCACCACGTACTTAACCCGTCCCCTCACCGCCCCCAACACACACATTGTGTTTTCAGTAGTAGCTTGTTTTCATACAAAGATGAGTAAGTCCCGTCACAGTTCCTTTCTGCAAGATTTATATGTTAGCTCTGATCAGTCAATGAAGGTGACTACCATACTCAAAACTGTATAGGCTTCTTTAGTTTCCAACTTTGTTTCCATCCAGGAAACTCAGTTCTGGGATTGCCCCTGATTCCCATGAGATTTTGGTGTACAGTTTTGCTTTTATACAAATACTAATAAACAAAGAGAAACTCAAAAGATTTAAGATAACCTGAGAGATTTTCTAATCCTTATAGAAAAAAAAAGAGGCTAATTCAGGTATGAACAGAAGTAACCACACTTCTTTCTAAGTGACAGTGTGAAGAGACATAAAGAGAGATAAAGACAAAGTAATTTATTTTTAAAAATATTTTGTTTATTTCTAGAGAGAGGGGAAAGGAGGGAGAAAGAGAGGGGGACAAACATTAATGTGTGGTTGCCTCTCCTGCACCCCTACTGGGAGCCCAGCCCACTGCTCAGACATGTACCTGGAATGGGAATTGAACAGGTGACCCTTCAGTTCACAGGCTGGCACTCAATCCACTGACATATAGCAGCCAGGGAAAGACAAAGTACTTTAAATAGAAAATAAAAAGCATTTTCAATAGGGAAAATCAAGAAAAGTTTTCTGATTTTATGGCCAGTTGAGCTGGACCTCATAGGACAGGTCATTTGCATTAAATGTAGATAGATTAGGAATAGCAGATGATGAGCAAGAAGGAAGGAAACTGGGAGCAAAGGCTCAGTGACAGAAATGCGGGGCTATATATTTAGTGTTCATTTGCTTTGATCCTATGAATTAATCTGCCACTCACCCACAACTTTCCTTCAGGGTTAAAGATAACAGCAGAGAAGACCATCACTGAGTCTCCACTGCTTACTCTGGTAGCTACTCTCAAATACTGACCTATTCCTAAAATGTTGGTGCATTTGGTAAGTACACAAACTAGGGTGAGTTTGAGACCCAGTATGTCCAAAACAGAAACTGATTTCCAACTCAAAATGTTCCCCAGTTACTTCCTCCAAATTGCCATCTCCTCTCTACTCAGGATTAAGTTTCTGAAGTACTTTGATCCAAGTGTCCTGTTTCTGCCCAGCTGTTGTCCCTGGGACCCCTGACTCCAACCTAAGGGGACACATGGTGTTCTTGCCACCACGTATTCTACATTCAGAGAAGGCTGTCCTCTGGATGCTCCATTGAAGAACAGAATTAAGCTGCCTCTCATCCCAGCTTCCCTCCAGGTTTCAAGATGATAACAGAGAAGACCACCACTGAAACACCACTACTTCCTATGGTAGCCACTCGCAAACCTGAAGATTGGATTCATCCTCAGTGGGCCTTACCTGGCACTAATGTGCATGGATCCCAGCCCTTTTCCAGGTGATAAAACTCAGCCCAGATCCTTGAGCGGGAGAGTTCTAGTGTGTTTAAACCTTGGCCTCTGGACCAGCTTTCAGAGATCTGAAAGAGAAGACAAATTTCCTCTCTTGGTCTAGGACACATTCATGTATTTGTGAAGATGAGATTGCTCTGCAACTGCATAAAGAAAGAGCCCATTTGGACATATTTCTTTAACAAACAAAAAACCTGACCCTCAACTTTCAGATTTTAGGTAAAAACTTCTGCCATTACACTTCAAAATTCTCAACTTTCAGGAAACCTCCTCCTCACCAAAAGTTGTGAAAGATGTGGCCAAGGAGATGTTTGCCTGAGAGCACTAGTAATCTTAACTTTATTTCTTATTTCGGGAAAGCTGGTGAGTAGGAAAGTGGCATAGAACAAAGTTTTAGCAAAATTAACTTCATGTCAGGAAGGCAGATTAAGAACGTATGCCCCAGTTTTTTTTTTAGGCCAGATCCCTTTGGCCCTGTAAGAATAAGCTTTCATGACTTAGAGTCACTGGATCTCTTTACTTATGATCGCAGCAGCATTGCCATGGACAACTTCAAACCTGAACCATAGAGGGGTGACCATTCTGAATCTGTTCTCAGATTCTGAGAATAGAAGCATAGTTTCAATTCCTTCCTTCTCATGGATTGCAGTGGACATTTATCTCCCAAAGCTCCATGCCCTAATGGACCTAAGTCATACAAAATGATGACACTTTACCCAATTTGTATTATATCTTTAATGAAGTAATCAGAGATACTGAGGCTTCTCTAAAAGAGTATGAGTTTCTCTGTCCCCAACCCTAGTGAAATTGATATCCAACAGGTATTTAAAGTCTGCATGCCATGGGATCTACTTTCAGTTAGTAGCACCTGGTAGTGTGAAAGTACCTTGAGCTATAGACTCAACACACCTACTTATGACTATCTGGTTGACTAAATTCTGAGTCTTTGTCTCCTCAGCTCCAACTCTGCTGAGAGAGTCGCAAGGAGAGTAACTGAATTGTTATACCTAAGATACTTGATAGTAAATATTCAATAAATCGTGGTTATTTTTTAAAAAACAAAACAAAAACAAACTTTATACCACTTTATTTCAACCTTTATCCAAAAATTTAAAAAGTGCCAAAAATGTGTAATTCTAATCTTCAGATGTGTAGTCCTGGCCTCCAACATCATAAGCAAGTAGGAAGAGAGGGTCAGGGCAGTTCACAGTTCCTCCCACTTGGAGAAAAGGGAGGCTTCAGGCATAGTGTGGGATTAGAACACCAAGGCCCTGTAGGGAATGGGACTCTCTTCTCTCCTAGCACTAGGTTCCACCCACCCCTCTCCTCAATAAATAAGACATTTAAAA
Organism: Phyllostomus hastatus; assembly: GCF_019186645.2. Taxonomy (NCBI): domain Eukaryota; kingdom Metazoa; phylum Chordata; class Mammalia; order Chiroptera; family Phyllostomidae; genus Phyllostomus; species Phyllostomus hastatus. Next base: position 42,059,937 of record NW_025333498.1, read on the forward strand.
TATTTGATACTTGTGAAGCAACATGGTGCATGGCATATGTGACAGGCAACTAACTAACCGAGGAGGGCTAAGGCCTGGCCCCCTGCTACCTCCTGCTTCTTGTCAAGGCAGGATGGGGCACACCTCAGCTTCTGTCTCCTCACTCACCTCTTTTTCACTCCCTTATTCCTAAGAAACATCATTGCTTACAGTAACAATCTGGTGTAGCACAATGTCCCCAATAGTGCCAGAACCTGACTTCAGGTGGAAGGTTATAGGAGGTTGGAGGTGGAAGTCACCAAAACTCAGCATGGGTTGGCAGGACAACAAGATGTTGGCTACAGGGACTGCAATATCCTAGTAGAAATGGTTCTGGCCAGAAATTTTACTACATTACACTTACCTTTGGCCCCTCTGTGAGACAGAGCATGGTGAAAGCCAGCAAGGTCAAAGCCAGCATGTGCCCCTGCATTGTCTTCTTCTTGTACCTTGAAAGTGAAAGACCAGTAATGGCCTAAGAGCTCACTGCCAAAGAAAAAAATGTGACTGGAACCAGAGTCCCCAGCCCCCTTCCTAGACTCCCCCAAGCCAGGGTTCAGCCCTCTGGACAAAAGAACAGTGGAAAAGCAGTGGTGGTGCTGGCTGCCATGCTGCAAAGAGTGGTCACTTCTATTAAGCTCTAAAGCAGTTTGGGGAAGATTATGCCTCAGAATCTTTGCTTTAGTTAAACTGAGTTGCAGTTTGGTTGCCTGTGGCTCATTGATTATAAATGTGGAAAAGTTTAAATATATATTTATGTGAAAATTACTGTTACAAACTAATTTGTACGTGATATCATATCTTACTAAATACAGAAAAAAAATACTCAATCCAGTGTAATGACCAGGATCTAGAATAAACTCTTTGGGAAATATTAATTTAAAAGTATGTTTTAAAAAGTATATTTGTACACGAGATTATGAAAAAATTTCAAAACATCAGAAAATAGCCCTGGTTGGATAGCTCAGTTTGTTAAAGCCTCATCCTAATACACCACAGTTACAGGTTTGATTCTTGTTCAGGGCACATAAAAGAATCAACCAATTAATGCATAAATAAGTGGAACAACAAGGCTCTCTTTCTCTTTCTCTTTAAAATCAATACATTTTTAAAAAATCAGAAAATATACATGAGTGCATACCTCTCTCTGTTTAGAGATGACAATACACTTTAACCATCTCACATCAGGAAGCAATGCAGGAGTTAGAAAAAAAATTTTTTTAAATAATTGATGATGTTGTCATGAAACATGCAATAGCAAAATGTACAGATATACATTTTCAGAACCTAATATTCCCTGGTATTGAAAAGATTATATGAAAAATGTAAGTAGAAATGATAGTCCAACACTTACAGTTTTAGAAATGGGATACAAAAAATACAATTATTACCAGAGAACTGGATAGTGTTTAGCAGAGAAATTGAATTTCCCTCCAATTTTTCTTAAAAGAAATTTGTTCTTTCTCAATGGGAACTTTATCTGATGCAGGTGTCAACAAACTTCTGCAAAGGGTCGGGTAACAAGTGTTTCAGACTTTGCTGGCCATGTAATTCCTGTTGTAATGATTCTTTTAGGTGATGGGAAAGTAGCCATTGACAAGATTTAAATGAATGAGTGCGACTGTGTTTCAATAAAACTTTATACAATGAGCATCCAGATTTTGGCTCATGGTCCTTAGTTTGTCAAGCTCTGTTTTAAAGTAATATATGACAAAGGGAAGAACACAAGACAAGAATGAAAGAAACTGCAGGAAGAAGTGAAAGTAAAGTTATAGAAAGTAAGATATTGAAAGAAAGAGGAAAGTTTTAGTAAAGAATAGAGTTCATATTGTCTATTCATTTATTCCTACCACTGTATGGCAGAAAACTTGCATGACGGGAGGTAACACTGGGTGTCTTCATGTCAGATAATTAGTTTTATTGAGAACTGACATTTTATAAGATAGTATATATTATTCCCAAACCCCAGGGTTTTGGTACTTAAAAGAGTCTGAAATTATTGAAATTACCTCATCTGTCTAGGAGTTTCAGTCAACCTGACCTCCAAGATCCCAGCAACTGATCTCTGAGAAAATTCCATATTTCAGAAAAGAGATAAACAAGCATTTTACCCCAGCCCCTTCCCCAGTTAACATTAAGATACCACCACAAAATCCATGAACCTAATATTAAGAAACATATTTGCTGCTTAATGCTACTTAGTTTGTGTTATTTAAATCTGGAGCCTGATCCCTGTGAATTTGTGGTGGAACAACTTTGGCAAATAGAAAAATAAACTTTGCCTCAGTGGAAGATTAGCCCAGGAGGCCCAGTGAACTTTTCACAGCAGTAAAATCCATGCAAAAAGAATTTGGACAAGAATAGTCTGTCTGAGATATCAATTTGCCCAAATAATATATTTATGGACTACTATTACATCTAGAGGAAAAAAGCACTAGAATGAAACTCTGAAATTTCACTGATAAAAATGATCCATTCTCAAATGTCAACCAACATTAAAAGGGAGAATTTGACACTTTTAAATAAAAAATGATGCGTAAATTACACAAGAAATCTATGGAGACTCCTTCAGCTCTTTTTTCTTCCTGGTGCTTCTTTAAAACATGCAATAACGCTTTTTCAATTGGAGAGGTTTAATCTATGTGCATACAGAGACTTAGAGGCACTGCCTTCTCTTCCTGGAGGCCTGCATGCAGGGCTTTTTTCAGATATTGATTGTGAAAGTGATATCACACCATAAGGTACATTGATACGGTGTCAGGTAAAAGAAAACGGCAAAGAATCCTTGCAATCTAATCAAAGCTCTGTCCAAGCCCCACACTCAAATGAAATCTAATCAATAGAGACGATTAAATGATACATACAGAGTCATCAATATTAAATACACTCCATTTCCTGTACTAGAGCTGGATAACACAAAGTGGACAAGATAAAACTTGACTTCGCAGGTTTATTTACAGGATCTATGCTATATTTAAAAAAATATGTATAAAAGTTTGACTCAGTTCCCAGTCACCCAGCAAATTAAGGTGCCAACTGCACATTTATGAACCAACCACCTTATATTGGACAGACTATGGGGGCAAGCAAATTGCATAGTGTATTTACTCTAATATCTGGTACTAGGTTTTTATGATAGAAGACACACCAGAGTCTAGGAAATAAGAATAATAATAAAATAGTTTTTATTTATTGAGAGTTTGCTACAAGCTAACCAATGTGCTAATTGCTTTATAATTTTTATCTCATCTATAAATATCATCTCATTATCTTTTCTAATGTTGAGAAAACAAAGATTTATATGTAATCAGTGATATGGAAGTGAAAGAGCTGGAAATTAAACTCAGCACTTCCTGACGCCAGTAGATGTGCTTTCTACCAGCACAGCTGAAATCTGCTGCTAATGACCATGATCTCGGGAAACCTATCTATGTTTGTTTCATTGAAGTCTTTTTTCCTTCTGTGAGAGGCTTGAACTAAATAACCTAAATTGCCTCTGTTGATCTAAATTTCTAAGAATCAATGAGCACCCTGCCTGACTGCTAGGTATTTATAAAGTGTGAATAATATCACTTCATAAAATTACTAAGAAAAAGGTATGTTTTCAAGGATTGGGAATTTTCTGCTTCTTATTTTAATAGGGATGGCAGTCTCAGAAAATAAGCTGAGGTATTTGGAGGCAATGCTTACACTAATTCAGTAAGGACCTCTCAATTCCCAAATAGGGAACCCTTGTGTAGCTCAGTGTGGATTGCAGAAGACGCTGGTTAGGTCTGACTACCAACTGCTCCTTAGCTCAGGCAGTGGGCTTCAAAATTTTCCCTCATCATATTTTCTCACTGTTTAAAAAACAAAATTATTGTGTTATCAATTTAATAAAACTCTAAAATGTAAACTAAATATATACAGCCTCATTTTTTAAAAAGCGTTTCACAAAACACATGTAGTGCTTACCATGTTCCAGGTACGGGTTAAAATGCTTTCAAACATTAATGTATTTAATGTTCACAGGAACACATTGTGGTAGGTACTGTTATATGATCCCTATTTCATAGATGCAGAGGAGACTAACACAGAGAGACAAATATGTAACCTGTGCAAGGTAACCTAGCTGATTGCATGTGCAGAGCCAGGATTTGAACCCAGTCACCTGGTTTCAGGAAAATTGTCCATAACCTTTATACTCTGTGTATGCCCATCTCTGTGCAACCTACCAAAAAGTTTTATAATAGATATTTTAAAATATGAGAAATACTTTAAAATATTTTATACTGTTCAAAAGGCATGACACATAGGAACATTTTCCTTGAAGCAAGTCAGGTTAAATCCACTCCTAGAGAAAGAACAGGAACAGGTATGACCATGAATTAAATTCATACAAGTCCCCAAATAGCAGGCAGGCATTATGAGTTTTGACTAGTATTCATCATTGTCGACACTTCAAACACACAAGCAAACATGACAAAATTCTTTGCGGACAAGATATTTCTGGACAGTGGCTTCCTTTAAGAAAAATCCTAATTCTATCAATAGTTAACTGAAGACCTGTCCTCTCTTTTGCTTAATAGGCTTCATAGCATAGCCACCAACCTCAACTAAGTTGTGGTTACTTTTTTGTATATGTCCCCCTCACCCTGTTTTTTTGTCTCTTTTCCTCCTAGTAGGTAATCTCACTGATTTCCTTTGTCTACTTATGCAAAATAACAAATGTCAAAGCTTGGAAACTGGTAATTTGGCAATTTTAGACAATCGCCTCATAACCACATTTTAGTACACCTTTGAAGCAGCAGAAGTTCAAAGGCTTTGAAAAGACTACTATTGCTTTGCCTGTTACTATGAGTCATTTGAAGTAATTGGTCTTGTCTCATGTATGTTTTGAACTGAGGAAGTAGAGCTTTATTACCACAATCAGATACAGGTTTTTAGCCAAGGAAGTGAAGTTTTCCTCGCAGATGTAGATGCATGCTTGATAAGGCAGCAAACAGACAGATGTGCCTCTATGCACCAGGGAAGAGGTGTGGAGAAGGAACAAATAAAACAGTTGAGAAAATTCTGTGAAGCTGCAGTGAAGTGTTTTTGGAAGCAGTCCCAGTTAGGAAATATCTCACAAGCAAGTAACTCATAATTTAGATACAGACTTTAAACTTTAATTTTGATTCCATCTGAAACCTACCTATTATCCTCACCATGCTAAAAGTGGGCCAGTGATTTGCACACAAGTAAACTGGGTAAAAGAAAGTTATCTTCTTAAAAAATATATTAATTAATTTTTCTACTTTGCTTTTACAAATATGGTTTCTAATGTTAAAGCCAGTTTTTATTTTAGTAGTTTCTTACAATGAGGACCATTGTTACATATCTAGCTCATGAAAAATGAAAGACAAAAATGTTCAAATCTAAGGAAAGCACTATATATGTTACCTCTTTTGGCACCTTTCTGTACCAGCATTTTTAATGGTTTTTCATGTATGTATTTGTATGTAAATAGAGGAATAAGACTACAAATATAACAAAATAAAATGAAGCAAACAAACAAAACAGTTCAGTCCCATTTAAATGTATATATATATTTTTTTTATTAAACAGTCAGAAAATATTTAATGCTTACAATGAGTCAGGTACTGATCTAGAAATGAGAATGCACAAATCACTATAATGCCTTTCTCAAGGAGTTTACCATCTAGCAAGTAAAAAGACAAATGACACGCATGTAATAGTGTAATAATATGCAAAAGTCATTAAAGGGAAGCATGCAAACAGAGAGCCGACTAAGGCTTCTGAGAAGAGTTAGTTAACTACTCAGACCACAATGGAGTCAGTGCTTAGAAGTAGACTCTCCAGATGCAGAAAATAGTCTATGGTAAGGTATAGGAGTTCCAAACCCCCTACAGTAATTCTGGCTAGAAATTGGGAGAGTTAAAGGGAAAGTGGCAAGAAAGGAGATAGACCCAACTGGAATCATGGAAGAAAATAAAGGGCCACCCTGGAACAAGTGAGAGTCAGCCAGACATGTGCAAGGAATAGGCAGGGGACAGAATTGAGGAGACATACCATAGTGACTTTTCAGTAGTTCAAGGGTAAAATAGAAAATAAAATGTATGGATGAGAAAAAAAAGAATAAAAGATCCTCAAAGACTTGCCTCTCTTCAGAAATATTTGCCATTTTGTTTATGTACATTCATGTGTCCTTATTTAAGATCTTTCCACTTCTCCCCAGATAAAAAGTTCTTCAGTGTATCTCCAGCTACAGCAAACTCTCTGACAACTCAGTACTAGTTAACTAACTGTTTTAAAAAGTTAAATACAAAATTCTAAGCTTCTGGCTTTGATGATGCAAAATATTTTAAGCTACTTCTTTGATTCTGAGCCCTAGTAATTCATACTTATAAGAAATAGTTAGCTGTGAGTCAAGAGTTTAATACACTATTTCTTTTTCATACCTTAATAGGAACAAACAGTATAAAAAAAGGTCTAAGATGGAGAAAGAGGAGAAGAGAAGACAATTATCAAAAAACAAAATGAAGTAGGGATTGCCATATAAAGGAGTTGGAATACAAAAAAGAGAAGGGAGATTTTGTGAAAGGCCATGTAGACTTGAGGAAAAGACTGAGACAATAAGGAACTATGAAATAGACTTGGTACTTAGGGAATGGCAAAACGTCGGTGTATCTGAAACAGATACCACCTCTTCCTGTTCATGTTTATTGCTTTAGAATTTATTTTAGATCTATGATCCATTTTAAATTTTTGTTATATTGGGGGAGTAAGGTTGATTTTATTCCATATGTTCATGCAGTTGCTATAGACCATTTGTTAAAAAAGAATTTCCTTTCTCCATTGAATTGCCTTGGCACTATTGTCTAAAATCAGTCAGTCATTTATGTGCAAATTTATTTCTAGATTCTGTTTTGTTTAACTGAGTGATATGTCTATCCTTATGCAATATCCACCCAATCTTGATTTGCTTGGCTTTAAAATAATTCTTAATATACAATAATATGAAATATATAATTTTGCTTTTCTTTTTCAAAATTGTTTAAAATAATCTAGAGAGGTTATTTGTATTTCTACACAAAATTTAGAATCCTCTTATTAATTTCTTAAAGTAGCCTGCTGTGATTTTGATTAGAATTGCAATAAGTCTACAAATCATTTGAGGAAAAATGACATCTAAACAACATCTGGTTTTGAAACAAAGTGCATAGTATACTCCTCCACTTTTAGGTCATTTTGAATTTATCTCAGCAAGATTTTGGAGATTTCAGTTTATTATTGCAAAGTTTTAAAATTATATTTAAGCCCTGGCTGGCGTAGCTCAGTGGATTGAGTGGGGGCTGCAAACCAAAGCATCACAGGTTCGATTCCCAGTCAGGGCACATGCCTAGGTTGCCAGCCATGACCCCCAGCAACCACACATTGGTATATCTCTCTCTCTCCCCCCCACCTTCCCTCTCTAAAAAATAAATAAATAAAATATTTAAAAATTATATTTAATACAAATTTTGTTTTATTTTTCAACTATTTGTTACAATTATTTCAATTGTTTTTATTGTAAAAATACAATTGATTTATATTAGTGATTTGTATTCTTGCTAAAACCATTTATTTTAGTAGTATTTTATAGACTTCTTTGGGCTTTCTACAATGCAATCATATTACCTGAAAAGAAAGTCAGCTTTACTCTTTCCTTACTATCATCATACTTTCTATTTCCTCATCTTATTGTTCTTGTTAGGGTCACTAATAAAATGTTGAATTGAAATAAAGGTCATTGTGTTGTTCCTAATTTTAGCAGAAAAACATTTACTATTTTACGAATATAAACATGTTGATATTTATATAGACGTTGTTTATCAGATTGAACATGTCTCTTTTTATTCCTAGTTTCCTGAAACTTTTTTTTTTATCATGAATGGGTCAAATGCCTTTTCTGCTTCTACTGAGAGGGTCGAAAGTTTTTATTTTTGTTTTTGCTGTCTATTAACTTGGAAACATTACTGGATTGCCTTTGGCCTTTAAAACAATCTAGCATTCCTAACATAAAGTCCACTTGGTCTTGATGGAAATGTTTATATTATCTGAGTACTATTTTGTTTTTCTTCTCTTTCTTTCAAATAGCTCTTTTAATATCTACAATCTCTTTAGCATACAAACACTTCACTAATATGTGTATTGAAAAAGGAATATGTTCCTCCTCAGCCAGTTGTAAAGGGATGGATAAAACAAGTCTTGGCAGATTACCTCTAAAAGTTAGCCTAATCCTTGCTCTAATACTACAATTTTAGATACAGTTAACACTTATTAGTTTATTACTATGTTCCAGGCACTGGTCCAAGTGCTATATAAGTCTTAATTCATTCATTTACTCTTTACAATAATTACATGAAGTGGATAACATTATAATCTCCATGTGAGAGGTGAGAAGCCTGAGACACGGAAAAGTTAAATAACTCAGCCCCTCCCTCCACCCGGTGTTCCTAGCTAGTAATAAGCAGAGCCAGGATTCAAAATAAAACAGTGTAGTTCTTGAACCATTCTCTTACTCACTATGCTACATAATGTGAATCAATTAAAATTTTACTGCAGAACCTTGGCACTAAATAATCCCAGGTTCTCTTCATTGGAAAGGTGATTGCTGTTATTCATCCACAGTCACATGGGTAAGAGAGATAGCATAGCATTTTGAACTGAATCTTGTAATATCAAATGTCATAAAAACTGTTATTTATCCACTGTCATATGGACAAAACTAAAGAAATGACATTCAAATTAAGTAACGGCTTTGGGACAAAGAAAGGACACTGTAACTAGCAATCTGCCTCCATCTCCTCAGATGTCATAACATGGAGATATAACATACATTTTCACTGTCTAAAGGATTAGATAGAGATGAGTATTCAACAGCTAAATAGAGTTTAAAAAACTACATCATATCATATCACTCCTCTGTCAAGTCCTTTGATGCTTTCCACTAAACTTAGACCAAATGTAGTGCATTAAGATGCAAAACCATTTTAGCATCATCAGACTCCCACCAATTTCTCCAGTCTCTTTCTGTACCCTGCTCCATGTTCACTGTTTTCCATCCACCTGGCCTTCTGATCTCTCTGCCAGAGACACTCATTTTCCAGTTCTTGGCAAGGCTGTCTCTCTTTTTTCCTTTGGGTCTCAGCATAAATGTTATTTCCTAGAGAAGCCTTCCCTGGCCACCTAATGTGAGTAGGCACCCTTCCCTCCAATCACTGTCCAGAACCTCACCTTGTTTACTTCTTACCAGGATCTGAATTAGTTTTTAATTTATTAAATAATTAATTATTTAATTACTCATTCTTTGCCTTCCCTACTAGAAAGTAAGCTCCTTCCTTTAACATTAGGGTGATGATGTTGAGCACAGAGCTTGGAATATAGCACAAGTTTAAGATATTTATTATATAGGAAATAAAAAGTGATATATTTTATGGAATCCCCTTACAATATGGTTTACCGCAAATTCATATAAGCTTCATTTTCTTATGTTCCTGAAAGATTATGGACTTTCAAGTTGAACACACCTGGATTCATGTCCACCACTGCTACTCATAAACCACATAATCTAGGATAGATCTGTAATTTTAAAACTTTTTTCTCATTTGATAAAGGAAAAACACTATCTCACAGAGTCAGTATGATCATTAAGAGAAATAATCTGTATAGAAATGCTGAGCTCCACTTCTGGTTCATAACCAACAGGTAATAAGTGTTTGCTATTTCTCTTTCTTCATTCCCTTCCCACCTACCGTGACACTCCTTTCAAGCCCATGGACCACATCAAACATATTTTTTAAAATATGTCGAAAAAAGCAATATTTTTCTAAATATTGTTATTGTTGTGCAAGTACAGTTGTCTCCATTTTCCCCCAATCACATCCCCCTGCCCCATCTCTCCCTGCATCCTACCCTTGGTCCATCCTACCCCCTTTGACTTTGTCCATGTGTCCTTTATGTATGTTCCTTGATGACCCCTCTCCTATTTCCCCCCATTATTCCTCTCATCCCTCCCCTCTGGCTACTGTCAGTTTGTTCTTTATTTCAGTATCTCTGGTTATAATTTGCTTGCTTGTTTGTTTTGCTGATTAGGTTCCACTTATACGTGAAATTATACGGTACATGCCTTTCATTGCCTGGCTAACTTCACTTAGCATAATGCTCTCCAGAGCCATCCATGCTGTCACAAAAGATAGGGTCTCCTTTCTTTCTGCAGTGTAGTATTCCATTGTGTAAATATACCACAGTTTTTTGATCAATTCATTTACTGATGGGCACTTAGGTTGCTTCCAGCACTTGGCTATTGTAAATTGTGCTGCTATGAACATTGGGATGCATAGGTTCTTTTGAATTGGTGTTTCAGGATTCTTAGGGTATAGTCCCAGCAGTGGAATTGCTGGGTCAAAAGGCAATTCAAGTTTTAGTTTTCTGAGGAAATTCCATACTATTTTCCACAGTGGCTGCACTAGTCTGCACTCCTACCAACAGTGTACTAGGGTTTCTTTTTCTCTACAACCTCACCAGCATTTATTTTTTGTTGATTTGATTATGATGGCCATTCTGACCTCTGTGAAGTGGTACTGCATTGTGGTTTTAATTTCCATCTCTGATGGCTAGTGATGCTGAACATCTCTTTATATGTCTCTGGGCCTTAGAGAAGTGTCTGTTCAGGTCCTTTGCCCATTTTTTAATTGGATTGTTTGTCTTCCTGGAGTAGAGTCATGTGAGTGCTTTATATATTTTGGAGCTCAAACCCTTGTCTAAGGCATCATTTCCAAATATATGTTCCCATATGGTTGGTTCCCTATTCATTTTGCTGATGTTTCCTTTAGCTGTGCAGAAGCTTTTTATTTTGATGAAGGACCATTTGTTAATCCTTTCCTTTATGTCACTTGGTCTAGGGGACATATTAGTGAAAATATTGCTGCATGAAATATCTGAGATTTTCTTGCCTATGATCTTCTATTCAACATAGTATTACAAGTCCTAATCACAGTGATCAGACAAGAAAAAGAAATAAAAGGCATCCAAATTGGAAAGCAAGAAGTAAAACAGTCACTGTTTGTAGATGACGTGATAGTGTACATAGAAAATCCTATAGACTCCACCAACAAATTACTGGACCTTATAAGTGAAGTTGGCAACATAGCAGGATAAAAAGTCAATATTCAGAAATTGAAGGCATTTTTCCATATCAAAAACAAAATATCAGAAACAGAAATCAGAAAAAAAATTCATTTGCTATAGCAACAAGAAAAATAAAGTACCCGGGAATAAACTTAATCAAGAAGGTAAAAAATTTTCACTCAGAAAACTATACAACACTGAAGAAAGAAATTAAAGAAGACACAAATAAATGGAAGCATATGCTGTGTCCATGGATTGGAAAAATTAACATCATCAAAATGTTCCATACTACCCAAAGCAATTTATAGATTCAATGTAATCTCTATTAAAATGCCCATGATATATTTCACAGATATAGGACAAACATTTCAAAAATTTATATGGAACTACAAATGACCCAGAATAGCCAGAGAAATTTTAAGAAAGAAGAACGAAGTTGGAAGGATCACAATACCTGGTATCAAACAATATAACAAGGCCATGGTAAACAAAGCAGGCTGGTACTGGCATAAGAACAGACACTTGGATCAATGGAACAGAACAGAGAGCCCAGAAATAAACCTAAGTCTCTATGGTCAATTAATATTTGACAAAGGGGTCAGAAGTATAAAATGGAGTAAAAATAGCCTCTTCAACTAATGATGTTGGGAGATCTGGACAGCTACATTAAAAAAAAAAAGTGAAACCCGACCACCAATTTATACCATACAAAAAAAATCAAATCAAAGTCGATAAAAGACTTAAATATAAATCGTGACAGCATAAAAGTCCTTAAAGGAAAAAGCAATCTTTTCTAAGCCACTTTAAACCTCACCTTTGAAATCCCAAAACATTTAGTAAGGGGAAAGATTAGACAAAAAAAAGAAGAGGAAAATGTGAAGGAAAAAATGAAAGAAATAAAATAAAAGAATTTGCCTCTTTTGAGCATACTGACAAACCACTACAGCCTTGGCCTGTTCCTTACAGAAACACATGCAGTGAATAGAAGAAGGCAGCTCTGAAATTCAGCAAGCTTTTTCATTTTTGTTCAGAGCTTTGAGACAGTACCTGCTGCCAGGCCCTAAGTGCTGTTGCAACTTGGCATTCTTCAGAAATAAGCAACCAATTTCCAAGTGTTTGGGCCGATGTGACCATTTCACAGATGTTATATGAAGGGAACACCTATTCCCTTGCGGTATTTTTCCTATAAGGTGATAGTAAATGCAGACATTTAAAGGCAAAACAACCCAATATTTAGCACTTTATAATTTAGTTATATTCCAACATTTGTTTACTTATTAAAGCAACATAATGACATACTTAGAGGAAGCTTATTCCTATGTAAAAAGACTCTAGTTTTTCTGGAAGAAAATCTCAGCTTCTTCAGGAGGACTTAATAGGAAATATTCTTTGCTACAGTGCCTGACATGAGTCCAGACTCTTTCTGGAACTCTCTTTCTGTAGAGACAATATGTATAGGTATCTTTATAGATTACTATATGTTTAAAATGAATCTTAAATGTTTCCATTCCAAAGGGCCAAGCCTTCTACTCTTTGGTGGGCACAATTGTACCAGATATTGTTTCTTCTTAGTGCCCTTATTCTGTCCCCACTGGTATATTTATAACAGGAGAAGTAGCCTTGAGTGTCCTAGATGAAACTCTTGGTTAATATGCCAAGTCATGGAGTGGATCCAGGATAGATGGCATTGCAGGCAAAAATAAACATTCAGGATACAAAATAATAGCATTATCTTTCCTTTAACTGAGCCTTAGCTGACCTACATAATGAGTAGAAAAGTAAAAAAATAACTGCTACCAAGTTGATCAGCAATGTTATCTTAAAATATCTTTAGGAGTGATAGTTTTGAACCAGAAGAGTTTATAAAAATCATTCTGTGAGTTTAAGTCAGAGTCAGTATGGAGCAACGTAGAAAAGCCCTGAATCTTTAGAAATGCACATGTGTTCTTAAATTTAGGAAACTTGCTTGTGTCTACAGAGAAGCTATGGGGTAAATTCAGCAGCAGTTTGCAAGAACCTCAGTTTGTCCCTTAAAATGCAGGTTTCACAAATGGGGACTAACCTTCTACAGGAGGACTTTTTACCATGGGTTCTTCCTGCCATCCTTCTGGCACACACCCTGGGAGGTTACACAAACCTCCCAAGGCTGTCTCCTCCTTCTGTCTGTGTTACTGCTTTCAGGGTTTGACCTCCATCTGTGCAGCTCCTTCCAACTCATCTCACTTCTTTTCAACATCACTTTGACCTAAGACTGCTGCAATGCATTCTCAGAGGTGGTCCCAACACAAAAGTCATGGAAGGATGGGATGATTTTCTGTATGTTATTGAAAACTTAGACAAAACCATCATCATTGTTCTTTCCTTCTTTGGGAAAGTGTATAATGAAAATGTTCATGGATTACCTTTTTAATAGGGAACCCAATAGGTGCGTTTAATATTAAACATAGGTCCAGCACGTTCATAAGTTTGTGGGTTTTGTTTTTTTTTAAGTGAGGCCTTTCATATCCTATGGCTTGTCTATCAAAATGCAGAGAAACAAGGAGAGTCCTAGTAGAAATGCCAAAATCCTATTTGCACAAGGATTTGATGGGGGATTCATGGACTATTTCATTTCTACCCAGCCATGGCCTTCACGAATACTGCCTGACCATACCAGGTCTGTTTATAAGGTCGTTCCTTTTAACTTGAACTCCTACTGGTTTTCCTACTCTGTTTATTTATTTATTTTTATGGAGGGTATCCTTAATTTTTCTTAACTTACACATTTAGCAGGACTCCAGCTTCAGTGCAAACAAGACTGCTCTGAGTGGATTCCACTGCTCTGCTCCTCAGCTGGTAGGGTCCCTTTGCAGTGGCATTCCCAAGGCCCACTGGCTGGGATCCACAGCATTCCACTATCAGGATTGCTGACAAAGGTTTGGTTTTTTTTTTTTTCACTGCATTTTAATCTGACACTTAAGGAAGGGAGGTCATGTTTACATATACGAACCTTAGTTTGTGTTAGGCTTATGTAAAATTCCCAGGACATTCTCTGAAGGTAAAACAAAACAATAAACTTATTTCCTTTTAGTATCTTCCCTTCCAACGTTCCCCTCACTATGGGAAAACATCACTTTTTCCAAATTTAAACCTCTCTTTAGAAAATAAGTCAAGTGACTAACATTCTTTTTTATAATACATGCACACAAAGGAAAAACATTGATTTCCTTTCCAGTGATCTTTGACATGCTTTTATGAACCTATCTCCAGATTTCTCTTCTCCCAAGATAGAGCTTCTTACTCAATGTTATATTAAAACAATAATAACATTGATTAATTAGCTTATAGACATAGGTTTAAAAAATGCACATTGTTAAACATTCTTTAAAAGGAAGAATCTTTTACATCCTTCCAAAAAAGATGGCTTTTTTTTGCTTAGTTTTATTTAGCACAAAGTGGTATTCACGATAAGATATAGTATGATATAAACACAGATAAAATGGGACTTGGCCATTAGGTGAACCCATTCAGAAGAATTTTAATATTACTTTCTTACTGGTATTACCAGAAATAATCACAAGTAACTTTTATTGAACCCTTCCTATATGCCTGGCATTCTACCAAGCTCTTTACATGTTTTATCTCATTTAATCTTTAAAATAACTCTTTGATATAGTTTAGGGGTTAGAAAGCATTAATAATGAATGAGATGGACATGAGTCCATATTTGAAAGTCATGTAGAGTCTCTGCTACATAACCTTTTTATTATATTATGATTATTTTTGTTTTTGTTTTTACAACCCATCACAAATATACACACCGTTCTTAGCTCTTGACCTGCTCCCAAATAGACTTAAAATCAGATTTGGCCTGTGGGCTCTAGTTTGCTGACCCCTGATTTGATTAAAGTAGAACATGGATTATTTTCATTTAAGAGGAGGGCACTGAGACTCAGAGAAGTTAAGTAAATGAGCCAAAGCTGCACACCTGGTAAGTGGCAGAGGACTTTAGTTAACCATACAGTCACTAGCAAGAGTAAACTAATTGCAGTTAAATTTGAGAACCCATGTAACTAGTAGATAAATATAGAGCATTGCTAATAAACCTTATATACATTACTATAATTAGAAATGGCACTGTAATGTAAGCTAGTTTACAAATGCCTTATCAAATATACTTCTACATATATGCTATTTCCACCTATGCTTGTGGCACATATATCAATTAAGACCTATTTCATTCATAAGCAAACAGAAAGATTTCACTTTATTTTCTTTTTAGAATACTATAATATTTTTTAGTCCTTACTAACCCAGTTTTGGTTTTAATATTTCTTTTACCTCAACATATATCTTCCTTAAGTTAGAGACAAGTGAAGTAAATATAAGTCAAAGTTTTAAAAGTACAACTTAGCTTTGATAAAAAACAAACAACGACAACAACAAAAAAAAACTGAGTAGACCTAAGATTATTTATTATATTCCTGAATCCATAACTTTAATGTTAATATCAGCCTAAATTTTTACTGGTTATCCAAATTGTCAAAAAGTAATAAAACATTTATTAAACATGAGATTTTTTTCAATAAAATTTGATAGATCAATTCCATGGTTTGAAAACATATTTAGGCCCTGGCTGGTGTAGCTCAGTGGACTGAGCGCGGGCTGGGAACCAAAGTGTCCCAGGTTCGATTCCCAGTCAGGGCACATGCCTGGGTTGTAGGCCATAACCCCCGGCAACCACACATTGATGTTTCTCTCTCTCTCTCTCTCTCTCTCTCTCTCTCTCTTTCTCTCTCTCTCTCCCTCCCTTTCCTCTCTAAAAATAAATAAATAAAATCTTAAAAAAAAAACGAAAACATATTTAGAGTTAAAGCCATTGAAATCAATATAGTTGGGCTTAAAATTCTTACTAGGGTATATGTATATGTGGTTCTTATCTGCACTAAGACATAAATTTTGCCTCTCAGACATAAATTTTGTTGACTGTTAAAGAATTAACCCAAAGACTCTACTGCAACTCTAAAATGCTCATTGTTCATTATTAGGTATTTTATTACATTTTTTTCTAGATAATAATGTGAACTCCAAACATAACAGCAGGGATCAGCTGGGAAATCTGAAGAATTTGTAATGATAGACTTGTTTAACACTAGGGGAAGAAAATATCCAACAGATAAGATCCTTCTTATTTATATTCTTTTTAATATGTGTTTTTAAAATGTCTAAATTCAGACTCCATTGACCAGTAAAAGTGATGGAGTAACATAGTTTAAAATTGTTTCTAAATATATAATTTCTCCATTAAACTTAACAACTCCTTTTATTTTGGGGAAGTGGATGTTTAAATATATATATATATATATATATATATATATATATATATATATACACACACACACACACACACACACACACACACATATAGTCCAGAGTGCTATCAATAATTAATAAGCATTTTATAACCGTCTTCACTGACTTTTTTTTAATTCTTTCTTTTGAATAAAACTAAGCAGAAAGAAACTTATAAGCATACATACACAAACTGGCTGCAACCAACAAAACACAGGAAATTGGACACACTAGAGATGGAGAAGGGATTTCAGATTTCTATCACAGCTCATTTTTCTGCATGTAACACTGCACTATATTGTCAAGCACAGGAGGGCCTGGGTGCTCAGGAGAACAGATGGCAGCTGGAGCAGGCCAGACATGAGAGAAAAGAAGGTGTGGCCACCCAGGAAGTTCCGGTAAATTATGCAGCTTGCACTTCTCACCTTCAGCTGAAAAAAGAAAAAAAAGTACTTAGGAAAGCATGTACCAATGGTCAGCCCAGCAGCCCCCACAAAGGCAGGTACAAAACAAAGTATAGAAGACATGTGAGCATTCGGAGTGTTCTCAGGGGAATTTAGGGGATGGCGATGAACTGTGCAGCAACCACCCTGGGACAAGCAGTTATCTTTGAAATAAGGCAAACCCCGTCCTGACAGCAAGCAGAGTTTTTCCTTCCAGAACCTAGTACTATTTGAAAGATAGGTGAGATACAGGACGCTTTAGCAATATGAACACACACAGCCATGGAGAGCAGCTGTTCTGGCTTCTCACCATGGAGTGATCAAGAAAAAAATAAATAGACTTCCAGAGAAGCAGGAGGAATAAAGCTAAGATTCAGAAATGCAAGACCTGTGAAACTCTGGGAAATAGTAACAAGGGAGATTACAGAATCACCTAAAGGATTATATAAAGCCTCAAATCATTATATCAGCAATGTTAAAAACCTGGCTATTTGTGGAAAAAAATGAATGTGAGGTAATGGTAGATCAAAGGATAATAACATGTCAAAGGAATTACCTTTATTTTTTGCACCAAACAACAAGATAACTGATATTTCCCATACACCTTGCTTGTGGCATTTCTGTTTGGTGCAGGACCACACTCTACTTGTATCAGTTTAGTTTTCCTAACTACACTGCCAAACTGTAGAGCAGACTTTTAAACAGATTCTCACAGTGTCTAAGTTAGTGTTCTGTACAGAGTAAATAGACAAAACAAAATGGGATGGTCATGAAGTTAGAATTCATAATCCCTGCACCACTGACTTCAAATCTGTCACATAGCTCCCAACAGTCTCATTTGCTGTTAGGCAGTTAAGCCATGTAGAGGGCAGGCAGGTAAGTGGTGGAAGGAGAAACTGTTGCTGGTACTAGAAATAAAATGCTAAAGCTCAAAGATGAAGAGGAGGAAGGAGAGAGAGAAAGAAAGATGATATGAGAAGACTTTCAAGAACTGAAAATCAGTTATGAATGGCAGGAGGTAGTGGCGAGGGGCACAAAGAGGTGGAAAAGTGTAAGGCCACCCTAACCTCACAAAGATCATTCCAGGCACTTCTAACCAAGGTGAGGGGGTGGGTTTAGGCATTCTTATGAGGGCAATAAGGCACCACTGAAGGACTTTAAGAAGGGAAATCTGAGATGTGAGGTGAGTTCAAAATGCTCTTTCTGGTGCGGTGGGAGTCTAGAGGTTGGGAAGAAGTCCCGAGGCCCAGGAATCAGTTTGGAAGCTTTTGCACAATCCAGAAAAGAGATGATGTTAACTTGCAACAAGATAGTAGGAGAATGAAGTGAAATAAACTAGAACTAGGAGATTATAGTAAATGTAGGGAAAAGAGTTAAAAAAAAGAGAAAGCAGAATGGCTACATTTGTGGTTTCAAGTAGAGACCACAGCAATTAGTGTGGTATGGGGAAGAAATGAACTATCTTCTAAACTGTAGCTTCTGCTTTGGATCTGTCTGAAGTTACTTCTTTAGGATCTTCCACCTCTCCTCGACTTCTTCATTAATTGCCAGAAGATTCTATATAGAGATTGGTTATTTGTATTAAAACTGAACTGTGCAAAATACAAAATGTGCTAAAGTATCACAATTGGTGACTCCAATTGGCATCAATTAAGACCCTTAATTCTTCCTTATGTAAAATTAATCTTTAGGAAAATATTTTTGGAGCAGTATGAAAACCTTTACCATCTTGTGAAATATTGAAATGTGTACTAAAGCATTTTCTTTTCTAAATTATACTTCTAGTAAGCGAATCTTTTCTTTATCTGATATTTTATGTTAATTGAATAATATATACATTTACATCTATAATATGCATACAACAGATATAGGTAAAATTCATAGCTTTCCTAAATTACAAATTTAATATTTTTGTAGTAGCTCCAAACTTCCTATTCACTATTTAGGAGTCTTCCTGGAAGACACAACATCCATTGTGCAATATTTTTTTTTCTAGACTGCAGGAATGCAAAAGTATACACAGTTTCCTTCAAAAATGGAATCATCATTCACAGATGTAGATGTGTACTTGTTATGCCAAGATGAGACAGATGTGGTTCTATTCACTCGGGGACAGGTGCTACGGAAAAAGAGATAAAACATTTGTAGAAAGTGTAAGCAACTGCATCACTGTTGCTAAATAAATAAATTCTCTGCCAAAAAAACTTTACTTGCTTATTTTTCTTTATTTCTCCTGAATGTTTATTTTAAGATCTGGTAGAGCTGAGCTCTATTCAGTTTTATTTTCCTGTATGGGTCAAAAATGTACAGTTTGAATAGGGTTCCTAAGAGTGAATGGCACAGACAGCTCCACAAGCCATTTTATACCAATGTTAATTAATCTAAAGCAAATTTACCTCCTGACACACACACCCACAATTTGACACACTTAACTTCTGGCAAAAATCGTGGTCATGGCCCTTATAAAAGAAAACAGGCTAAAATGATGGCCATGAAAGCACTAGCAGTTTTGGAAGCAAAACCCAACTTCCTATTATTATTATAATTTATTTATTTTTTTTTTTGAGAAACATTTTGGTAAGCTACAGACTGAGAAACATGAGGGAGTAGATTCTGCAGCTGCTAGGCTAGGGCCAGGAAACAGAAGATGAGTTTGATTTTAAATATTCGTATTGATTCTGACTCCAAAAGAAGGATTGGGTGGGAATCAGCAGCTGGGAGAGGGAAGGCGAGTGGAAAAGATGATTTTGATTTTAAATGTATTTAATCATAATGCAAAGTGGAGAATGAAGAAGAGAGATCTGCAGCTGGCTAAAAAAAGGCAGAGAGCTAAGTTGGATCAGTGTCTTCCTTTTAAATGTGCAGCTTTTGGGTTTTCTGGACCCAGCAGGACCAGAAAATAATAGAATATATGGAAAGATTCTACAGCTTTAAGGGGCTGCAAATAAAAAGTCTGCCTGCCTATGTTGACATTAAAAAAAAACTGACAATAAGGATAAGTAGTGAATATAGTAAGATCCATCCCAAAATTTAGACAAGCAGCAGAAATCTTGGGAAGTTATTGGTATAGAGTACTCTAAGCAAACAAACATTTTGACTATCTGAAAGTTATCTTTCATGTAAAAGATTTTTATTGTCATTCTTCAAGAATTAGGAAACTAAATGTAGATGGACTATTGAAATTACAGTGTATGTAATACATGCTTTTGTTGGTGATTCTGAGGCAATTCAGGAGCTCTCAGAAACTCAGAGCTTTGTGCCAGGACAATAGCTGCAGCTTGGTAAATGTTTATGAAATAAAAATAAAAAGTAATCAATGAATAATCATTTACCTATATTTTAGACATGGGGAGGACTAAATATGCACTTAGCTCATAATATTCTCTAAAAGCTGTTTTGTATGTGGCCTTATTATTTTGCTATTTGTCTCACAAAACACAGTGTCAAGGATAACCCAATTGAATTTTTTTTGTGTTCTGCCTAATGTGAATTCAATGTGTGAAACTTTCATAGCACATTGATGATATTTAAGACACTATTTAAGAAACTTAACACACACATATATATATGCATATATACGTGAATATATATTGATAATGTCCATAGTGGAGGAAAATGTTCAAGGGAATGATTTCAACTAGGTAATCACTTGATTTTAATATAAAAATGCAGTTTAAAGTAAATTTTAATGCCACATTGAGGGAATCTTTATTTTCCTTAGGGTTATTCATTATTTTTAGATTTGTTAGAAGTTAGACCTGATTTATTTTTAGTCTAAACTCCTATTTTCTATCTTGATAATCACCTGGATACAGTTCATAGCTTGTCAATAACTGGTCATATCTTATTTCTGCCAAATAAAAAATTCATTTTAGAGCCATGTTAAAAGACCTTTTAAACATATACAGAATTATTACCATTTTGAGATAGGTGCTGGTGGTATGGTTGGATACAGAGTTGGTGGGAGGAGCATAGCACAGAATCTGAAATTAATTTTTGAGTCAATTTCACTCACCTAGTGGTGAGTGAAATTTATCCATGCTTTTCAAAGGTTGGCCAATGAATCCAGCCTAATACAAATATTTTCTTGTGTAGGCAGAATAGTCAATGCTTAACTGGTTTAAATCCAGTAAGAGATTTTACTTTGTCTAAATGACAGGAAGAATACAAACAACAACAACAACAAAAAAACAATTATCAAGGGCATAAAATTTGTCTTTATATCTACCATGAAGCTCCAAGTAGCAAAGAGTATCCATTGTTCAATGTCATTCTGTGTATTTTTCACAGCTCTCTAATTCTACATATGCTATTTTATTTTATTTTTTGTTAATTTCTGTCAATATAAGCCCGGAAAGTAGGTTGTATTTTTTCCTTTCAGTGAAGCTGAAAGTAGAAAGTATATAAAAAATACTGCTACTTCCTTACATTTATATTTTGTACAACCCAGCATTGATTTGCTTCTTATTTAAGCAACATTTTCTTGATAAATTAAAAAAGCAGCAATAGCCATTACTGCAGGCTATATACAGCCTCTAATATCACTTAAGCATATTACAGAATATAATATCTGGTACTTAACGACTAACTTGCATATGAAAGCTCACATAATGTCTCATAAAACCCTTAAAATGGCTTCAGTTTAAGAGTCTCTTTAAAAAAAAAAAAACACCTTCAGGGAATATTGTAAATGAAGTAGCACTCCAGCCTTGGAAAAAAAATTCACACACTTGCAGAAATTTTTAATATAAATTGAACACATTAAAAATTAATTTTGCATGACCATTTTACATTGCAGTGCCAATGCATAGTTAAGATAAGACCTTAACTCTTCTTTGTTTAAAGTAACATGGAAGCCCTTTGCTTTCTCTCTTTGCTTTCATCTGTACGTAATTATTATTTTCATTAATCAGTAAATGGACCCCCATTTTGCTACTCTGACAGCCTCAGCTGGAGTTGACGGAAACCCTACCTGAGTCACCAGGGTAACTTAACCATAAACTTCTAGGAAACTCATTAGAGAAAGGTGTGAGCTGACAATTAACTGGGGCAGTTTCCATCATCCTTCCCTTTTTTAAACTGAGGGGCTGTGGAGAAAAGCTTACTCATCAGAAAAGTAGCTTTGCCCTAAGAAGTAGATCATTGCTGGCTTTACCATCACTCTCCTCTTCCCAGACCCCTGATTTGTCTCTGTTCACTTAGTTTCAACCGGATCAGCTGTGTCCTTGAACATTTGTGTGCCTTTTAGCACTAACATCAGAGAAATAAAACAATGTATATTTTCTCTTGGGATGTGTATTCTTTGATGGATGTAAAATTGGGCAAAAATAAGAACTAATTGTACCTTTTGTATATGTGCAGATTTTTTATTAGTCTCATGGCCACCATTTTCCAACAAAAAATTTCCCATAGAGGGCATCAGTTGCAATGAGACATTGACGAATGTCTCTCCATGGAGAGCTGGTGTTGCATAGATCTGACATGCTGTAGTTTTCTGTGGTTCTGACACGAGCAGCCCATGCGTGATGCCAGTGGGAGTTTAGAGGGAGTCACTGGGGTGATTCACAGATTACAACTCAAGTGATCAATTTTAGAAAGGTGAGGAAGGAGCTGACCTAAGAACATGCCCTAGACCTCAGGTCAAAGGTGCCATATAAATCTAACAAAGAAAGAAAGAAACCCAGAGCATACTTTACTTAAAGAAGCTTGTATTCTATCCTTTCACTGTTCAAACCAGAAATCTTACTATGCAAATATTAAAAGCTTAAAGTAAAATGATAAACCTCAAGCTTACTTCAGAATCTATGGTTTAACTCACTGGGATGAAGATAGGAAGTTTTGGGTCAAGGAGACAGGTTTTACAAGAGTATTTTCTTAGCTTTCTGAGGCTTCCAGAAGACTTGTGAAATACTACAAAAATATACTTCTTAGTTCTCTTCTAATTCTTGCCCTTTATATTAATATTTCTTATAAAATACAACTATAAAACCAACCCCAAAGCTATTGAGAAGACATGCATTGCTGACTGGTAAAGAAGGTATTAGACTGTGGAGGGTCTTACCTTGAAAAAAAAGTCATTTAAACTGTAAAAATGTAGTGAAGCCTGTCTGGATAAATTGGAAAGAATTATCTAACTGCTTGCAGTGTGTGTGTGTGTGTGTGTGTGTGTGTGTGTGTGTGTGTGTATAGTCTTCTAACATCCTCACACAACACAGTCACTATGTTACCCACCAAGTATCAGGTACTGTGGATTTGTTTATGGAAACCCACAGCCTTAGTTTTTATTGAAATGCTTCCAATCAGAGATATTTCAATCACTGGATTATAGCAAGGCAAGAAACAATCCCTATATTGTAACTTCATTCATATGAGCCCAGTATCTTCCTCCCTCCCTCCCTCCCTCCCTCCCTCCCTCCCTTCCTTCCTTCCTTCCTTCCTTCCTTCCTTCTTTCTCTTTCTTTCTTTCTCTTTCTTTCTTTCTTTCTTTCCTTTGTTTTCTTCTTTCTTTCTTTCTTTTTCTTTCTTTCCTTCTCTTTCTTTCTCTCTCTCCTTTCCCTCCCTCATTTCCTTCCTCCCTCCTTTCCTCCCTCCCTTCCTCCCTCCCTCCCACCTCTCTTTCTTTCTTTCTTTTCCTTTTTCTTTTTCTTTCTACACGAGAAGGTTATGACCAGGGTAAACACTGTAAGCACTAGATATATTGTAGTCCTGGGTGAACACAGGGTAGTGCTAGATCCCAAATGGACCAAATGTGGTTTGTGCAAAAGTAAGCAAAAAAATCCATAGAGAAGCCTTGTATTCTGCTGTTTTAGCAAGTCTCCATAAATAGGCATGGGAAATTAGTTTCTCTCTCATTCTCTTTCTCTGTTTCCCCTCTCTCCCTCTCTCTCCCTCTCTCTCTCTCTCTCTCTCTCTCTCTCTCTCTCTCTCTCTCTCACACACACACACACACACACACACACACACACACAGTTAATGGCAATCCATAAAGTCCAAACTAGAAAAAAGTCATATGAAATTGACTTTTTAAATAATCAGCTGGTACTAAAATGCTCGGCTGCTACTGGAAACAATAGAAAGAGAAGTATAAATACATGGTTAAAATAAATGCAAATTTTTAGTGAATGATTACTTATTTTATGGAAGAACCTCCAAGGAATCTGAAAAAAGCAAATAGTCAAAGCCTAACTGGATGTCAACACCCATGATAATCAATTTTCCTATAAAATTGGGAAAAACAAAAAGCAATCCTATAGAATTGTTTTGATGTCTCAATAAAAAGTTATTCCAAATATCTATGAAACTACTAAGGCAGTGATATTACCCTGAGTTGCTAAATCTTCTTCACACCATATAGATTCTAGGATCATGAGAACTAGGCAGAAATATTCACACAATAATCACAATACATGAATACTACTATCACATTTCTGAAAGCTTATATATATGAATTCATGGACATGTATTTTGTTATATAAAAATCAATGAAGATTCTATTCAACAGAAATTTTGTATTAAAAATAAATTATAGGATTAAAAGTGACACTTCTATATAGACATTACAATATTTCTCTAGCTGCATTATCATTATTCAAATAAACTATAACCTCTAGTCACCTTTCTTCCTAATGAAGTATGTTTTAGTGCTTCTCTTCAAAATCATGAAGAAATATATGTCATGAAAAGACCCAATTGGGCAGAGGAGAAGATTGGGAGGATGATATGAAGAGCAAATATGGAGAGATCGCTTTATCTCCCTCCATTTCTCTCTCTCCTCCATTTTTCTGTGATTCATATTTGATATGAAGGTGTTATGGGTTGTATTACATACCTGTCAAAGTTCATAAGGGATCTGTCCAGAAAAAGTCCATCCACTGTTAATTGATATAACCTGGCAGCCAAGGAGAGTGGTCTGGAATGCACATGCAGGAACAATGACAGCTTCACTGAAAGAGTCAGAGGGGGTGGTAGAGGCTGATGGGTAAGCAATGTGTACTGTGTAGCTGTCATGTTCAAAATGACTGAGAGAGTAGAGCAACGAATCTACACCAGATTTTGCTTTAAGCTTGAGCATTCCTCTGCAGAAATTATTTGGAGGATTCAGAAGGTCACAGCTATGAGCAACTGGTGATTGGCAGCTTCACCAGAACAATGTGCCCACTCATGCATCACATCTGGCGCAGATTTTTTTTTGCACAACAGCAAATCACCCAGGTGACTCAGCCTTCCTACTTCCTGATTTGGAGCCCTGTGATGTCTGGATTTTCCCCAAACTAAAATCACCTTTGGAAGGGAAGAGATTTCAGACCATCAATAAGATTTAGGAAAATATGATGAGGCAACCAATGGTGACTGGGAGAACTGTGAGAAGTTCCAAGGCACCTACTTTGAAGGCAACTGAGGCACCACTGTTCTAAGTATACTGTTTCTTGTATTTTGTATCTTCTTCAATAAATGTCTCTATTTTTATATCACATGGCCATATAACTTCTAGACAGACCTCATATGTGGAAGTCCAAACCTCAATACCTGAGAATGTAACTTTATTTGGAAAAAAAGACCATTGTGGAGGTAATTAATTAAGATAAGGTCATACTGGAGTTACAGTGGGCCCCTAATCCAATATGACTGGTGTCCTGTTAGAAAGAATAAGTTAGGCTCACACACACACACACACACACACACACACACACACACAGACTATCATGTAAACATTAAGGCAGAGTTCAGGCATGATGTATTTGCAAGCCAAGGAATACCAAAGATTGTCAATAAACCACCAAAAGTTAGAGAAGAGTCATAGAACAGATCGATCCTCATAGCTCTCAAAAGAAGTCAACCCTAACACACCTCTGTCTCAAACTTCTAGTCTCTATAATTGTGACACAATAAATGTCTCTTCTTTTAAATCACCCATTTTGTGGTACTTTGTTACAGCAGCCCTAGTCAATTAAAACTAGGGAATTCCATTATTATGGATTTCTGGATCCACTTTCCAAAGAGGCACAAACAAATGACAGATAATAATAATAACCGAAGGCTTTATAAAGGACCTCCTACCCCATGAGCTTCTTAGATAGATGAGTTAACTGTGTAGTAGACATCCAAAGGAGCAATTAGAAAGTTATCTTGGTGTAGGGGAAACAGCAAACAGTACAGTAATAGTATAAATATCAACAAATGGAATGTTGGGGCTATCGTTTTTCTGTTTGTTTGCTTTTTCCAAGGTTCTTTTTTTTAAATATTTTATTTATTTATTTTTAGAGAGGGAAGGGAGGGAGAGAGAGAGAGAGAAACATCAATTTGCAGTTGCTGGGGGCCATGGCCTGCAACCCAGGCATGTGCCCTGACTGGGAATCGAACCTGAGACACTTTGGTTCACAGCCCACTCTCAATCCACTGAGCTACGCCAGCCAGGGCTCCAAGGCTCTTTTGATAGAAGGATCTACAGTATCTATACAGATCAGGGGTAGAAAACCAATTTTTTTTTTACCTGGAAAGCACAGAGTTCATGGTTAAGTACTTAATAATTTTTGTTAAATGGATGAATGCATGAACAAACAATATCCAGCAAAGCTGGATGTTGAAGGTTTTACCTCCAGAAAGGAAGTAGAACTTTAGGTACTATTTGTCATGGGTAGATAACAGCTCATTTTAAACAAAGCCAGCCTTAGCAGGGTAGCTTACTTGGTTGGAGTGTCATCCCATGCACTGAGAAGTTAAGGGTTCAATCCCTGGTCAGGGCATATGGGAGGCAACCAAAAAATGTTCTTTTCTCACATACCTTTCTCTCTCTCTCTCTCTCTCTCTCTCTCTCTCTCTCTCTCTCTCTCTCTCTTTCTCATATCTCTCTCTCTCACTTCTTCCCCTCTCTCTCAAATCAATAAGTATATTCTTGGGTGAAAATTTTAAAAATAAACAAACAGACAAATCAAAGCTAAAGTAATATTTTTCCCAAACATGGTGATTTCAGTAAATTTCTGAACAAAAAAAGATTTAATAAATGTGACAAGCTTTAGAGCCAAGCGGTTATATACAAAGTGTAACCCACATTATCTATATTTATAGTATACTGTGATCTAATTATACATTGTTAATTATTTTAAAAACTTTTATAAAATAGAATAATAATCAACACATAGAATGGTGTTGAATCTTAGAATCTTAGATTCTACTAGAATTTAAGTGTCTAAGAATCTAGTAAATTCTCACTACTAGAATAATATGAAGCAGGTAGGATGTGTGCATTCATGTGTTCTCTGAAAGAGAGAATGTTGATAGTAGTAGAAGGGGTGGTATGATCTAATTTTCCTTGCTAGGATTACGTGATCTTTGGTTTCTCTACAAAGCCATTATTTATACGTGACACAGACACTTGCACATGAATGCATATGTATCTATCTATATGAATGTGGGGAAATACGTCAGAACCATCTCACACCTGCTGAAGAAAAAAGACAGATGCACTTTAGGACCAATCTGGAGTGCACTTTCCCCACTCTAAGAGTCTTGCTAAGGAAGAGAAAATTTGAGCTCTCTCTTCTTACTCCAGTAAACCACGGTGGAGACAGCATGTAGTTATTAACAAGATCAACATTCTGTTTCCCTTCTTGCCTTCCTCTTTTAAGGTCATTATAGGTAGAGGAACGTAAAATAAATCAACCCTTCTCTTTAAGTGGGCTGAGGTGGGATAGAACTCATGATTTCAATAATTATTTCTGCTCATTTGAGTTGTGTCATGATCTATATTATACCATGCAGGGAATTTAATTACAGAGATAAACCAGGAAACAGCTCTAGTACCTCCACACAACATAAAACATTTAGATATTATAAATAAAAGATATATGGCATAAATATTATTGCTTAGTAACTAATGTCCTACACTCACACTAAGTCTATGACCTATATAAAAGATTTTAGGTATTTAATGCAAAATGCACACAAGAGCATTCCTTTGGTTTAAAATTTAAAAAGTATGTTCTCATTAGACAGAAACATCAAAATAAAGTTGAAACAAAAGCCAAAAGAATGTCATTCTATCTCAGATTTTAGCTAAGATGGTGATATTATACCAATAAAGATAGAAACTTGTTATCCAAAACAGAGGAAGATAGAAAATAATGCTTAGAGCAAAAACCCAAAACACCTTGTGTAAATACATGTGTATATGCTTAATCCACACAGACACACACTGATTAATGGTTCTCTAACTTTGAGGTCTCCTGGCTGAATGGCAGGGACAAACCACTGGCATATTTACTCCAAAAATGGAAGAAAGACTTATACTAAATTAATGAAAGATTAATGAAATACTCTTAACTATAACAAATCTTAAATAGATTATTCACTTTGAAAATAGTGTCACACACATAATTATACAATTAATATTAAAACTTTGTCATTTTATCACATACAAAACAAACCTTTATTTTTTTAACTCTTAAGAATTACAGAAGGTATATCTTTGGGAAAACAAGTTTTCATGTGTTTGTCTCATTGTAGCATTTGAACCACAAACTTCATTCAATAATGGTCTTAACACTCTTAAATAAAATATCTAATTTTTTCTTAGTTGAAGGCTTGAAGGATTACTATGTGGCAAAACACACACACACACACACACACACACACACACACACACAAAGAACCATGAACAAGCTATATGAGACCAACCAAAATGAGGATTTACCTCACTTGAAGACCTTTCTTTAATGGTTGTCTGTATACAGTTAAAATAGAAATATCTTACATAAGTGAATTAAAATACTTTCCAAAATGTTTTGTCCTCTTGAGTTTCAAAACTTGTAACCTGATTTCTTGATTCACTCTAACCTTAGCTTTCTATTTTCTTATAAAATGAATGAGACAGTATTTTATTTAAATTTCATGGTGAGTAAAATATGAAATTGTGATATTTTCCCCAACTGTGTTTTTGACCATGGTGGAAGTCGGGATTGCGTGCACACTGGACACCTGCACACACACTGTCACCTGCAGGGTGAAAGAATTGGTAAGCCACCCCATTCTCACCAAAGGGACAGACACTGCACTCCATTTTACAGTGGGATGCTGTGAAGAATGTCTTCACTTCTCCTCACTGCAAGGCGTGAGTACTCACTGAAAGAAACAACTCAGGCTGAATTCCTTGGTGGAAACTAGCATCAGAATTAGTATCTGTCTTCCCTCTACATCCTTCTAAGGTATGGGGGTTGGGAGAGGGGTCAAAAAATAATAACAAAAATATATTCAAAGCACTACTTATAGTTTATAATAAAACCTCTATAAGAGTGTAAGAGTGCCTTGTTATTTCTAACATTTGTTTTATTGCCTCCTTTCTGCCACCCACCCTCTGTTAGCTAAGTGTAATATTAACTCATCTGCCTCAACTAGTGACCCTCAAACTTGGCTGCACCTTCTTACAACCCTGGAGTACTTACAAAATAAGGGAAGGAAGACTGGGGCAGGGCTTAGGTCTGAGTAATTTAAAAAGAGTGATCCCAGTGTTCAGACAGGGAGGAAAACAGCTGTACTAAACCAATGGTTTCCAGAATTGCTGATAACCAGAAACACCTGGGACATTTTACAGACTATATGGTCCTTTGGTATGCTATTCCAACCTCTTTTCTATCTATTAAGTTGAATTGGAATTACCAACTTACCTAAGGTTTGCATTTCTTTCTTTTTTCTCTCTCTCTTCTGAGGAGGAAATGCTTTTTCCCATTTTTTTAAATTTATTTTTAATTGTATTTTTTCTTTACCATTTATTCCTCTTATACCTCCTCTCCCTGCCCCTCAAGCAATCACCATGCTGTTGTCCATGCCCATGATCCCCTTTTCCTTATTGCTCAATCCCTATACCCGCTAACCTCACCCACCCATAGCTACCAGTCTGCTCTCTATCAGTCTGTCTCTATTTTGCTTGTTAGTTTGTTTATTAGGTTCCACATATAAGTAAAATCATATGATATTTGTCTTTCTCTGAATGGCTTATTTCCCTTAGCATAATGTTCTCCAGATCCACCCATGCTGTCCCAAAGTGTGAAAATGTCTTCCTTTTTAGGGCTAAGTAGTATTCCATTGCGTAATTGACACATAGTTGTTTGATCCTCCTTTATTTTGATGAATCACCCTTGGGGAATTATTGACTACACAGTACAATTCAACCAAAAAAAAAGGTGGTTCTAATAAAATTTATTTACATTGCATCACAATGAGACATCATTTTATCTAAATTTCATGGTGAAATCACCTATATTGTTAAGTATCTATTTAGTAAATATGACGTTTCTACCCTGTGCTGAGTTTCTTCACAG
Source organism: Phyllostomus hastatus (assembly GCF_019186645.2). Lineage (NCBI taxonomy): Eukaryota > Metazoa > Chordata > Mammalia > Chiroptera > Phyllostomidae > Phyllostomus > Phyllostomus hastatus. Next base: position 42,090,193 of record NW_025333498.1, read on the forward strand.
GCCTCAGGAGTCCTGCCATCTGAGAACAACTCTGTACCTCTCCACACTGAGTAGGTTGCTCCCTTCTCTCTATTTCATTTGCACTTTATACTTATCTCTGTAATAGAACTTATCATCATGGATTCTTTGCATATCCATTCTGTATAAATTTATGAGGAGAGGTACAGCACCTTATGCATAACAACAGTTTAGTATGTGCTGGACCCTGAAGTGGCTACTTTCTATACATTAGCTCACTGATTTTTTTTCTAAGAGCCTTAATTTCCCAATGCATAAAATGGACAGTGGGACATCTCTTTGTGCCAATTTAAATAAGCTAGTTCCAAACGAATGAAAGATTTATCTGCTAACAATAAAGTGTTATCAATAAACAGAGGCTGTATAACCTCCAAGGTTGAGGGAAGTGAGGAGAGAAAACATTGGGTTACATCGCTAAGGATCTTCTGTCTTCTGCACCCTTGACAAATGTCTGACCACTGCACATCAAAAAAAAAAAAAAGTAAGGAAAGAATTTTACCAACCTAAAGTCTATGGGTTCTCGCTTTTTCTCAACTCCTACTAGAACTTGCACTATGTTTACATGCCTTGGATTTTGTGACTTACCTTGAGCAGTTTATGGGTTCATGAGTGAACTACTCAAGGTAGCTGAGGAGCCAGGTAATCTAGGAGGAAGAAAGTTCACTAAAAAATTTTGTGTTCTAATTTATTTATAATTTTATTATTTATGCCTATTTAACTCATCTTTCCTTTAAAATGTCCATCTAGAAATACTACTTTTAACCCATGCTCACCAGTCATGAAACAATTTTGTTCAGATTCCCTGTATAATATTTTAACTACAGTCTTCTTCAGAACTAGAACTACTTTTCAGAAAAAAATAGTTTTCCAAAACACCCCATCTCAACTTCCATCTAAGATGCTTAAGATGCAGCACTTTTGAATATGCATATTACACTGCTTTTGAATATTTCTACTAAATCACCAGGGCCTATTACAAAAATATTAGGCCAATTGGTCACTTTATTTTCACTGGGTGTGAGGTCTTCTATAAAGATCCAGGCATTACTTGCTGAAATTTTTATTAGACTTGTGGTTTTCAGTTGAAAATGGGAAATATGTTAGTTGGAGACAGGAAACAAAAAGAGAGAAGAAAATACTCAATCACCAGGGAAAGGATCACAAGCCAGAGTTCTCTAAAGGTAAGGTTTCCAATCCCTTAAGACGAAGAATAAATGTGAAAACTCCTCTAATGAGTCCAATTTGATCAAAGGATTCTAAGAAAATACTGCATATATGGGCTCATAATTAATTTGGTGAGTGTATGGAACCACCTAGACAACTGTATTTCAAAATCACCTAATTCTAAAAGAATCCCCAAAGTCCTTTTTGCCACAACAGGACAATGTTGAAAAAAAGTGTTTCTCAAAGTGGGCTTCCTCAAGCAGTATCTTCAGCATCACCTGGGAGCTTTTAGGAATGAAAATTCACGGGCCCACACTTGACTTACTGAATCAGAATTTCTGCAAGCGGGGCCTAGCCATGTGTTGTAACAAGCCCTCTAGGTGACTCCAATTCCTGAATTTTAAGAACCACAATATAAACCATTCTGGTAATATAGCATCTTTCACAGCTTAGTAGAAATGTAGGAAAAGAGAAAGAAATATCTTCATTCCCCTGGTGAGTACACTTCAGCACCCAACTCAGCTTTTCTGCTTCCTTAATGGGAAAGGATCAGAGAAGAGCATGGGATAAGAAGCCAACCTTGTGCTATTGCAGCCAGCCATGCTCAACTTCCTGCCCCAACTAGCAGGGGCTCTACTCCTGCTACAGGTGCATTCAATATACATGGAAACATCAAATTCTTTGTCCCTAATCTAAATTCTCTTTTTGAAAATTAAGCTTTCTCTTTGTTTGATTTGCACTGGAAAGGAATGGCTGGTGGGTAATATTAGTATGAATAATCTTTATGTACTCAATGTCCATAATTTAAGTCATTCCTGAGTTTTTATTTTCTTCAAGCTTATAAAACACCTTCTCTTTTTACTTTTAGTTTCTACCTTGAATTATTATGCTACTATTCAAGTTAGGAAAATCTAAATTAATTATCTATTTTGAAAATCCAGAATTCATTTTAAAAAGTAAAATAATATGCTATACATAAAAATTGTTCAATGTTCAGGAGAAAAATGCAAGCAGAAGCTTTCTAAAGGAACCCAGATGACTTCCAAAATATGCCTACTTTTCACCAATTCCTACTGTATAGTTAACATTATATCAAAGTTACAGTTTAATACACTCACACTTTTTCTATATTTTGCTTATATTCAGAAAAAAAGAAAAATGAACACCTTTAGAATATTCTGCTAGCACTCACTTCGCTCTGTTGGTAATGCACCCTAACTTCTGTGCTCTTAACCTTTCACAATCCTTATTCTTGGATCTCAGTTGGCATTACTCTCAGCTCTATTCCAGGTGTGGATGTCTAATTTAGGCTGACCAATCAGATCAATGCCTCCTCCTACCCACACTGTCTGGATAAAGTATAGCATTTGATCTAATTCTGGCAGGACAGAGACTTTAGGATTAGATTCCCAGACTTTTTCTTTGAAAGTTTTGAGGAGGAGCCACTTTTTCTCAGCTGGAATTGCTGAGGAGATAGTCTATACTAGAGCTGTTAGCAGACTCCTGGCCACCCTGACCAGAGAACTTGTCAGCAATGGAAACAACACAAAGAACAGCAGAGCTTAGAGGTGGAAAAATTCCCAAGAAGGCCCAAAGACAGAAGTTAAGCCTTAAAGCCATTTAGGCCTGAACTTCTCAGGTATATGATCCAATAAATTTTGGTTCTTTTTTTTAAGCAAATTTAAGTTGTACTTTGATTCACTTGTTACCTAATGTATGAGACATTATGTCTAGTTGGTTTATGAAAAAGAAAGGACAAAGATAAGTTAACAATTATTCTAGGTATTTAACATGGACAACTTGGTATGTAGTGGTTCTTCTCCTTGAGATTTCCACAAAACTTAACCAATGAATATTATGTAGGGCTGGGTAGTACAGGAAAAAGTATGTTTGGTTTTGAGCATTTTTACTTGAATACGCCTATGAAGCATTTAATATGAAATACCTTGTAGGTCATTGACACTGTAGGTCCTGACCTCCAGAAAGAGGACCAGACTAGATATTGGGGGATCATTAGAATAAATATGGCAACTGGACTTAGAGAACACCAAAGGGTGAAAAGGGTGCCCAACATTTACTAAGCCACTATTTCCCCTCTATAACATCTAAAGGCTCAGGTGAAGTAAAATACTGAAAAAAGCTTGGTTTGACTTGATAACTAGGACTTATCAATGTGATGCACTGACAAGGCAAAGTTACTGTGAGTGGAGACATGGCAGATAAAAAAGCAAAGACCAACATAGATCATGCTTTCACGTATTTCGGTTTTAATGAAAAAAGTTTGATAGCATTCTCTACCTAAGTGTGTTTGGATAATTATGAAATAGGATCACTGTTTGACTTATTGCAGCACTTTGTAAGAGTTCAAGGGTGCTATCACCATTTTTACATTTGCTGCTGAAATTGTCTGTTGTCGTTTTAACTTAGCATCACTTATTAGAGCATGAGAGTAGTGTCCAAGCAGATGGTTGTCAGTAATCTGATGACTACAGTTATGGATTAGTGTCCAAACACAATACTCAAAACTTGATATACTACATAGTTTCCTGAATGAGCCTGCCAAATAAATCTGGCCTGAAAAATAATTTTGAGGATTTTCCCCTATCGCTTTAGTTTTCTTCAATATTTTAAACTATAGATATCCCCAAAAAGGAGGCTGTACACATATAGACAAATCACAGTATTTATTTAATGCACCTGTAAACTTTCTTAAGCTTATTTAGGAGAAAGACTACTCCAATACAAGGCTCTTATAAAGTCCACCAATTCCATCCAAATGTTTTGCTTCTGTCAGAAAAATATCTGAAAACATTGTAACTTAAAATACTATCTATATCGGTCAAGGTCAAGTTTTAAGATAGATTCTCACTTGTATTAATTTTACCTTATTTGACAGTTTTGTATTCAGAGAACAAATTAGTCAACAGAGCATTTCCTATCTGTTCCTTCTGCCATAGTCGTGGCTATTCCTTCAGTTCTCCTCCTAGCATAGACAGATTGTCTTTTATTTGGGAAAAGCTATCACTGGCTTCTCAGTTCCTATAGAGACCTACCCCCATTCCTGCTGCCTGGAAAAACAAGTGGAATCACATAAAATTGACTTTGCCTTAAGTACTTTCTAGCAAGTACAATCTCCACTACATTGCTGTCTTAAATGTATTGAATGCTTGATATTTATGAAACCTTACCTAAAAGATAAACACTCCCTCAAATCCTTTAAAATTCAGTCAGGATTAAGTCAAACCAGCAAAGAGTTATATCCTTAAATAATAGTCCTCCACCCATTCCTTTACCTAGTGGTATTTTTCCCACATGGTGTCACTGGACAATATTGAGGGCCACTACAGCAAACAGCCTGATCACTATAGGAAGCAGCCTGATGAAGCAGAGAGCTGTGTGTGAGATAAAGGTGTCACTGAGGATGACTTTCATCCTGTTACACAGTGTTCTTTTTGTAAGGACTCTAGGGAGAAAATTTTTTCTGGCTTTAACACCAGCAAAAGTCATTCTCTGAAGCATTTGGCTTGTTTTTATCTTGCAGACCGTCCCATTTTGGCTTTAAGCAGAACTAATATGTTGTTTAAGATACCTGGCGGCAAAGAGGTCAGAAGAAGGTCAGGCTGTCTTCTCTGTACTGAATTAGCAACATTCATTCATTATCTCCCAAGGCCTCATTAAAACAGCTTTAATGTGGTGACCATTTGATGGTAGACATATGCTTTAATCTTGTGAATATCAAACCCACCTGGGTTACATTTCCTGTTATGGACAGTTAGCAGAAGCAGGTTAATACAATATTTTAACTCCTTAATCTTCAGCACTTCTGTAGGAACCAGGCTCAGTAGTCACCTGCATTTGAGCTCAAATAGTCTATAGAGCTCTAAATTATCAGGTTCTGTCTCCAAATCTCAGATTGCTTAAGACACCTTTAATTATCTGTTTAATTTTTCACCTTATCTTTTTTGGTTCTGATGCATCATTTTTCAGGTTATTCTTCAGGCCTGGATATGCCCTATTTTTCTTTCTCATCTGACCTAGATTCAAATTTACACACTGTGAAATAGCTAATAAATTCCCATTAAGGTTGTAAAAGGTGAAGGTTCAACCACTGTATAAGTCATCAAATCCTCATGTAAAACTGAATGATCCTTGGTATTATTAGCTTAGCAAAAGTATGCTACAGGTCCTTAGGAAAAGAAATAACCTTATGAAAAAAGATTAAGTCATTTGGCTGAGGGCAACCCACCTACTCTAGAATGACTTGAACATTTTGACAATTTCCTCATCACCTTGGGCAAATCTTCCTTCTCCCAATTAATCTTAAAATATAATCTTTTGCCTGGAGGCCTGCCCGTAGTTTTAACTTTACCTATACTCACTGCACAATCTTTTCTTTGTGTACATCTGTCTTTGAGGCTGGGCGTTAAAGGGGAAAGTTTCTCTTCTTGTTTGGGCTCTTGGAGTCCAGGGAAAGTGGGATGAGAAGCCCCACTGGGAGCTTTTCTTTTTCTCCTCCTCACAAGCAATAGAGTAGTACAATGATTTACAGAGACACGTTGAAAGTAAATTATGTTGTAAACGCCTGTCCCTTGGGCCAGCTAAGAATCACAGGAAAAAAATGCAAAAATTTTGAAATTCCCAACAGCAAAGGTTGACAGGAAAATATGGTTTTGTTTTTCTATGAGTAAAAGTAACTTTTATGTTGTGTTTTCCCATGAGAAATTATAAACTTTCAAAGGAATTTTAGCCTCTTGCATGCACATATAAGAGCAATTTATCTGGTACTGCCCCAGTGAAAACACTCTTAAGACTTTAAAGCTGTTAAAAGTGGGGCTGAATTTCCTCAGACCGCTACTTCTTATTTGTCCTTGCTGTCTCTTCTTGTCAAAACATTTACTCAGATTTCCAAGGGTTGCAAGTTAGCAACATGTTAATAATATGAAAATGCATTTGTGCAGCCCATGTGGCTGCAATTTTTTAGTATATTCATCACTTCTTTAATAAATAATACTTTACAGTAGCTATGGTGACACAGGATATGCAACAAGTTAGATGAGAACTTGACAATTTAAGATTCTGCTAGAGCTACCAAAGTATAATAGCATTTTGTCTTTTGTAGCCTCCTTGAGGCTCAAGTAGGACCCTCAATCAGACCCCTGCCCTCTTCCCTTTTCCTCACCTAACGAGCAACAACTAGAGAAATTCTACAGCCGGATAGGTAGCCTAAATCTCTGAAGTCCATTTGGGGGTTATGAAGCATTTTTTATTCCCAAAATATAAAGATATTTTATTTGAAGTCTCATTTTCCTTCTTTGTCTCAACTTCATTAGAAATTATTCAGAATTATTTTTATTAAAAATTCAATTCTTTCTTAATGGCAAGAAAAAAAAAGACCCTAAAAGATGCCCCCAGCTACTACACAGCCTTCTCTACAAGTAAAACTCACCATTAGATTCTTCAACAGTGTTTTTTACTATTGGTTTCTTTTCATCCAGACACTCTTGGCTGGAATCTTTGTCCCTGCCCCCTCCCATAAGCTCTCATTTGCTGAAAGTTCAAGTTTTCTCTAGTGCTTTTAGACTCTTCCTTGTCAAAATACCAGTTAGCCTGTTTCTCCCCTGGCAGCATGATTTATCCAAGAGATGTCATTTCAGGGACTATGAGCAGACATGGTAATGCTCCTTTCTCTACCTGCCATGTCATCATTTGCATCAAAACTCAGGTGTACGTGAGCAGGATACTTGTCTTTAGGCTCAATTCCATGTAACAGAACACTCCATTTTTCAGGGACTTCATTCTTTTTTGACCTCAGAAGTGTTCTAAAGTTCCTATAAGCCTTGCCACAAAACCTTAGGAAAGCTACAAACCTTATAAAGTGTGTGTACATTATACTGACTTAAAGGAATGACAATATCCATTTTTATATTATCTCCATAACTTCAGTGATGAATAAAATGAAAAACTAAATCAGTATCATCTTCATTTTCTCATGCTCTGCTAGACACACACACAGATCCCCTGCTGCTGTGCATTGTTTCTCTCCTCACCCCTTCATTTTCTCTGCCTGTGATAGACACATGCTTATTTATGGATTAACAAGTACGAAGATCATGTCAATTCCTGACACAAATGATAATATACCTTTACTTCTAGAGATATATTTACACACAAAAAAATCCCCCATGAAAAGCATCAGATTGAGGTGTTGGCTAAACAGAGCAACTTAATTAAAATATCATATTAAAATGCTTCTTGATAAAAAGAGTGCTTAAAGCCAGTATTTCATTTGCAAAAGAGCGGGGAAAGAAAATACAAAGTCCTTTAACTCATGCAACTTCAATTTACTCATTGTGACTAGTTAGTTCTCCACCTAGAATAACTATTTCTAATAGGTACAAGTCATGGGGAGTCCTCAGAAGCATTCTGCGTATGCCTAATCAATAAAATCTATCCCTTAATTTTCTCATTAATCATTAAGCAAAGGAGTAAACTTTTTTCAAACCTAAATTTTCCTGTTTGACTAGAACTAATCTAAATTTAAATATGTTCTCACAGTTTAAATGTGGTTGTGTAAAGTACATTAAGCTACTTCAATGACAGACAACTGATAGGATACTGGGATGGGGGATGGAGAGGTACATACATGACATAATATTGAATATATGCGATCTTTGTCTCTGGTTCCTGTCAAAAAGCTTAAACAATTTTTGGAATTTCCAGAGTGATAGAATTGTCTTTTGTATGTTAATATGGCAACTCCTGAGGGCCCTAAAGATGGTTTCAGGATGGGGGCTGTTCATCGAAAAGCCCAAGCGTGTGATTAGAGTGTCAGATATTCAGACCAGCCAGGCTTCCAGAAGAAAAAGAGAGGGAGGCTAGAGATTGAGTTCCATCACAGGAACAATGATTTCATCGATCATACCTAGGTAGTGACTCCCAAATAAAAAATGTTGACCATAAGCTGGCTGGAAATTTCTGCTTGATGAACACATTGATGTGTGGGGAGGGTGATGTGCCCAGACACTATCAGGAGAAAGTAATCAAGCTTTGCATCAAGAGCTCCCTCCACAGAGACCTTACCCTAACCATCTCTACATTTGATTGGTCTTGTTCTGTACTCTTTACAGTAAAACTATAATCCTAAGTAGAATGCTTTCAGTGTGTTCTGTGAGTTGTTCTAGCAAATTATCAAACTTGAGGGGATTGTAGAACCCCAAATTTATAGATAGTCAGTCAAAAGTACAAGGGGCTCCCAGACTTGTGGTGGCTGGCATCTGAAATGAGGGTAGTCCTATGGAGAATTTTCCCTTTAACTTGTGAAATCAGGCAGAAGTAGTTAGTGTCAGAATTGAGTTAAATGGCAAAACACCTAGCTGGCATTACAGAATTTATATCAGGGCAGTGATAAATCTCTTTCTTTATTATTTATTTATTGTTTTGTTTATAAATGGCTAAATTTTTTAAATTAAAATAATCAAAATGGGGTGCCCTGACCAGTGTGCTTCAGTTGGGTGGCAGTCATCCCTTAAAGCAAAAGGTCATCAGTTTGATTCCCAATTAGGGCACATGCTTGGGTTGCAGGTTTCAGTCCCCAGCCAAGGGTGCATATTAGAAGCAACCAATTAATGTTTATTTCATTCTCTTTCTCCCTTTCTTCCCCTCTCTCTGTAAATAAGTAAACAACATTTTTTATTTTTAAAATGGGTAAAATGACAACAGAATAACAGCTAGGAAGAGATTCAATTATTTTTGTGGTAGGCCGTTAGACAGACATGAACAGTGGAAGGACCATAGACCAGGTACAGAAGGTCACCAGGACAGAAAGCCCCAATATCTAGCAACAGGCAAATGGGAAAATAAGAACATTGCTCTGGGGTAACCTTTCCTATCCTGGCATATCACTGGTCATATGGTTTGGACCCCCTGACTTTACATATCACTGGTCATGCAGATGGGACCTTCCCTTCACATTTCCTTCCCTAGTATGTTGCTAGTCATGCTGCTTAGACCCCCTTAGAGGGGGAATAAACAAGAAAACCAGAGAACAGTCCTTAGCATTAAGATTCCAGGACAATGAGATTCTTACCCATATCAAATACATCTAGGCCTAAGCTGTGTTCCAGTATAAGGCCAGAAAAGCAGCAAAACCAGATAAGGGATGCCATGACTGACATCAGGTTGTGCTACATTAACTAATGACCCCCTACCCTGGTGCCAAACAATCAGTGGAGACCACAACCCTGAAAGGACATACCTGGAAAGCTGATGAATATTCCACTGAGATCCTTTCTGTAGACCTCCCCTAAAATTCCCACCTTTAAGAGCCCTTAGGACTGAGGACCCAGTATGCTCTCCCTCCTAGGGAGCAGCCTGCACATTTCCCCTCCCTTTCTCCTTCCCCCAGGCTCTTTATTCTGACCCTACTCTTTCCAAAGCTCCAAGGGCCCCTCCCTTTGTCTCTATAACTTGTTTCCTAAGCCGGTTTCTTTTACTGCTCACTTCTACCACTGCAGCTTTTGAAATAAACTTTCTCTTGTAGTTTGAGTCTTGGCTCTGAATTCTTTCCTAGCCAGAACTTAAGCACTGATGTTGTTGAACCAAGGTCTGGTCTGACTCTTCTAGTCTAACACCTGCTGCTGCTCTTGCTGCAGCCAACAATTTTAAGTAATGAAATATTAAACACTTTAAGCTGCTAAAATATAAGTCTGTTTAAATTTTATGCCATATAAAATATGGTTAACTTAGAGCCAATTTAAACTTATAGTTATCTATATTTTTTATCATATGTAATACATTATAATATTATATACATTGCATATTATATATTTCTATTTATATCATTATTTATATTTAACTAAGTTAAATAAACTTCTTTAACTTCAGGGGAATTTTGAGACCCAAGAAGTATAGGGGACAATATAACATCAAGGAGCAAATAAATTTGGGTCCTTATGTGATGTTAGGATTACTTTAGCATAATTGTATACTTTTACAAGTGCATCCTTAAATTCTTTCATAGCAAATGAACTTGAGCTTATTTTCTAGCTTACAACTCTCAGTAATGGAATGATCACTTTTCACATTTCTCATTTGAGAAATGGGAATAATACTAGTTCCTACTATTCAAAGTGTGTTGTGAAGATGAAAGGAAATGCTAGTTTTTAGATTCTTAGGACTCTGCCTATGGTGCTGGGCAACCAGGAGACAGATTTGCTTCCTGACTCCATCTCACTCACCACTTAGTCACCTCCTCTGGACTTCTGCTTGCTAATGGCCTTCTTAAACATCCTGCCAATTACTGAACTTAAAACTCTAGTTGTGTTTTGATCAACACAGAGAAGAAAAAGTTGTCATTCTTGTTCTCCAAAAGAATATACTTCTCCTAATTCTGCCTTGCTTTCACTAATAATTTCTGAACAATTGTATTATGCTGCTGACCTGCAGCAAGCTCTTAACAAGGAAATTTCCTCAATTTAGGTCAATTATTTTTTAATCTAAATGTAGTCTTTACATTTATTTGTATCACAATTCATTCATTTTGTTTATTGAGCTTAACACTTTCAAGATAATTATAAAGTTATCAAACTTGTTTGGTATTTGTTACATATATCTTTGGTAACAAGTGTTATCTCAAAAGAAATGATGTGATTAGAAAGAACACTACTTTTGCATTAAAAAATTAAAACAAAGACACAGGTGTTGAGATCTACCATGCTGTTTCAACACAGTTTTTTCATTCAACTCTCAGGGGATTTTCAATCTTTAAAGCTGGTACTATAATATCCCATTCATACAATAAGAGGTTTTGTTAGGTTTCAAATGAAATATGGGAATCTATTTTAAGGTACTCTATAAATTATAAAACCATTATAAAATGCAACAAATTAAATTTTAAATAAAAATTGGGGTAAAAGAGTTCTTTACTCCCCACGAGAGACTTCATTCCAAGCCCATTCATTGCCCTCTTCTTTGTAGTTTGCTTGTTCTCTGGAGAGCCCTGTCACATATCTCCTCTGCTCCATAAGAGCAATATGAAGCTGTCAGATTAATTATATCTAAGGCTCCATCCTAATGTTGTAATAATTGTACCTGGCCCACACTCTGCCTGGGGCGCTTCACTGAGCTCTTCAGGTCCTGCCTTTGGAAGTTGGGAAGTGCAATGTTTAGAACTCTGAGTGAGAAGACACATGACATTGGGCTGCGTGAGACCCTCAGTCACTTTCTGGCTAGGGTAGGTGACCTTAAGAAACTTAATTTATAGCTTTAAGTTTAGAGTTTGTCATCTGTAAAATATTCTTTTATTGGAAAGAAAGTTACTTTCCTTTCAAAATTGGAATAAATTTTCTAACAGTTAACATATAAAGTATTAAGATCTCTGCTAAGTACATACAAACTTAAAGAAAATGTAGTGAAAGCAGGGGAAAAAAGGATAAGAAAATGACAGAACTTTAACTCTCACTTTATTTACTCCAAACATTTTCAATGTAAGTGATATGTTAATTTCATTCTTTGAGATAGTGTTCAATGTCAGATTGAACTCAAAAAAGTTTTGTGTGGCTTTTTTCTGTCAATAAATACATCAAAATGCAAATGAGGTGAATGGATCATAAAGATTTGTCAGTGAATACAAAAGAGAGAATCTGCTCTTTTGACCATCTTCTTAGAGACCTATACCTGAGACAGCAGTAACTACATATTTTTGTCTTTCTATCCATTTTATTGAATTTATTGGGGTTTATTTTGACACTAGTTAACAAAATTATACAGGTTTCAGGTGTACAACACTGCAACGCACCATTTGTACACTGTATTTTGTGGTCACCACCCCAAGTCAAGTCTCTACCCATCACCATTTATCCTTCCCATATTAATTTCCACCTACCCTCCCACCCCCAGGCAATCACCACACAATACAGTCTGTGTCCATGAGATTTTTTCTTTTTTTTTAATTTTATTTTAATCATTGTTCAAGTACAGTTTTCTCCCGTTTATTCCCGATCCCTCCCACCCTCCCAACCTTCCCCACTTCCCTCCCATTACCACCCTCCCCCTAGTTTTTGTCCATGTGTCCTTTAAATTTGTTCCCGTGAACCCTTCCCATTGTCCCCTGAAATTCCCTCTTCTCTCCCCTCTGGTCACTCTTAGCCTGTCCTCTATTTCAGTGTCTTTGGTTATATTTTGCTTGTTTCTTTGTTTTGTTGTTTAGGTTCCTGTTAAAGTTGAGATCATATGATATTTGTCTTTCACTGCCTGGCTTATTTTGCTTAGCATAATGCTTTCCAGCTCCATCCAAGCTGTTGCAAAGGGTAGGAGCTCCTTCTTTCTTTCTGCTGCATAGAATTTCATTGTGTAAATGTGCCATAGTTTTTTGATCCATTCATTTACTGATAGGCATCTTGGTTGCTTCCAGCATCTAGCTATTGTAAATTGTGCTGCTATAAACATTGGGATGCATAGGTTCTTTTGGATTGGTGTTTTAGTATTCTTAGGATAGAGTCCCAGCAGTGGAATTGCAGGGTCAAAAGGCAGATCCATTTTTTAGTTTTCTGAGGAAGTTCCATACTGCTTTCCATAGTGGTTGTACCAGTCTGCAGTCCCACCAACAGTGCACTAGGGACCCCTTTTCTCCACAGCCTCTCCAACACTTGTTGTTTGTTGCTTTCTTTATGATGGCCATTCTGACCGGTGTGAAGTGATATCTCATTGTGGTTTTAATTTGCATCTCTCTGATAGCTAGCGATATTGAACATTGTTTCATGTGTCTTTGGATTTTCTGTATGTCCTCCTTGGAGAAGTGTCTGTTCAAGTCCTTTGCCCATTTTTTAATTGGATTCCTTGTCTTCTTAGAGTGGAGTCATGTAAGTTCTTTATATATTTTGGAGATTAAACCCTTGTGTGAGGTATCATTGGCAAATATGTTTTCCCATACAGTTGGTTCTCTTTTAATTTTGATACTGTTTTCTTTAGCTGTGCAGAAGCTTTTAATTTTGATGACATCCCACTTATTTATTCTTTCCTTTATGGCCCTTGCTCTAGGGGACAAGTCAGTAAAAAAGTTTCTGTGTGAAATATCTGAGATTTTCCTACCTACATTCTCCTCTAGGACTTTAATGGTGTCATGTTTTATATTTAAGTCTTTTATCCACCTGAATTTATTTTTTGTATAAGGTGTAAGTTGATGCTCGAGTTTCATTTTTTTGCACGTGGCTGTCCAGTTCTCCCAACACCATTTGTTGAAGAGGCTATTTTTACTCCATTTTATGTTGCTGCCTCCTTTGTCAAATATTAATTGACCCTGGAGACCTGGGTTTATTGCTGGGCTCTCTATTCTGTTCCATTGGTCCATGTGCCTGTTTCTATACCAGTACCAGGCTGTTTTGATTACAGTGGCCTTGTAGTACAGTTTAGTGTCAGGTATTGTGATCCCTCCTACTTTACTCTTCTTTCTCAAAATTGCAGCAGCTATTTGGGGTCATTTATGATTCCACATAAATTTTTGAAGTGTTTGTTCTATGTCTGTGAAATATGCCATTGGTACCTTAATAGGAATTGCATTGAATGTGTAAATTGTTTTGGGTAGTATGGACATTTTGATGATATTAATTCTTCCAATCCATGAACACGGTATATGTTTCCATTTGTTTGTGTCTTCCTTGATTTCTTTCCTCAGTGTTATGTAGTTTTCTGAATACAGGTCTTTTACCTCTTTGGTTAGGTTTATTCCTAGGTATTTTATTTTTCTTTTTGCTATTTCAAATGGGATTTTTTCCTTGATTTCTGCTTCTGCTGTTTCATTGTTGGTGTACAGAAATGCCTTTGATTTATGGATATTGACTTTGTATCCTGCTGTTCTGCCAAATTCATTTATTAGGTCAAGCAGTTTTTTAGTGGAGTCTATAAGATTTTCTATGTACACTATCATGTCATCTGCAAACAGTGACAGTTTTGTTTCCTCCTTTCCAATTTGGATGCCTTGTATTTCTTTTTCCTGTCTGATCGCTGTGGCTAAAACTTCCAGTACTATATTGAATAGAAGTGGTGAAAGTGGACAGCCTTGTCTTGTTCCTGATCTTAGTGGAAAATATTTTAAGTTTTGCCCATTGAGAGTGATGTTGGCTGTAGGTCTCTCATATATGGCCTTTATTTTGTTAAGGAATGCTCCCTCTATTCTCACTTGCTGAGTGTTTTTATCATAAATGGGTGCTGTACTTTATCAAATGCTTTTTCTGCATCTATTGATATGGTCATGTGGTTTTTGTCTTTGCTTTTGTTTATGTTATGTATTACATTTACTGATTTGTGAATATTGTACCATCCTTGCATCCCTGGAATGAATCCCACTTGGTCATGGTGTATGATCTTTGTAATGTATTGTTGGATGCGGTTTGCCAGTATTTTGTTGAGGATTTTAACTTCAATGTTCATCAGTGATATTGGCCTGAATTTTTCTTTCTTTGTTGTGTCTTTATCTGGTTTTGGAATTAGGATGATGTTGGCCTCATAAAAGGAGTTTGGGAGTCTCCCATCTTTTTGGATTTTTTGGAATAGTCTGTGAAGGATAGGGGTTAGCTCTTCCTTAAATGCTTTGTAGAATTCTCCTGTGAAACCACCTGGCCAGGGCTTTTGTCTGTTGGGAGTTTTTTGATTACTGCTTCATTTTCTTTTGTTGTTATTGGTCTGTTCAGGAGAGTTTTTCTTTTATTTTCCTTTTTTGCTCTTTCCCCCCAACTTCTCTCACCCAGTCCAACCACCCCAAACAGCTACCAGCCTGCTATCTACCTATTTTACTTGTTAGTTCAGTTTGTTCATCAGATTTGACATGTGAGTGAAATCATATGATACTTTTGTTTCTCTGACTGTCTTCTTTCACTTAGTTTAATGTTCTCCAGGTCCATCCACACCATTGCAAAAGGTAAGATTTCCCTCCTTTATAAGGCTGAGTAGTATTCCATTGTGTAAATGTACTACAACTTTTTTATCCACCCATCTATGTACACTTGGGTTGCTTCCAAACCTTGGCTATTGTAAATAGTGCTGCAATGAACATAAGGGGGC
Organism: Phyllostomus hastatus; assembly: GCF_019186645.2. NCBI lineage: Eukaryota > Metazoa > Chordata > Mammalia > Chiroptera > Phyllostomidae > Phyllostomus > Phyllostomus hastatus. Next base: position 42,105,430 of record NW_025333498.1, read on the forward strand.
ATGTATTCTTTGAAATTAGTGTTTTGGGTTTCTTCAGATAAATTCCCAGAAGTGGAATCACTGGGCCATAAGGCAGTTAGCTCCATACTTGTTTCCACAATGGCTGCACCAGTCTGCATTTCCAGCAATAGTGCACAAGGTTTCCCTTTTCTCTGTATCTTTGCCAACACCTGTTGTTTGTTGATTTATTGATGATAGCCATTCTGACAGGTGGGAGGTGATACCTCATTGTGATTTTGATTTGCATTGAGCAACCACTACATTTTGAAAAGCTTGAGGACACATTTTAAATCTGACTGTACAAATACTTAGTCATGAACTGAAATCTCATAACTTGGCAGTTGTGGAATCTTTGCCACTTTAACTTTTAATTTTCATTAACTTGGGTAAGTATATATTCCACAATCCAACTCGACCTTGGGTACCTTTGTACTGAACTGGAAATCCCATGCAATGCTTTGTTTGCTCATCACACCTTAGACCCATACTTATATGAGTTGGCTTGCCTGATCGTCAGGAATGCCAGATAGTTAAGCATGCATGGGTGTATATTTGAGGGTGTTTCTGAAATAGATTAGCATTTGAATTTGAGGACTGAGTAAAGTATATGGCCCTGGCCAATGCAGGTGGGCATCATCCAATCTGTTAAAGGCCTGAATAGAATAAAAAGGCTGAGAAAGGTTGAATTAACCCTGCCTGCCTGTTGAGTGGAGACATTAAATCCACTGTTATTTTGCTCCTCGTTTCAGGCCTTCATAGCTGGCCTGGGATCTATACCACTGGTTCTCTGGCTCTCAAACCTTTTGTGATATTGGGATTCATAGGAAAATGTGTACTACATTATTCTCATATATAGTTTGTCTTTGTCCTTGGTTTCTGGTTCACAGCTCCCAAAGTCTGGGTTTTCCTGAATAATCAGAGCAATGAAAGAATCCTTTGTTATAATATGTGGGGTCTTCATTTCCTGAAAAAAAAACCTTCAAAGTTATAAAGGTAAAGTGGGTATTTTGTTATTTATAACAAGCCCTTTCTACCATAATTGAATTTATATGTTAATAGTAAACTTTGCAAAGCATCTAAAGAGGGAACTGGTGTTAGGGGAAACAGTCAAAAATAGAGGGTTTGAAATTTCAGTTCCACCTTCTGATTTTCAGTGGGGAGAGGGGCTATAGGTTGAATCAATCATCAATGGCCAATGAATTAATGAATTATGCCTAAGTAATGAAACCTCAATAAAAACCTGTAAAGAAGGGGTGTTTTCTAGGTACCACCAGGCTGGACCTGAAGACAGAAGCTCCTTTGTTTCTCACCAATGTGTCTCTTCATCTGAATGTTGTTTCACATCCTTTAATAACTATTGAATAAATTGATAATGTAGTGAATAAACAACTTTCCTGAGTTTTGTGAACTGTTCTATCAAATTAATCAAACCCAAGGAGGGGATGTGATTTATAGTCAGTTGTTCAGAGTATATATAACAATCTGGATTTGTGTCCAATACCCTGAATTAGAAGAAAGGGGGTATTTCTTAGAACCTGCAAATTTCAGCTGATCAATTAGAAGAACAAATAACAAGCTGGGCTTGTCATTGCTGTCTGATGTGGAGAATGGTCTTGTAGGACTGAATATTTTACCTGTGGCATCTAGCTTATCTTCTGGGAAATAGTGTCAGAATTGAGACATTTGCATCTCTGATGGCTAGTAATGCTGATCATCTTTTCATGTCTATGGGACATCTCTATGTCATTCTTGGAGAAGTATCTATTCAGGTCCTTTGCCCAATTTTTAATTGAGTTGTTTGTCTTCCTGGTGTTAAGTCAGATGGGTTCTTTATATATTTTGGAGATCAAATCCTTGTCCAATGTATCACTAGCAAATATTTTCTCCCATTTTGTCAGTTCTCTTTTCATTTTGATGATGTTTTCTTTAGCCATGAAGAAGCTTTTAATTTTATGTAGTCTCATTTGTTTTTTTCCTTTATCTCCCTTTCCCTAGGAGATATATTGGCAAAATACTACTTCATGGGATATCTGAAATTTTACTGCCTATGTTTTCCTCTAGGACTTTTATGGTGTCATGGCTTATATTTAAGTCTTTTATTTATTTTGAGTTTATTCTGTTGTATGGTTTAAGTTGGTGGTCTAGCTTAATTTTTTTGCATGCACCAGTTCATTTCTCCCAATGCCATTTATTGAAGAGGCTATTTTTACTCCATTTTATGCTCCTGATCCCTTTGTCAAGTATTAATTTACCATAGAGATATAGATTTATTTCTGGACTCAATATTCTGTTCCATTGATCTAAGTGTTTGTTCTTATGCCAATACCAGACTGTTTTAATTATAATGGCCTTATAGTATAATTTGATATCAGGTATTGTGATCTCTCCTACTTTGTTCTTCTTTCTCAAGATTGCTGAGAATATTCTGTGGTTTATTTTGGTTCCATATAAATTTTTAAAATATTTTTTGTAGATCTGTGAAATATACCGTTGGTATTTTGATAGGAATTGCATTGAATCTATAGATTTCTTTGGGTAGTATGGATATAGTATACCACATAAATATGAAGGATAAAAAAACACATGATCATGTCAATTGATGCTGAAAAAGCTTTTATTAAAATCCAGCACCCATTTATGATAAAAATACTGAGCAAAGTGGGAATAGAGGGAGCATACCTCAACATAATAAAGGCTATATATGAGAAACCTACAGCAAACATCATATTCAATGGACAAAAACAAAATCTTTCCCCTTAAGATCAGGAACAAGACAAAGGTATCTGCTTTTACCACTCTTGTTCAATATAGTACTGGAAGTCCTAGCCACAACAATCAAACAAGAAAAGTAAATAAAAGGCATGGAAGCTGGAAAGGAGGAAGTAATACTATCATTATTCACAGATGATATGATAATGTACATAGAAAACCCAATACACTCCACCACAAAACTACTTGACCTAATAAGTGAATTTGGCAAAATAACAGGATACAAAATCAATATTCAGAAATCAAGGACAATTTTGTACACCAACAATGAAATATCAGAAAAAGAAACGAGGGTAAAATCCCATTTACTATAGCAACAAGAAAAATAAAGTACCTAATAAACTTAACCAAGCAAGTAAAAGACCTGTACATAGAAAACTACAGAGCACTGAAGAAAGAAATTAAGGAAGACGCAAACAAATGGAAGCACATATCATGTTCATGGATTGGAAGAATCAACATCCTTAAAATGCCCATACTACCCAAGATATGATTTTTAAGTTTATTGAATAGTTCCTCAAGCCTCTCATTTTACAGATAAGAAAATAGAAATATAGTAGCAATTATGACAGGAATTCCAGTTCACTAGTCTTTCCTATTTTATCACTTTGCATTCCAATTTAATGATATAGAATTTAGATATTTTTAAGCAATGTGTCCAATACATGTGCTTCACAAAAACTATGCCTCCTGAAAAAGTGACAGTAGATATGAAAATATAAGTATTTTACTGATAATTACCTAATTACCAGTCATGTGCATTTTGAAGTTCCTTGAGAAACTTGTAGGCTGATAAGGATTTCTATTAAATTGCCAATCACCAAAGCATGGCCTGCTCCAACCGTTCTTCAACTGTACAGGTTCTCTGAAGCTTTCACTTGGGTGTCGACAAGCATTTGTATTATCACAATGAATATGCCATCTCCCTAGAGATCTTCAAACTTTCCTTTAAGACAACACAATAAAAGCATTATAAATGGTTCCATGTCATTGTTATCTTTATAATTCCTAGATAATGTGATTACTTTTCTTCACGAATTGAGAACATTTTCTCCCTTTCATCGTGACACGTATTGCCAGAAAGCACATTTGCATATTGTTATGTTTAAACAATGTACTGTCAGTTTTGTGCACTCCATGTGATTAACTCATCACACCATCTTGAACAATCTTTTGATGCTTCCTCATTCCTAGGATGGAGTTTAGTCATGGCTCTTACGTGATTTACAATCTGTGCTCTATCAGTTCCACAAAGATATAAATGCCAAGCCAGAATGACACAAATGGAAAAAGAGCCCATTCTCCACCTTCAGCATGATTTGTGATATTTACTGACTAACCAAATACTAGCACGGGATCATACCCAAATAGCCTTTCAAAACTGGAGTGGTGACAATTGGCAGTGGTTAGAGTGGTACCAAAGCATGTACAATATTTGCACTGTCATAGAACAGGGTCATTTCCAAAGAGAAAAAGCAGCATTACAGCACAAAGGAGATAGGGAGATGATGTGGCCACAGTCCATCCTCCTGGGTATAGGAAGGAACCCAGAAATGTCATAAAATCCCACTTTGATCTGTTGTCGCTACTGTTGGTTGTATGGGAAATTAACATATTTAATTAACTGTCTGACCAAAGCAGCTGTTGCCTTATATAAAACCTTGAACATTGGTGCCTGGCTTATCCCACTAGGTGTTTGAATGTGCCAGTGGCATAAGACTGATGATATTTTTATACTGCATGGCACAGCATGACTCCTCTTGCAATAAGCTCAAATCAGGATCTTCTTTAAATTCTTCATGGAAAATAATGATGTTCAAGCCCAAATTGCTTAATAACACTCTACATCAGGCCAGCCAACAGGAAGCTCCATGCACAACAAAACCAACTCTGGCCAATCCAATCATTCCCAACTTCCACAAAGGCCCCTGCTGCATCGGCCCTGGCAAAGGCGGGTGTGCATCTTCCCTCCTTTTCATCAAAGTGCTATTTTATTCACAATTCACTTCTTTTACTTATGACATATTATTTGCCTTCTGTAATTTTTTTCAAAAATTGTATTTCCTTGGCTTCAGTATTTCCAAGTGGAAAGAAATGCTTCCAAGTCAGAAGTTACTTTCATTAGTTTGCTAAGTTGTTGGTCCAAAGCTATTATGGAGATCTCATAAAAATAAATTTAATGCATCTAATTTCACATGGTATATGGATTGGTTTGAAGGATTTCTGAGAGGAGGGAGTGAGGGACAGTAGAAGGTGGCTTTTCTGACCATTGAAAAATGCTTCCTTTACCGGGTTTGTTATTTTACCCATTTGTTAGAGAGTAAGAATCAAGCATTTTCTATTTTGGATGGCTTGAGCTGTGCAGTGATGAGTTTATCTCTAGCAAAGATGGAGGCTAGAATTTTCAATACCTTTCTCGGGGTAATGTGGTAACACTGGTTATCTTGATTGCCTGTGCTGCTCTTTTTCTGAACGAATTTACTCTGCCATTGAATGTGTCTTCTTCATCATACCTTCACTACTAGATACACTTAATATTTCCTTTTGTGCCATTTCTGAAATTCTTGGAAAGTCTTGCAAAGTCTGCAGTTCGGCTAGTACCATATGTAACTTAAAAGTAGTTTGCTAGTTCAGCAATTGAAGAGCTCAAAATCCTGATTAGGGAGAAAGGTCGCCATAAAAACTATGGAGGAAAAGTTAGCCAGCAAAGCCTTTTCTTCACTGTATGCATTATTATATTTTATAATTTTAATAAAATGAAGTAATTCAGATATATTAATGATATATGTGATTATAAAAAGTGTTCAATAAACTTAAAAAGTGAAACTGAATAAATAATTGAATAAATTTAAGAATAGAGTTTCCCTCATTCTGAATGTTTTCTGTATATTATGTGTATTTGCTTACACAAAGGTACATTGGCACATTTTAGTTAATTCTTGATATCTTACATGTGAAAGACCTTCCGAGGTTTAAGAAAAGCAAAAGCAAAATGATGAATGGTTGACTTTTTTATGACCCATTATAAGACAAGATAAAATATATACATATTGTGGGATAAAAGTAGGTTTGCAGTTGTAAGTACATGAAACAAGAGTTTATTCTTGTAATATTATTTATTTGTGTTATTTTCCATAGAAACCATTGTAAACCTATTTTCTCCACCCCCTATGCATATATATGTACAAAAATTATATATTTCTCTCTACAACTACAAGATATAGAAAGAAAATTTTTCTTCAGACACATCATTGAAACATATGGAGCAATCTCACATTGGAGACCAAGAAGAGCAGCTTCAAGCTCATGGAGCTCTACGTATCAGAGATCCTAGAGGCCTGTACCATTGTTAAATTTAAATAGGCACAAGTTGCTAAAGTAACTAGGTAATATTTTCCCTGCTGCTATATAACCAATCTTTTGACTCTGTTACTAGAATCCTTATTACTATATTCAGATGGAATTCACCCATATCATTTCTGTTCTTCAACAAATATGTGCCACATGCTTTGCCTGGGCACTGTGGAGAAAGTGAGGAATGAATAAGCCAGGTGTCATGGCTGTCCTCACATTGCTTATAGAAAAGATATCAAACAATGACTCTAACTGGAGTTTCTTTAATAGATATTTCATGAATATAAGAAAAAGATAAAGATATACAAATTACTATATAGTTGATACATATAATAAATAAATTATAGATAATATAGAGTGAGTTTCCAATATTTTCTAACCTATTTCTACCTTTCATGGAATAAAGTGTTCTCTTAAGAGAATTATGTATATTCCCTCATTCATTCCTCATGATACCCATGTGAGGTAGCTGATAATATTACCAATATGGAATAGATCAGAACATGAGGAGAGAACTTAATTTCCAAATAGATTGTCTCCCTTTAATGGCAGAGAAGTTTGTCAGCCCAGGTTTTCCCACCTACAGATATTATACACTGACCCACTACATAATTCTTCCTGTCCAATGAACTGGTAAAATCTCTAGAAGCCTGTTTTAGTCTCCTCAGATAGTACTTCTTTCCTTCACAATTTCTGGTCCTAACTGACTTCAGCCTATGCTATTCTTTCACTTGTTGTGTATTTAAACTTTTGGTTTGCAATTGCTCATTCTCCTGTTTGTAGCTATATTTAAAGGAGCTTGTATTACTCCACCCCTCCTTGCTATATGCCTTCTCCCAGGTGTTTACCTCCCCTATAATGCTGCCCTTTTCTATTTTTATAGCTCTGTAATTTTCCTTTTGCTTCCTGCCTCTGTGTTCTGGCCCAGACTGTAGGGTAGTTTCTTAAATTTGAACAGCACCTGAGACTGAGAGAATAAGATCCCATGTAAGTATTCACATTCTCTTGGAATATATATACTTCTCCCACTAAACCTTTCCTAAGTAGGATGGCTCTCTTTTAAATCAGTATAATGTTCAACTTTGGTATCCTGACTGTCATGGATAGAATAGGCGATGAATAAATATTTGTTGAATTAAAGTTAATTGGAATAAATATGCTTATGTAAATGAAAATATTTTTAGTTTGGTCATCAATTTATTTTTCTATTCATAGTAATATTCCAAACATCTTTTGAGAAAACTCTCTCTCTCTCCAATGTGCATGAAGACATCAAAGCAAAGTAATCTGCCCTCTCCTAGGCAAATCATAGATGCCTGACCCAAATCAGGAAAATGAATGTTTGTCTCTCTCTTTCTGTCTGTCTTTCTGTCTGTCTGTATCAAGATTTGTGTCTGGAGTGGAGGGACAAAGATGAGGTATAAATGGTTGGAGATCATCAGTGGGGACGTCCAAGTGTGCCCATTCACGTAAATATTTTGCTTCCTGTCATTTTCTAAGCCTGATTAGTTCTTTTTTTCTTAAATAGCATTATTGAGATATAATTGGCATATGATGAACATGTTTAAGTGTGTAATTTTTAGAGTTTAGAATATGTATATCCCCCAAGAAACTATCACCACAATCAAGATAATGAATATATCCCATTACCCAAAACATTTTCATTTTAGCCCATGGTAATCCCTCATTTTTATTACTCAGTCCCAAAGACCCCCACCAAATTTGACAAATACCATCCTGCTTCCAATCAGAATACACACATTTGTATTTGTTAACCTTTTTATACCATAAATTAAGGGCTCGTTTTATTTTTGGTCTAGATTTTTTAACTTATCCTGATTATTTAAGATTCATTCTTATTACATCATATTCCTATAGTTTATTTTTTGTTTCTGTTGCTTATCCATTCACTTGTTGATGGGTTTTGAAATTGTTTTTAGGTTTTAGTTGTTAGAAATAAAGCAGATATAAACATTCCTATAAAACATTTTTATGTGAACATATGCTTTTTTTCTCTTGAGTAAATACACAAGATGCAAAGTCTAGATCATATGTATAAGAAACTGCCAAACTGTTTTCCAAAATGGTTGTATAATTTCTATTTCATATTAAAGCCTTTGTTTCATGTTGAGCTACTTTTTTTATATAGTGCAAGGTATATATTAAAGTTGCTATTTTTAAAATATAGATATCCAATATTTTAGGCACCATTTTTCACAAAATAATTTCCCCGCTAAATTAACTGTGTTTCTTTGTCAAAAATCAGTTGTCCATGTGTCTATTTCTGAAGTCTCTATTCTGTTCCCCAGACCCACCTTTTTTTAAAAAAGATTTTATTTATTTATTTTTAGAGAGAAGGGAAGGGAAGGAGAAAGAGAAAGAGAGGAAGAGAAACATCAACATGTGGTTGCCTCTTGCATGCCCCTGGCCTGCAATCCAGGCATTTGCCCTTATTGGGAATCAAACTCACTACCCTTTGGTTCATATGCTGGTGCTCAATATACCAAGCCACACCAGCCAGGGCTGGATCTATCTTTTTAATTTTATTCTAATACCACAACTCTTTTAATTTGTGCAACAGTATAGTGTCTTGAAATCTGGTGGTCTTAGTCCTTCCATTTTTCTATGCCTTTTAAAAGTACTTTGGCTATTAGAGGTCTTTGTATTTCCATATATGACTCACAAATGTTCATTTCTGCTCAGAAAGCCTACTAGGATGTTATTTTCAAATGCATTAAAATCTATGCATCAATTTTAGGGGAATTAACATCTTAATGTTAGGATCTTTGATTCATGTTCATGATGTACCTTTTTGTTTATTTTTAGTATTTTCTAAAATTCAAAATGTAGATCTTTTACATCATCTGTCATATTATTTCAAGTATTATTTTATATCTTTACGCTGTTACAAAGATATTTTTCAACTTCAGTTTCAAATAGTTCATTGTTGGTACATAGAAATATAATTGATTTTTGTGTAATTAGCTTATATCCTACAGTTTTGCTAAAGTCATTACTTTTAGGGGTTCTTATAGATTTCATTGTGTAATCTCCATAGAGGATGATGTTATCTGTGAATAAGTCAATTGTATTTTTTTCTTTTTAATCTGAATGTTTCCCCCCTGTCTCATGTGGTAAATACAATCTTCAGTCCAAAATAAAATAGAAGTAATGAGAATAGGCATCCTCATCCTTTTTCTGATCTTATGGTGGAAAGCAGTTAGTCTTTCACCATTATCTGATATTATTGTAGGTCTTCTGTAGTTTCCTTTAACTAGGGTGAGAAAGTTTCTTCCTATTTCTAGTTTGCTTACATTTTCTTCTTAAGAATAATTGTTACATTTTCTTAAATCCTTTTTCTTCATTGATTTAGATGATTATATGTTTCTCTCATCTAGTTTGTTAATATGATCAACTGCATTGTGTTTATGCTCAATGTTAAACTAGATTTGCATACTGAGATAAAATGAAATTGGCTATCATACATTCTTCTCATGTTATATTATTGAATTCTATTTTCTAAAATGTTTTTTAGAACTTTTACATCTACCTTCTTTTTTAAAAGATTTTATTTACTTATTTTTAGAGAGGGAAGGGAGGGAGATAGAAAAAGAGAGAGAGAAACATCAATGTGTGGTTGCTGGGGGTCATGGCCTGCAACCCAGGCATGTACCCTGACTGGGAGTTGAATCTGCAACACTTTGGTTCTCAGCCCATGCTCAATCCACTGAGCTATGCCAGCCAGGGCTACATCTACCTTCTTAATGGATAGTTGTCTGTCGTTTTTTCTTTTTGTTTTTGTTTTTTTCTTTCAAGATCTGTCCAGAAAGTGTCCATCCATGTACTAGGAAAGATAGAGACACTTATTGAAGAAAATATAAGATACAAGGAGCATTGTACATAGGCCAATGATCAAGGTAGGCACCTTGGGACCTCACACAGTTCTCCTAGAGCCATTAGCAATGGCAGCACAATGTTCCTTTTGCTTTGGCAGCAAAAGCCATAGAATTAATTTTGCCATGACATGTTTCATGCCAAGATCTTGAGGCAAGCTCTCAAGTCAAGATCTTGGACACAGTAGATTTTGGAATCCCCAGATCATCTTCTAGGTCTCTCACTGTCAGTCGCTAATCTTTGTTGATTGCAGCCTGCACATGTTCAACATTTTCAGGCATTCCGCTTATTGCAGGCCTTCCAGAATGTGGATCACTTTGAAAAGGTTCTTGACCTTTTTGAAGCATTTGTTCCACACTTTCATTTATTTGTGCTGCACTCATTGCATTGTCCCAAAAGCCTTCTGAATCATCCAAACAGTTTTATCAGATATACGTTTAAGTCTAATGCAAAATTTGATGCAGGTTCATTGCTCTACTTGCTCAGTCATTTTGAATAAAATGACTGAGCAAGTAGATATGCCACACAGTACAAATGCACAGTCAGTGGCAACTAGCACCCCCACTGACTAGTATAGTGAAGTCATCATTGTTTATGCATGTGCACTCCAGCCTACTCTCCTTGGCTGCCGGGTTAAATCGATGTCACCCAAACCATTCTCGTTATATTAACAATGACTGGCCATTTTCCAGATAGGCCTCATGTGTGTGTGTGTGAGTGTATATATGTAGTGTATCTGTAGTGTATTCTGGTTTCAGAATACTGTGGACCTCAAATGAGTTTGAAAGTTATTTCTGTCTTTTCAATTATTTTAAAGAATTTATGTACAATCGGTGTTTTTGTTCTGTGAATGTTTGGAATTTTTTTTCCAAATTTTTTTGTGGGGAGTAACTAAAAATGCTGTTTTAATAAATATGATATACTGATTGTTCATTTCTTTTTGATTAAGCTTCAGTTTTCTAAGTAATTTTCTACTTCATCCAATTTGTTGAATTAATGACTTAAATTTGCTCATATTAGCTTATTAACATTTTAATATCTGTAGACATGTAGCTTGTCACTTCTCTCATTTCTGATATTGGTAGTTTGTGTTTTCTATCTCTGTTTTTGTTCATCTGGTTAAAGTTTAATTTTATTCACTTTTATACAAGAACCAGCTTTTGGTTCCAATGAAGTACTCTATTATTTTTTTCCATTTCACTGATTTTCTGTATGTAGCCTTTACTATTTTCCCTCTTTTATTTTTGGGGGGTTTAATCTGTTTCTTTTTAGTACAGAAGCTGTCATTTATTTAAAAATATTTTTTCTATTGCTATACATTCCCCAGTACTACTTCTGCAGTATCTTATAAATTTTTGTTTAGATCAAATATTTAGTAATTCCTCTTGATGTCTTCTATGATGCATAGGTTATTAGTCTTATATTCTTTTATTTACACAAATATTGAACATTTTGAAACATTTATTATTGATTTCATATTTAATTTCATTGTTATGAGAGCATATTTTGTATGATAATTTTTATAAATCATTGGAACTTATTTTATCATGCAGAAAATGATCTATATTCATAAATGTTTTGTGTACACTTAAGGAAATTGTGTATTTTTCTGTTTGTTGGGTGGTGTGTTTTCTAAATAGCAATTATATCAGGTTGGTTGGTTCTAATGTCATTCTTTCTATCCACACTGACATTTTGGTAAATGTTCCAGTGATTATTAAGTGAGTGCTTTGGGAAAATCTAACTATAGTTATTTACTTATTTATTCTTCCTCATAGATTTCAGTTTTGCTTCATGTGTTTTGAACTTTTGTTAATTAGTTATATAAATGTTTAGGTTTTTGTATATCTTAATAAATTTATCTATTTGTTATTATTAAATGATACTTCTTTTCTCAGCCTTTAAATGCACTTTGCCATTTAACAGCTACTTCAGCTGTCTTACTATTAATCTTAACATAGCATATTTTTGTCATAATTTTACTTTTATCCTTATTTTTTCTATATTTAAAGTGTGTTTCTTGTAGGCAACATATATTTAGGTCTTGTTATTTTATTTTAGTTTTTCCTTCTAGTCAAACAACTTATACCTCTTGATTAGAATATTGGGCCATTTATGTTTAATGTGATTATTGATATAAGTATCTTGCTATGTGTTTTCTACCTCCCTTCTAATCTGAAGAAAATAAATCCATAGTCTTTAAGTGGCTGAAAGAAACTCAATGTCAATTTTCAGCCAGAATTCCTGACTTGGCTTGTTCATTCCCCCTCCTTATGTTGACCTTCTATTTATTTTATTTTTATTTTTTGGGGGGGAAGTGACCATGTTTTCTCTCATTGGTTTCTGTATAAGACTCTGTATCTTATGCTGTGAAGTCATTTTTATTTTGTTTGATTTATTGAATAAAGCCTTTAGTTGAGACCCAGTAATAGATACATCAAAAATAAATAATTGGTTTTACAAAATAAAGCTTCTTTCTATAAATGGAATATTTTTATTGTTCCATTTATGCCCCCTTTGTTAAATATTAGCTATAATAATTTTTTCTATTTTAATTATTATTTTAGGGTTTATAATATATATCTTTTCTAAATAACCATTCTTGGTGGTTTTTATTCTTTTTATAAATTTCATCTTTTGTCATTTTCTTTGTGTCAAATGAATGTACTTTACCATTTTTTAGAGTGTGGGTCTGTGTAATTCCCATAAAATATGGGACACTCTAGAGACCTCCTTGTTGTTATTTTTTTTCTTTTTGCATTGGTAGTTTTAGAAATGGACACAAGTAAAATCCTCTCTTATTTTGACTATAAATATAGTATATTGTTAAGAAGCTCCATAAAAAGTAAAAATTGGCAATAATATTTTTACTTTCCTACCATACACTGTTTGACTTTATCTAAAATTAGTAGCAATTGCACTTATAAATCATATGCTTTAAATTCCATATAATTGTAAGATAGGAGCCATACGGCTCAGGTATCCATGGTATATAGAATTCAACTGCCAGGGCAAACTTTTTTGGCACCTATCTATAGATTAGCAATAAAGAAAAAAAACTTTTCAATGAAAATAAATGTTTTCAATGAAAATAAACTATGGTTCTGTTTTCCTAGATTAAAAATAAATTTTTGAGTCTATTGTAAGTTTAGAGATGTTGTACATAGATGTAATCTTGCCATTAGTATAAGTCCTATCTACTAAGCCACCATTTTGATTATTTTTGTTGTGGAGAATTGTCTTAACATGATTTATATTATGCTTGAATTTATGCTATTGTGCTTGAATTTGCACAAACATATGTGTTGTTCAATTTTAAATATCAGTCAAGGATATTTGAAATTTTTTCTTAAAAGGACACTCAAAGGAAACAATTAACCTGGTTTATCTGCATATATCCTAGAGAGAAGGAAAGGAATGAATGGTAGGTTAGATTAAGAAATCAAGCTATGCTAGAACATTTATTTAGACAAAGATTTATTTTGGCCAATTTCTCACAAATCAAGAAAGCACTGTTTTGATCCAATAACAAATAACTCCATCTTCTCCAAACTAAACTCACAATGTCTCTCTTACAATGCAACAATACCCTATTCTCAACCCTCCTCCCCAACTTATCCTGGAAAAGGAGAAATAAGCATCCATGTTATTGATTTTATCCTCCTAGCCATAGATTATTTGGTCAGGTATAGACACCCAACTTAAGCTACATCAGTAATAATCTCTTCTCAAGATTGAAATTTTATTAATCACTGTGGTTTATTGGAACAAGGAGTTGTTACATTTTTCCAAGTCCTGAAAAGAAACTCAAGACAGAAAAAGCCAGTTTTGTTAAACAAAATAATAATGAAACAGAAGCATAGAGATGAAAAAAAGTAAATGATGCATCCCTGGAAAGAGAGGTCAACATCAATTTCTAATTGTCCGGCTCCTAGTTTGATTCTCCATCAAAACCCAGATATGCTTCTTGGTTTTAGATTCCAAGGAATGCCATTCTACCTAAAAAAACAAAAACAAAAACTAATTTTCCCCAACCTTATTGATCTAGTTGGTTTATGTTTGTGAAGTACTATTCCTCACAATTTAAGTCTGTAACTGAGGGCATTTTAAGGAACTCTCTCCTCAACATTTCTCTTGTCTATATTCTTTTCATGTGTAATGCTACCTTTGCAATATCAATAGTCATTTCTGTTCAGTGGGCATTCATTCAACAATATGTAATTAAGCCCCCATTTGGAACCAAGCACCCTTCTAAACCTAAAGGTATCTAGGGCTCGATACACAATTAAGGGCATTTAAGAATTTGGATTTTATCTTAGAGTAATGGAATACAACAGCAGGAATTATAAGCAATGACTTGGTGACATATATTTTGAAAATGTTATTCTGGCTGCTATGTTGAGGCGTGATTGGTGAGGGATCAGAGAGGAAGTGGTAGACAAACTAGGTGGCAGTTACATTACTATTGGTTAAACAATGACATCAGTTTTTATTTGGGCCTTGTAGTTTGGTTGTGGAAATATAGACATATTTAGAAGCCAAATTAACAGGTCTTGGTGACAATTTGTACATAAGAATCAAAAAAAGGTTGGTATTGTAAGTAACTTCAAGATATATAGTTAATACATCTAAACTGAGGAACTTAATGGTTACTGAGATACTCTGCAGTTTATCAGATTTGGAAGAATCATATGGTAAAGGATAGGTGAGGGAACATTCATGAGTTAGAAAATCAATATGTATAGTTTGAAGTACACTTTGAGTCAGCAGCTGATCAGCCTTCTCATAGGAGAGGCTTGGCTGGAGGTAGAGATTTGGAAGTATCAGTATACAGAGATAGTCATTAAAACTATGGGCAAGGATGACATTACTAAGAGATAAAATTTAAAAGGCATGAGGATAAGGAGATCTGGAACTAAACCAGGAATAATTCTCAAATTTCATAATTGGATAGATGATGGTGAGTCTAAAAAACATAGCATGGTGAGAGATCTCTCAGAAAGCAATTAGGTCACAAACTAAGCAAGAAGGTATTTCCAGACACAGGGTTGTCAAGGGAGAAGCATGCTAAAACAAATACATGCTGAAATGAATGATGTTGACACTACTGTTGACCTTACTGAGAGTTGTTTCATTCAGTAACAAGGGCAGAGACTAAATTGGAATGGGTGGCAGAGAGACCAAGGGGTGCAAAAAGGAGATGGTAAATATTGAGCTTTAAGTTTACCTGTGAAGAGAAGAGTTGTTTTATTGTGACGAGAAGAAAGTGGCCTTCCCTCTCCTCCAGATTTTGACTTGTATATTGACTTTTTACATCCACTGAATTCATGACAATTAATTATAATCAATTTGATTAAACTTTGAGGTGGCCACTAGAATACTTCCAAAAGATCTTCTTTACAAGTAATACACCCAACAGGAAGTCTTACCTGATGGCTCCTGTCACCTTATCCTTCAAACTAAGCCTGTGATTGGGTGTCACTCTACTTTTAAGTCTGTCTCCTCCCTTACTGAATTATCAGAGTATTGCTCATGACATTTCATACCTTAACCCATTATGGTACTCTAGAATACAGTGAAATTACACTTATAAATATTTAGCATAATGCTACAATAAGTACTAACAAAACAAAACAAAATTGCTAACTCTAATTTCCTAATTACAAAGATAAAAAATTATTAATTTTCACAGTCATGAAAATATGATCAGATTTAAGGTGGTATAAATTAGTATTATTGCTGAGGGTCTAATATTAGTGAATGTTCCAGTTATCTAAAAAGTTTTCCATTTCCATTTCTTATCCGTGTGTACAAGGGATATCTGTAATTGATAATTGACTGTGAAGAAAAGGATATATTTAAGTTATGTCAAATGATTTGTAATTTACTTTAAGAATACACATGTGTGGGGACCTGGGGAAAACTACAAACCAGATGCTCAGACAAGAAATATGTGTAGTTTGGATTAAAGTAGGTACTAGATTTCTCAGCCACCAGAGTTCTTGGATCCTCTTCTATGCCCCCAGTTACTCCCAGTTCCTTAGTTATTATTTGTATGTTTATTTGTCTGCTCCTCAGTTATTTTTTAGTTATTTTTTTTACCAAATCTTTATCCAATCATGTGGGGGGGGCGGGTTGTGTATTTTTCTTCCACCTCATAGCTCTTCTTTACTCTCTCATATATCACTTTTGATTGCATCTGGTCCAATCAAAAGCCTTCTGGTATCTTTATTATGACCTTTAACTTTTGGTGCACATAGGTATACTAAGTCTTCTTCCTGAATTTGATAATTCAGACACCAGAGTGTGAGGATGTAATTGGTCCAGGTAATTGATTTGAGCCAGATCACAATGTAGGGTTTCTGACATTCTACTTTTGAATTGCCCATGAGCCACATGGCAAGATCCTTCTTTAGCAAGGCTGTTGACTGTGGAAACTTCATGCAGAAGGGTCTGTGTACTTACTTAGAAGACAATGTAGTTAACATTGATATCACAAAGTTCAACAAACACTTGTTGAGATATTAGGTACTATAAGCCTATGATCTATATTCAATATTGTGCCATATATGGTAATCCTTTGGCAAGTGTTTAAGGAACACTAATTCTAAGGCCTCAATCTAGATGTTCTACGTTGAGAATTTCTATATATTCAGTTTAGTTATCTAGTATATTTAAAAAGCTTCCCAGGTCATTCTGATTCTGTCTTTTGTTCATGTGGGCATATTATTCTTAATATAACCTGTAACTGAAGTTTTATCAATTCCAGTTTATTTTCTTTTCAAAGAATTTACCACACTTTTAGATATTGATTCATGATTAATTTCTATTATTGATTGCCTAGTTACAAACCTTTTATAGGTTGTATCCATTTTCTCAGGGGTTCTAAACTAGGACATGCAATTTGATAAGCTTATAAATGTCAAAAATGTAACTGAAAAAGAGTCTTCCTAGAAAATGGAATGATGAGGGTGTTGGAAAATCTGAGAAGGTATGCTCTATTGAATAGGACAAAACACCACTCAAATATATTTATTTTCATGAAAATATGGGGGATTGGCATTTCTAGAGGTTCTATTTTTCAGAAGCTGGAAATATAGGCTTTTAATGAAAAACTGCAGTTTATATATTGAAACAAATTATTTAAAAATTTACACACCTACACACACATACATTCTGGTGGCCAAACTCTATGACCTTATTTAAAAATATATCACTATATCATGCTGGTTCCTAGAATGAGAATTCATTTTAAAGGAAAGAAAGATATATTGGGTAAACTCGGTGAGAGCCTAAAGTCATGGCTTGTGAAAAGAAAGGTATACATTGTTCTATATTAGAGAAAAGGAACTTAGAGTGGAGGTTAGCAGGAGAAAGTTAGAGCAGTAAGATGGCAACAACAGTGTACTCTATCTAATGCTTACAAAGAAATATGGCCAGTGATATTGGGATGAGATCAAAACACTTTTAAGAATAACTTACTTTTGCCCTGGCTGGCATAGCTCAGTGGATTGAGCACGAGCTGGGAACTAAAGTATCCCAGGTTCGATTCCCAGACAGGGTACATTCCTGGGTTGCAGGCCATAACCCCCAGCAACCGCACATTGATGTTTCTCTCTCTCTCTCTCTCTCTCTCTCTCTCTCTCTCTCTCTCTCTCTCTCTCTCTCTCTCTCTCTCCCTCCCTAAAAATGGATGAATAAAATCTTAAAAAAAAAATTAGAAATTTAAAATCTATTTTAAAAAAAAGAATAACTTACTTTTTCCTTTTGCATTGTGTGATTTAATTACCTCTCCATTTTCCCAAACCTTTAATAAAAACTCCTCCATATACAAATGATCAATGTAAATTGTACAGAGGAAAATTAAGTCAAAGGAGTTTAGTTCCATGACTATATTTCAGTATTTAGTAGAAAATGAAAGTAAACCATGGGAATTGATAAGTGCATGAAAACAAGAGTTTACAGTTTCAATAGCTGGAATTAGTCAAAAAGAAATCTTGAGAACCAAGGGACCTGGGAATTTGCAGAACTTGGGGGGATGCCATTGAACTGCTCAGAATTTGGCATAGAGACCAAGATCCTATTCACCTCCCAATGCTAAATTACCCTAGGTGCTCTAGGGGCTCTACTAATAAATTTCATGTGGCATTGTTCTTGGGTCTCCAAACAGCTTATATATCTTATTCTGGACAGAGTTAGATTATCTTTATCCTCTCCTCTTTAAAATATGGTACCAAGAACTAAATATGCACAATAGTGACTCAAATATGATGGATGCTGTGTAGATAGTGAAGGCTTTCTGTTTTCCATGGAATATTCTAAAATGTCAAAAACAACAGAGGGGAACAGAGAATTACAGAAGACTCCTCTATTGTGACAACTCAAACCAGACTTTTAGGGTATGATCTCAAATGATCATGTGCAGTAGGGACAGAGAAGATCAATGAAGAGATAGTAATCTTACTCTAGGTGGTAGTTTAAGATACAGCAATTTTATTTATTTTTTTGTGATGAAAGATTTTGGATATTGAATAAGAAAGAATGTCTGTCCAAATACTTATAACAACAAATTCTGTGAAATGTGGAAGTGGAATATGAAAGACAGCAAGAAGCATCAGACTTCATGTTGAATTACAAAAATGTGAATATTTGACTTTGATATTTGTAGTCCGGCAATGTGGGAAAATCATTTAATTTTTGGTTGTGTTCTTTATAGAATGGTAATATTTGCTCCTACCCTATAAGACTGTTATAATACAACATGAAAGAATTTCTTTAAAGTTAATTTTGACAATTGTCAGTTAAGAATTTAATAAATTAATAAGGGCCATAGATGACCATAACTTAAGGAGAGTATACATAAATGTTGCAAATTGCTAAATTATCATTCATAATGAAAGGGATTACTCCTGATACTACCTCTTAACTTTAGAGTTTAAGCCTCTTTTCTTTTAAAAATATAAACCAAAAGATACGCCTCCATTCATCTGTTTTCCCTTATTCAGCAGTTAATATATACCTTATTCTCATGCTACATTTGTAATAATTGAATAATTCATTTTTGCAAGCACGCATCTATACTATTGTGTTTACATAAGTCAGTGGAGCATTTCTAGTTTGTTTTATAAGAAACTCTTTATTCCTTAATCTATCTTCTCCATGAGGTACCCCAGAAGAATCAAAGATCATGTGTCTCTGTCCTTATTCTTGGCAACGGTCTCATCAAAACACCACAAGTTCTTGCTAATGATCCGAATAATTTTCTGAACTAATTATTACATGCTCTGTGGATATCTGTGTTTTAAAATATATATGTAAGTGTAACATAAGGTACCAATTAGAATTCTAATATATCCAATTCTGACACTGTTCCTGATATGGGAGATATCTTAAAATTAAGTTGTCTACTGTTTTTGGTTACTAAGTTTAGATATGGTAAGAATTTCAGTTGTGGACCTTTCCCAATTATGAAACTTGATTTTATAAATGTTCTAAAGGGATTTTCAATTCTGTCAACTGATTTCAAAGGATGATTACTAAAGCCTCTCTTCCAAAGCAGACCTCCCCCTTTGTTTTGGACTTCACAAGTACTACACATTGAGCTAAGGTTGGAATGAAATCCATGAACAATATCAATTGAGGATCTAGCAACTAGTTATCATGTTTCAGAAACTGATATTTTCATAATATCTCTTAATAAACTATACCAACTAATAAAGAAGCCTTAACTTAGTTATTTCTTATGATTAATATAAATTATTGATGATGCAGTATTAGATCAGCTTAATACTTCTCTCAATGAATAACAACATAACTCAAGGCAATTCTTACATGCAACCTACAGTGAATCATATAAAATTGTCAGTTTAGGAGAACAAAAACAGTCTCTGTCATTACATATGGTTCAACCTAATATTACCAAATACCTCAGAATAACTTTTCTCTGTTCTTTTGCCTCATAAGAGCCTCAGCATGTATCTGAAAGTTCATTCTCTCTTTCTAGAAGCTCATCTAATTATATTGACAAAGTACCTCATGAAGCTAGAATAACTTCTAAAAATTAGATAGAATATTCTTATTTAAGTAGTAAAAATTCCAAACATTTTCCCATTTTGACTTCCTAGTTATTGTAAAGTTTGCTCTTTCATTAATAGCACATATCCAGTTGAACACCTTATACAACATTTCAGAGGCAATAAATTATAATTTCTTGCATTCATATTCTGCTTTCTTAGAGGCAGTCATGCCATAGACATTGTCTTATTAGTGTTTAAAATCTTCCTAACAAGTAGGTAGAACTTTCTGTGTTGAACAGTGCTAGAACTGCAAAGAGGAAAGGTGCATGCCAGCTGTCTCTGCTCCTGTATTTGATTTTGACTTGAAAAAGACGGTACAAAGAAAAATAATAGCTGAAACTAAAGCTGATAGGAAATAGTTTAATAGATTTCTATCCAATATTAACATAAGATCCATAAGTCAGGGATTATTTCTGTGACTGCTATATCCCTAGTTTTTATGAAGAGTGTCTTACACGTACAAATAGTTCATTAAATATTTTTGAATGAACACTCAGGCTATTTATGGTCATAATTCTATGTCATACATTTTCTTGTCCTACTTGGGTAATTATACCACACCAATAGAAAAATAGATCTACCTCAACAATTATAGACCATTTTTCCTGTACTTTTAATTTTCAATATTTTAAAAAATGTATATTTATATTTCTATTATTAAACATGAGTTAGTAATTTTTAAAGATTAGTAAACTGAGGTTTAGAAAGAAAAGTTGTTGTAATTTACCCAAAGCTTTAGATATACTAATCAGCAGTGACTGAATTCAATCCTTGGTCTGTACAGGTTCTAAATCCAATTAATTTTTTCTGTAATGCACTGCATTTCTATTAATTTGTGGGGTTTTTTTACCTTTTAAAATGTTTTTAAATGCAAATTTATTTGGTTGAATAATTTCTTTTATTTGGGTTATTATTATATAGCCTTTATTTATATACTTCTTATATTAGAACTCTTACTAATAATTGATGTAAAGAAAAAAGAGAGAGGCTATAAACACTTAAAACATTTAGAAACACTCATTGACAAGAAAATTTTCTGGAACTTCAAAGAAATCTGCATAGAACCCTAAAAAGTGGGAAGATGGTGCCTATGACATTTATAATTACAGTAATCCTTCAATCTCATCCCATGCAGAAGAATTAGACAAAGGTTCTGAATGTTTGCGTGTCTGAGACTTTCTCCAATTGGATGAAATCATAAACAAATGACATAGAAGATTGAGGAGGTAGCTTTTTATTCAGCATAGAGTACTGGAATGACCCCCAAAATTATAGTTTCATTGTTAATGATGCTAGCAAATCAGTTACACAATTTGAAAAAATTCAGGAAACCTAAGGTAAGGCCCCTGAAATCTTGGAGCAGAGTCATGATGAATACTTTTCACTGACACATAATTTGGTCAAATTTTCACAGACAGAAATCTCCTTGCAAGGATCTTCCATTTTCTAATACGCATCCTGAGATCTATTTACAAAGAAACAAAGACTTATGAATATTGTATATGGATATAGCCCTGGATAATTTTTTATTTGAGCAGAAATTAACATGAGAGAAGGGTTCTGATTGGTCAGCAAACACCAAAAGTGGACTCAATGTTTTTCTTTCTCTATGTTATAGTAAACACAATTTCTGTGCAAAAAAAAATAAGGTACTTTCTCACCTATAAAGTAACAACTATTCTCATTAATTCACTTGTAATCTCCATTACAGTTTGAATAGCAAAACATCACAGGAGCAGACTGATAGATCTTGGAAGACATTCTTTTATTTTACAACTATGTGTAATGCAATAACATTAAAAAGATAGTGTACTTTGTAGAAATACAGCAAAAACTTGTGTAAGCAGAAAAATAAACATGAGCTTAACTGGCTTACAAGATGAAACATAAAAGTGGAAATTTTAAAGTCAAGTCAATGAAAATATTGATAACAAGTAGTTTCACATACATAAGTCAGACATTTTATGGATTTGGAGTCACTATGTTGTATTATCTCAAGTAATAAATAAACAGTATTTCTAGTTACCCTCAGTCCTGAAAATGTCTGCATATCTATTACCTAATGTAGTAATTTTGTGTAATAAATGTCTCATAAATATTTGAGGAAGGTTGAATGACTGAATTTCAAAGTTGATAATGATGCAGCACTTTGTTTTGTAAGCTTAGTAGGTTATAGTAATGTGTTTGGACACTGGTCAGGACATCTTTTAAATTTTTTCAGATATAGCTGAGTAAACTTGCATAGTAATGATCTCTCATGTATATCAGAATTATGGTGATTATTTAAAAATACTAGTGCCTACCTCCACCCTCAGAGATTGATTCAGTTGCTCTGGGATCAGTTCTGGGAATCAGTAATCTCGTAATCTCCCCAGGTTATGCAACTGTACAGCCAGGACTGGGAACCCCTGGAGTTTAGACCGAGTGCTACCAATTTAATGTTTATGATTATTGCCAGTAAGCATAAGATAGTGATCAGCAAGCATCCATTTCCAGCAGTAATTCAAGGAGACCAAATATTTTAGTCACACTGATTTTACAATAATGGGTATATTTACTAGGATAGACTTAATAAAAACATACTATCTGAACCATCTAATTTAATAAACACATATTGAGTGCCTACTTCGTGTAGACAGGATCCTGGCACTAAGAACCTGGGAAAGCACTGACTAGTGTGGCTCAGTGGACTGAGCACCAGCCTGTGAACCAAAGGGTCACTCCTTCCATTCCCAGTCAGGGGACGTGCCTGGGTTGTGGGCCAGGTCCCCAGTAAGTGGAATTCAAGAGGCAACCACACATTGATGTTTCTCTCCCTCTCTTCCTCCTTTCTCCCATTTCCTCCTTTCCCCTCTCTCCAAAATAAATAAATAAATAAATAATCTTAAAAAGAAAAAAGAAAAAGAACCTGGGAAAGAGCAAGGTAGGCAAGGGTCCCTGCTGTACTGTAATGGAAGAGAGACTATTCTTCCCCATACCAAAGTACTGGAGGGTGACTGACAGTGTGCCATGAAAATATCTGATCTTCATTAGGGACTCAGGATAAGCTTCCTTGAGGGAAAACTGTAAATAAAGATGTTGCCAGGAGACATGAGTCAGGGGCTTCTCTGCCTTTCTTTGGTTCTTGTCTTTCTTGCAAGAGACAAATTCAAGCAAGAGACAAATTCAAGTGAGAAACAAATGCATACAGTGGAGATGAGATAGAAAGTTTATTTATGAAACACATAGGAGCACAAAGCTGCAAGGTGGCATCTGGCTAATTTGAATGCCCCACATATAGGGGAAATAAAATTCTTAGTAAGTTTGTCAGTGAGTTTGTTCTATATGCTTGAGCCAAAACTACAAGTGGGCACTCAGTTAATCTAAGTGTACCAACTATTGGAGTTCAGGGGTTACATACCGTAGCTTCTAGATCACCCCTCCTTCTTCCCCTTCTAAACCTTAGGAATAATGTACAACTACAAAGGGGTTTCTTTCTTAGCTAGTAAGTTTCTTTGTCTTAGTGAAATTGCTACAGAGGCTCCAATTTCCATCAGTGTCTCAAATATTCCCCTCCTCCTGCACTATCCTTGATTGTGATGTTTGGGACACCGGGCAATCTATTGGACAAGGCTCAGGACTGCTGAGTCAACAGATTTACTATGTGTCCTACCTAGGAGGGACAAGGGTGGAGAGAGCACTCTAGGAAAAGGGAATGTATATAAAAAATAAAACCAACAGTGGCATAGAGATTTAGAGATTGAGGAACTGAAAGCAGGTTATTGTGGTTGGAGCATAATGAGTAGAGGGGCAGACTGGCTTTAGCCGAACTACTGAGGTATATTTACTCAGATCATTAGAATGGGGATCTATTATATTTAAAAGATGTAACCTCCTAAACAAGGTCAATGCTGTCCAATTTTTCTATTATCTCCCTTCAGTTCTCCTGATGTCCCTTGTCACCAGCCTAGTCAAAACCACTACCTTTCTCTCCTTGTCATGCTTGAATACTGAATGATTCCATACTGAAACCAGCATAATTCCTTAAAAGCAAATAAAATACTGATTGCCATGCTACTGCTTAAAACTTTGAAATAATTTAAAATTGACCAGGAAAATGTTCCCAGCTTATGCTCATGCACTCTTTTGCATGCTTTCTCTCTCCTCTCTCAGATCATGGCTTTTCTTGTCTCTCTCCCACCTTGCTAGAGCCACATTAATGGTTTTGTTCTTATTTCTTCCAATTTGCAAGACTCTTTGTCATAGGTTTTTGTCCTCTGCCTCTTTGTCAGTGTGATTTAACCTGCTTATCTGAGAACCCAGATATCTAATTGTTTATTTTTTGGCCCCCATTAGATGATACATAAACATGTATGCTGAGCTCCTACCACACAGCCTGGCCATATTTATTGAATTAACCTATAAGAGAAAGAATATTTACACTGAGATCCTCTACTAAAAAGTCCTGTGTCAGTCAAATCAATGAGTATTCTTCAAACAATTTCCACTGGAAAACTGTAGTTTATAATAATGGCATATGGTAATTTTTATTCCACATGTAACAATAGTTCTTTTTTACATAAATAGTTTGTGATATTGTTGAGTCAAAAAATGAGGGACTTTTTCTAAGCTTTAGAGTAGATCAGAAACAGATGGGCAAAAAGTGGAGTACCCTTCACACAGCTCTGTGAGCACAGAACTAGTCATTTACCACTCGCAACACTTAGCCACTTCCACAACTCACTCTGACAAATCTTACCACAAAACCACATGCTCCTCCAATTGCTTGACAGAAGTTCAACTTGAAAGGTTTCCTTCAGTGTAGATTTTCTTTATGTTTCCAGTTAGTGAAAGATGTAAAGTCTGTCACAACCTGTGCGGGCTTGGCACTCAAGGTACTTGGGGACCCAAAGAAAGGACCAGAGGATGCATGGAAAATGGGAATAAATGAAACCATCAGGAGCCAGAAAATAGGACAGCCCTTATGGCTGTTCCCTTTGATGTAATTTCAGTTATCCTTGGAGAACCTAGTAACATCCTACATGGTCTCTTTTCCAAGGGGAATGCTCTGGTAGGTGAGACAAGACATTCACTAAGCAGGAGAAATGCTCAAACTTTCTATGTGAGGGGCACCATAACTTGAGGTGATTAAAGGAAGATTGGATTCCTGGTAGCTGTAAACTGTGGGAAGAGGTAAGATAGCAGAAAAAGGCTGTGTGAGTTTTCGAAAGTTGTCTGGACCACTTAAGTAATGAAGTGCTCAAAGCAATGCTTCATTTCCAAAGGGATGATGTTGATGGAATATAGTTGAAAATCCAGCAAATACATTAATAAAGAATGTGTGATGTGTAGTAGGGAAGAGTGATGTCAGGTGAAGATCCAGCCCCATTGGCTGGCTCTGCTTGCAACAAGTGTTCTTAGGGCAGAAAACACAAGTCTACCCCAGTTGGTGGTATAGATGAAGCTGCAGTCGACTGCCAGGCCAGCTGGGGATTGTAGCACAGGACCCAAGAGGATGTTTTGTTGCCGGAAAGAATTTCAGTCAGTTGTTAAGTCCAATTGTTGAAGTTACTTCATAATCATGGGATAGGAAAAGTTATCTTTATCAGTGCTTCTCATTTGATTTTGCTGCCTTGATGCATTATCTGGCTGCTCAGATTGACTTCTCCCAAGTCACTCAGTCTTCCACCATGGCATATCATACATCCCCAGCATCATCCTCTGTGCTGAAATATGCATTCAACAGAAGACTCTTTGCCATATTTTTAAAGCAATGACACTGAAAAATGAAGTTCCTCTGGCAGAAAAGAAAAAAGCTTCCGAAAGAGGTAGCATGATGGTAAGAGCACAATTTCTGCAATAAGATTGCCTGGGTATGTATCCTTAATAACTGTAATATCATGTTAACCTCTACGTGGCCTCAATTTCCTTATCTGTAAAATGGAAACAATAACAGCAGCATTTAGTTCATTGGGCTATTTTAAATTAAGTGAACATAGCAACATGCTGGGAATAGAGCTCAATACAAAATAGTTTTCAAGAACTTGATTATTGCTTTTGGTAAATACTCAAATGATGGCACTGCAGTAGCTCTCCACTCATCTAATGTGGCATGAGAGATCAGACTTAAAAGAGGTACAGAGTTCTGGAACACCCAAGCCCATGTATTTTGTCTTTGAACTCTACATCATGTGATATGCATATGATGTATTAAAACATCTGAATACTGAATACTCAATTACTTATATTTCTTACAGAATGCACTCCCTCTCTTGAAGTAGAGCTGAGCATACAGTAATGACCTGACAATAATGGCAGTTACTGCTAAAGCCTAGCAGAATATATCTTGTCTCTTGTCTTCCCTTTGGCTTTATAGTATTTGAAAAAATTGATATATTTTAAAGATGACCATTCTATAATTTATTTTTTTTTAATTTGGTCAAATGAGACTTTCTCCATGTATGTGATAAATACACATTAGTTAAATAAGGTGTGCACAGTAATAGATACAGAGTTTTCATAATTAGACTTAAATAAAACAATAAACAATGAGTAGATGAATAAAAGAACCTATTTTTTTTCTTTTTTAAATTTTATTTTAATCATTGTTCAAGTATAGTTTTCTCCCTTTTACTCCCATTCCAGCCCACCCACCCAACCCTCCCCACTTCCCTCCCATTACCACCCTCTCCCTAGTTTTTGTCCATGTGTCCTTTAAATTTGTTCCTTTAAACCCTACCCATTCCCCCCTGAAATTCCCTCTTCTCTCCCCCCCCCGGTCACTGTCAGTCTGTCCCCTATTTCAGTGTCTTTGGTTATATTTTGCTTGTTTCTTTGTTTTGTTGTTTAGGTTCCTGTTAAAGGTGAGATCATGTGGTATTTGTCTTTCACTGCCTGGCTTGTTTCGCTTAGCATAATGCTTTCCAGCTCCATCCAAGCTGTTGCAAAGGGTAGGAGCTCCTTCTTTCTTTCTGCTGCATAGAATTTCATTGTGTAGATGTACCATTGTTTTTTGATCCATTCATTTATGGATGGGCATCTTGGTTGCTTCCAGCACTTAGCTATTGTGAATTGTGCTGCTATGAACATCGGGGTGCAAAGGTTCTTTTGTATTGGTGTTTTAGTGTTCTTAGGATATAGTCCCAGCAGTGGAATTGCAGGGTCAAAAGGCAGATACATTTTTAGGTTTTTTTTTTTTAGTAGGAAATGCCTTTTTTTTTAAGATTTTATTTATTTATTTTTAGAGAGGGAAGGGAGGGAGATAGAGAGAGAGAGACAGAGAAACTTCAATGTGCAGTTGCTGGGGGTTATGGCCTGCAACCCAGGCATGTACCCTGGCTGGGAATCGAACCTGGGACACTTTGGTTCCCAGCCTACGCTCGATCCACTGAGCTACACCAGCCAGGGCCATTTTTAGTTTTCTGAGGAAGTTCCATACTGCTTTCCATAGTGGTTGTACCAGTCTGCAGTCCCACCAACAGTGCACTAGGGACCCCTTTTCGCCACAGCCTCTCCAACACTTGTTGTTTGTTGCTTTGTTTATAATGGCCATTCTGACTGGTGTGAAGTGGTATTTCATTGTGGTTCTAATTTGCGTCTCTCTGATAGCTAGCGATATTGAACATTGTTTCATATGTCTTTGGATTTTCTGTATGTCCTCCTTAGAGAAGTGTCTGTTCAATTCCTTTGCCCATTTTTTAATTGGGTTACTTGTCTTCTTAGATTACAGTCATGTAAGTTCTTTATATATTTTGGAGATTAAACCCTTGTGTGAGGTATCATTGGCAAATATGTTTTCCCATACAGTTGGTTCTCTTTTTATTTTGATACTGTTTTCTTTAGCTGTGCAAAAGGTTTTTATTTTGATGAGGTTCCATTTGTTTATTCTTTCCTTTATGTCCCTTGCTCTAGGGGACACGTCTGTAAAAAAGTTTCTGTGTGAAATATCTGAGATTTTCATGCCTACATTCTTTTCTAGGACTTTAATGGTGTCACGGTTTATATTTAAGTCTTTTATCCACCTTGAATTTATTTTTGTATATGTTGGTGCTCGAGTTTCATTTTTTTGCACGTGGCTGTCCAGTTCTCCCAACACCATTTGTTGAAGAGGCTATTTTTACTCCATTTTATGTTGCTGCTCCCTTTATCAGATATTAATTGACCATAGAGGCTTGGGTTTATTTCTGGGCTCTCTCTTCTGTTCCATTGGTCCATGTGCCTGTTTTTACGCTAGTACCAGGCTGTTTTGATTACAGTGGCCTTGTAGTATAGTTTAGTGTCAGGTATTGTGATCCCTCCTACTTTACTTTTCTTTCTCAAAATTGCAGCAGCTGTTCGGGGCCATTTATGATTCCATATAAATTTTTGAAGTGTTTTGTTCTATGTCTGTGAAATAAACCATTGGTACTTTAATAGGTATTAGAACCTAATTTTTTAATTGTTTTGTTTTTACTAGTTACATACACAATGAGATCTGAAATCATAATTTTAAAACAAGTCACATTTTAGAAACTGCAGCCCAACTTATTTCTGCGTTGATATAATGAGATGCCAAATATTTTCATTTTTTTGAACATGGACTCTGGAATCAAATATAACTTCTATTACTTATTGTGTGATAGGCAAAGTACTTAAATTCTCTGTGTTCTAGTTACACCAGGAATCTTATGAGGAAAATAAAATTACTTCCCTTGGTTATTTAAAAAGTAATGTGAATGAATGTTAATAAAATACTTAAAAGAGTATCTCACATACAGCAAGAGCTATATGTTTGTTTTTTATACAATAATCACATCAAGAGTAAATTCCAATAAAGTATGCTTCATACAGTAAATAAGACAAACTGATAAAACTCTGAATGCATTTTCCGAGTTCCCACAGACTCAAGAGAGAGAGCCCGAGATGATTGTGTGTTTCTGTGCAAGTCTGCATGTATGCATATATGTATGTGTGTCTATTTTGGCTCCTTATTTAATATGACAAGTCTAGTTCACACTCCATTTAGCTAAATGAAATATGTTTACATTTCTTTTAAAGTTGTTGCTCTTCCAGTCCCTCTGGCAGCAGATATAAGAGAATAATATCCTGCTTTGTGTGGCCAAAGGTACCTCAACTGCAAAAATGTTCTACTGAATGTGTTTGAGGTAATAATTGATAGACTGTTCTCACAGAGACTGTACCATGTTCAAGAAAAGTTTAGTCTTTACCATTCAATTTCCCATGCAGTTAGCTGTTATCCTGAAACATTCCCTAACTTACAGGGTGCAGCCAGTGGCATCAGGAATGACATTTGTAAACTCTGAGTCCTTTTATTCTGTTGATCCCCAGTTCCAAAAGATACATGTAGGTTTTGGTCACAACTAGAAGAATTTGATTTTGTATTTTAAGTGAAAATCTCATTGGCCATTTTAACATATATGTTGATATCAATTTCACAGAAAAGATACTTAAGAGAGTGTTATAAAAATTATAGACTCACTAGTTGACTTACTCAAACTTTTTTCTATTCTTCAGTGATTTAGCATTAAAGACAGTAAACTTCTAGAATTTTTATTAGGGATATAGAAGTAAAACTTCTTCCCTGGCCTGGTCCCCAAGTTTTTCAAAGTTTTGGAAAAGGAGAGAGGAGGAAAGGACAGTTAGTTCTCCATCAGTTAATTCTTTTCACAATAATTATGTATTAAAACCATCTCAAACTCAGTGACTTAATTTCTCAGTCACAATCTGCAAGTGGGGCTGGGTTCAGCTGGGATCAGTTGGACTTGGCTCCAGTATGAGAGCTGGTTCACATCTCCACTATCTCACATTTCCTTTGGACCAGCATTAATATGTATTTAAGGCATGATCACACTGAAACACAGCAGTGTAAAGCCACAAGCCTGACTGTGAGCATATTTCAAGGATCACAACATGCTGTCCTCTAATATCCAATTTGTCAAAACAAGTCAAGGAGTAGGAAAATACATTCTCTCCACTGTGAGGCTATAGAACTAAGTTGGGGGTGAGGATAAGGAGGAAGTGAATATTTGTTGAAAAATAATCAAAACCTGTGGATAACTAACTCAGTTTTCAAAGTAAGGGGTACCAGGGTGGTTATTCTCAGGGGTTTGATATTGGTTCAGCTTGTCTTTAAGAAGTATAGACACATGTACTTGGGGCCCTTTTGTGCATTCAGACAGAAAATGAGAAAATTATCTCTCCCCAGGCCCTTGGCCCACTATCTCCTTGCCTAAATATAAACACTTGGTGTCAGAAAATCATCTTTGATTCATGCCCCAGGGTATATAAACTGAAAGGCAACAGCTCCTACTCTTCTCTACAAGTTTACTCTTAAATCTGGCTGTTCACCATTCCTCACACCATGAAACCATAATTAATGATTTCCAGAAGTTTCTAAATTACCAAATCTAAAGCAATAGTCTTACTTTAAATTTGTAAACTCAAGAAAATTTAATAACTTATTACTTTGTGAACTATAAACTGAAATAGACAACAGAGATGCAGGACTGACAAAACCATCATGGTCCCTGCTCTTCTGGAAAATAGGTATAGTTGAGCACACAAAGAGTTAGGCTATTATATAACACCTTAAGAAAGCTTCTGTGATACCAGATGAACAGAGTATGATAGATAAAGGAAGAGAGGTATCAAGGAGGAGATCTGGGGTTCTGACTGTAGAAAGTGATATCTAAGTTGATACCTAAAAGGTCAGTGAGAGACAAAGGATGGGGTGTTTATATGAGTGCATTAGGATTCTCTAAGACAGAGATCAGCACATGTATTGAAGTTAATAAATACTGAATGCTTGAATAGATGAAAAAGGTAATGAATGTGTTAAATCATTTTAGTATTTATATAACAAATATTTATTGGGTTGCCACAATGTTCTAGACATGTTTCTATGTTCTGGGATTCAAACAAACAAAACAAAAAACAAATAGAATATTGAGTGTGTGAAACTGTTATATGTCTTTTGGAGAAACTTCAAATCAGTAGGGCAGTTTAAGATGTCAAAATGAAAGTTAGATTCCATCTTAAACAAGTTAGTCAAAGAAAGCCTCACTAAGAGGGAGATGAGAAGCAATTGAGGCATAGGAAAGAACAAGTAGAAAGACTTGAAGGAATCATTGGGGCTTCTTTTGGAACAGCTAGGAGGGATTACGTGACTACAGTAAAGTAAATGAGCAAAAGAATGATGTAGTTTGACCTATGTTCTAACAGGATCACTCTAACAGTTTAATTGAGAAATGTGTCAGGTAGTAAATATTGTAACAAACAACCCAAAATCTCAAGAATTAATAAAATATGTATTTATTGTTCATGTAAAACCCAATGTGGATGTTTCTGGATGGGTAGCTCTCTTGGATCACTCTCTTCTAATTAGTTCCACATGGATCCACACTCCTTCCATCTGTGATGCAATGGTCTTCCACAACAAGTCTCCATGGTTCTGGGGAAAAGGAAGAGAACATGAGAAATGAGTGCTGCATAATTAACAACCTCAGTCCAGAAATGTGACACAACAATTTCCTTCCACTGGCTATAATTATTTACATAGCTCCATATATATATGCTGGGGGTTTGGGAATTTAGTCCTTGGTTGGGTATCTGTTGTCAAGTAAAGCATATGCATAACTCTAGCCATTTCTACCATAGAAAACAAGAGCAAAGGCAGGAAATTCAGTCTGGAGTCTTTTTCAATAATATCTGTGAGAACAGATAGGGGCTAGACTAGAAACCTAACAATGGAAATGACTGATCTGGATATATTTTGAATATGGAACTGATAGGAAATATGGAGTGAGGAAAAAAAAGGGGTAGAGGAAGGAGCCAAGATTGACTTCAAAATATTTGATTTATTGAATTCCCATGAAAGAGATGAGGAAAAATATAGAGGAAGGTATCTGGGTGACCATGAATAATTCTATTTGGGCATCTTAATTTGACTTGCCTATTCAATATGTAAGGACAGATAACTTCTATGCAGTTGGACTTAAGAGTCTGCAATACATGGATGGATCTTGAATGGATAAAAACATTAGGTGATACATGGCCTATTTATAGTATTAGAAGCCCTAGTCTTGAGAAAGCCATTGGAGAAAGTTCAAAGAAAAGTCTGGGAAAAGATGAGGAATCAACACAGTTAATGGAAGAAAAACGACTATTGAGATAGGAGAAAAAGTAGGAGATCTAATCTGAAATTCAGGTGAAAGTGCTTTAAGGAAAACATCATAATCAGTCATGTTCATTGCTACTGATAAGTTCAATAAAGTGAGGTCTAGGAATTGTATGCCAGATTTAGCTATGTTAAAGTGATCGACATCCAGTTCTGGTAGAATTGTGGCCATAAAAGCCTGAATGAAGTGGCTTTAAAAGATGAGGTGAAACACAAGAATGAATATAGACATATCTTTTGATTAGTTTTGCTGTAAATGAAAATAGTGAAAGGGATTAGTAGTTAGAAGGAAAAATAAAAAAAGTATTTGTTTTTAGATAAAGTATAAGGCAAATAAGTGCACGTATGTATGTTGTTAGAAATTATCCAGAATGGAGAGGAAAGGTTCATGACTGAAAAGAGGAGAGAATTGCTAAAGTGAGACCTTTCATTACACCAGAGGGTGTGAGATCTAATGCATAAGCAAAGGGTTTCACCTTAGCCAAAGGCATAAAAGGTTCATCCATAGAAAGAAGAGGAAAGGTTGAATAGATGGTGGTGAGTGAGTGAATAAATATGGCAGTGGAGTTGCTAGAAGTTCTCCTCTGATTGTTTCAGTTTCACAATAAAATAGAAAGCAAGGTTATTGTATGTGAGTGATGATGGGAAATCAGGTGTTGAAAAGTTGAGCGAAAAGGTCATAAACAGTCTTTTAGGAATGTGAGAGAATGAAAGCAATAGGGGAAAGTAGTGTGATTGCCTGACAATATTAATGGCCCATTTGTGTTTAAGATTGAGGTTTTGCCAAGTAAGTGCCATGAGGAGAGAAACAGGCAAGAGAAATGAGGGTATATGTAAGGGAATGATTTTGATAATGGGCCATGGAATTAACCTGGATAAGATAATAAGTCAGGATTTAAGGGAGTGAGGAAAACTGAAAACATGGTGGGATGTTTGAATGTGTCTGAAGAACTATTGGAATTGAGCAACTAGCTACAAGTCTAGGCTGAGGTGCTGCAAGCAGATAGACTTCATTGATGTTGTGGACAGAGTTGAGTTATTGGTAATGACAAAGTCCAGCATCTGACGTTGAGAGTGGGTCAGACTGAGGAAAGGCAGAGGCCAAAATCACTGGAAGTGAGAAGGCCATGGAATAGAGAGGCTAGGGTATCAGAAAGATCTGTTACTATGGGGATATTGACATTCTCAGGGATTTTGCTAGGACTGTTGTTGAAGAACATTACAGCAAGCTTACAAATTCATCTTTAAGGAATGAGGGAGACATTCAGGGCATCTGTAAAGGACTACAACTTGGAGGGGCATTGGGTGGGATTAGCAAATGACCTGAGGCTCAAAGCTGGAGGAGGGAAGAGGGAAGGATAATGGACCAATAGTAGAACAAGGAAAATATGTGCCGTACCTTCAGGTCCAGTGATAGAAAGAACTATGAGAGACAAGTCAAGTACCACTGTGAAGGCTAAAGAGGAGAGCAGCTCTCAGGAGTATATTGAAATTCCGTTATAACAAGAAGGGAGAGGAACATTTAGAGAAGAGGATTAGGACAGATTTATAGGAATGGTTATGAAAGGCTAGCCATAAGTTAAAGGGGATCCAGTGGACGGGTTTCAGGAATCCAGAAGGACAGAAATGAGGGCAAATATGCAGGCATGTGTGGAAGAGAGGGAATCAGAACCTGGCCTTATTATGGTAACTAATGTAAACATGACTAAAAACAGCCCAAGGAGATTAGTCCTCCTGGTCTCAAGGTATAATGTAGTGGTGAGCCTATTAGGGGTAAGGGTTATGAAGGGTCACAGGTCTTTCTAGAACACTCAGTGTGCTGAGGATTCTTGTTGATTCTTGCCAGTGGCTAGAAGGAAGTGGAGAGCCTGGAGAACAATTAATGAAAATGAAAAGAAAAAAAAAAAGAGAGAGACAACCCACCATATTCTAAAAGAGAGCTGACTCACCCTGGCTGGTGTAGCTCAGTAGATTGAGCATGGGCTGCGAACCAAAATGTCGCAGTTTCAATTCCCAGCCAGGGTACATGTCTGGGTTGCAGGCCATAATCCCCAGCAACCACACATTGATGTTTCTCTCTCTCTATCTCCTTTCCTCCCTTCCCTCTCTAAAAATAAATAAATAAAAATCTTAAAAAAAAAAGAGAGAGCTGACTCAATTCTAATTTCTGTTTAAGAGAAGCAACTGAACTCTTCTTTCTGATAAATCCAAGAGCCACCTAGCCTATTAGTATATTTTGCCTCTAATTTTTAATTTTTTAAGTATATTTAGTATATAATCTATCACATAAGCATAACACCACAGTTGAGAGAGATATCGTGTCCTCAAAGTCCAGCCAATTAATGACCAGCAATTTACTTATCCTCTCATATCTCAGCCCCTCTTGCAAATAAAAATGTGGCAATAATAGTACAGTGCTCAAAGTTTGCTGTGAGGAATCCGTTAATTATGGAAAACCATTAAAACAAATATCAAATTAACTTACACAATACTATTTAAGAGTCCTCATAAATTTTAATAGTTTAACATGTGTTGTGTGTTTTTAAGAGGGAGATGCATTACCTAAAAACAAATAAACAAAACATTAAATTCACCCAGATACACATTTGAATTCTACCACAGCTTCTTAACCAGTTATGCAGTATTGGTCAAGTTACTTATCTTTTAAAAATAGGTGCATATATACTATCAATTTTATAGAGAAAATGAGAGAGAAGGCCTTGAACATAGATGTTAGTTCTTGTTTCATATGTGAGTTGGATTATCACTAAATTTGTCACTTAATTATAACATAAAGTATGTGTTTTAATTATGGGATACCATAACACAATTATTAAAAGAATAATCTTCCAGCAGCTCACACAGAACCCTCAGTGGGTGCATAGATGGCAATGGTGGAATATAAAAATGGTGACTAAACATGATTGTTTTGAATGTTATCACAAAAACACCTGTAGCTAAAATCATTCTTATCTAAATTAAATGAACCATAAGTCACATCATTTTCTACTTGGAATCCTACTACTGAAAAGAAAAAAAAATCTATCTACTGTAAACTACTTTTTCATATGCCTTGGTCCATGTGCCTAAGTAGTAAATGACATAATTAAAAAAGCTTATTTACATGAATGTAAATTCATCTTTTATCTGTATGAAATCTGTGCAGAATTTGAGATGAACAACTGATTTCTTTCTTCTGACAAAGAATTCTCTCTGTCCTAAAATATCCATCAGTATGTCTGCCTTATAGCCACTTCTCCATCTCCTCTGTCACTTTGCTCCAAGTTGTGGTTCGGTTCTGCATTGCTGAGTGTTTATAACACCTACACTATAGAACCACTTTTTTTATTTGGAAATCAACTGTTAAGGCTTTGAAGGCTCAAGAGACCAGGTATGTTTATGAGGAGATATTTAGCAGGACACTTGGCATTGGCCTCTAGTGTGACAGAGTTGTATGAATCTTTCCTTGTTTTGTCATTGTTGTTTTGGTTCATTTTTTTTCTTTTGTTATGAAAATTTCACCAACACTACATTTGAGGAAGACTGGGACTTCTTTGGTTTTCTTCCATGTAGTAATGGAATAATTGTCAGAACAAAAATATAATGGCTAAAAAAATAACTTGAAGCTATTGTGAAGAAATAGTTTTCATCTCTCAGTAAAATAATCCTAGAAGGATTAGAGGTGAATCCTTTAAGACCACAGACATTTCTCACTCTTATTATCATTTTGTAATTTAACTATCCTCCTTGAAACTACACAAAGATGATTTGTGATATGGATAATGTATATCTTTAGTGTTCAATAATTACATTTATTATCAGATAATACATAATGTTATTTGTGCTTTATATTTTAATGTGGCAGAAAAAATACTGAGTAAAGAAATTCATCAGAAGTGTTGACAAGATTTTTAATTCCTTCTGTTTCCTTTAATATTTTTCTTTAATAGAATATGTAAGCAATGCAACCCATACGTAAAACACATCTCAGTTTATGTTTATTCTGCTTTTTATTGCACATTTCAAAATTAATAATTCAATGTTCTAATATTAGCTGTCATCTTAGCTGTGATACAATTAATAATTCATCAAAATTATATCAAACAAGTGCCTTTTTTGTTCTAGATGAGGAATAGTCTTTTCATCTCTGAGAAACTACGATTGGTAAATCTATTTCTTTTATTTTAGGTCAAATAATATTTAAACATTTAAGCTATAATTTTAATGTTTTCATTTAAAATACAGAAATCTGCATATACCACAATGAGTGCAAAAAAAGCATCCTTCTTCTTGTTATAGTTCGTTGTTCCTCTTCTTTCTAATTTCTTGGCAGATAAGTGTCCTTCAGAAAAACCACAATATGAGAGCCTTGTTCTGGAAAAGTTAAATATAAATTAAATTACTTCTTCTTTACTTCTGGTCAATGTTCTACTCTGCCTTTTACAGGCTAGAATTTACCATCATGAATGATGGCTACAATTGTCACAGACTCTAAAATGTTTCTGAGAATAATATATTCTCCTTAAATCTGTTTGAATGCATTGTAAGTTAAAATATTGTGATCTTAAGTAGTTATTTTCAGTTAAAAATGTGATCTTAAAATACCTGCTTTCAATAGTTCTTATATTTTCCCTTATTATTTTTTTTTTTTAAGGACAGAAGCTTTGTCTCTTTTTAGTTTACAGTTATTGTTTTGGGCCTACCAGGGTTAGGAGTGGGAGTGAGACTAAAACAGTTTATTTAAGTTCCACAATTTTATTCTCATATTTTTTCTTGGGGGAGTCACTGGGAAGCATATCTGGTATAGAGCAAAAACACTGCAGCTTGAATGAAGGCTCAAGCTCTTGCCTATACTCAGCCTGCTTTCATGGACCATATTTAAAAATACGGGGATTTTAAAACAGTAAT
Source organism: Phyllostomus hastatus (assembly GCF_019186645.2). Lineage (NCBI taxonomy): Eukaryota > Metazoa > Chordata > Mammalia > Chiroptera > Phyllostomidae > Phyllostomus > Phyllostomus hastatus. The sequence continues at coordinate 42,142,585 of NW_025333498.1, forward strand.
GTATGTTTGAGGTCCATTATAAAATCTTGTACCATAAATCTTGCAAATCTTCTGAGTCATGAGTCTAACACATCCAGGTATAGTAAGGAGTAATTTTGTCCTGGGCAAGTATGAAGTTTTACAACATGCATCTTCAGGCTGAGTTCACTCTTTTGACCTATTGCTTCAGCTCCAATCTTCCCAACATGACTGTACGTTAGTACCATCTGGGATACTTGTTGAAGTGCAGAGTTTTAGAGATTCTGTCTGATGCAGGGAGATTGGAGCCTAGAATTCACATTTTAAAATAAGGACCCCAGATAATTCCCAAGTGGTCCACTCAGGGTAATGATACAAGATCTTCCTAGTATTACTCTTAATACTAACAATAAATGTATTAAGGGTACCTTCTTTATCTCTTGAAGGTGTTTAGATTTGAATGATAGATGATATGGTTGCACTTCCCATACACCACACTTTGAGAAACACAATCCTTACCTCCAAATGAGGCATAATTCCCAAATTTGAAAGAAGCAAACTTGGCATTGTATACTTCTTTTGACGTTGTACACTAGAATTGGTTGTCACATTAACAATAAACATCTGTAGCATTTCCTGGTCCTCATTTGCTCCTGATGAAACTCACCAGTGTCTAATTGCATTCCCTTTATATAAAGATGCATTCAAATCCCTTTAGTGTTTGGATTATCCAAATAAGCATATACTTCAAAGTTACTAGCATTCACACTAACATGTAGAGTTTTTCACTGATCCTGTAAACCTAAAATAATTTTTATATACTTAAAGTAAATCAGCTATGTGCAAAAGACCCTGATGAGTTTGTCAGTAGGAACACAATAAAAAAAGGATATATTAAAAAAGTAGAAGAATTTATAGTCTTCTAGTTTTCCCTCCTACTTTTCACAGTTTAAGTAGATGTCTTCATGGAAAAGAGAAGCAGTCCTAGAAATGTTCCCTCCTCATTTCATTGAATTTGTTTCATTGCAATAACTCATTTAGCACAGTTTCTGTTTAAGGATTCTGTTTCAACAGAGATAGTCCCCACTATATTGAAGTTGATGCTTTAAGCTCTATAGATGCCATCTTGTTGATGGATTCCTTCACAGTGCAGAAGCTTTATAGTTTGAGGAAGTCTCATGTTTATTTTTGCTTGTGTTGCCCTTGCCTGCAAAGCATAACCCAAAAGATATTGCTAAGACCAGTGACAGAGTTTACCACCTGTATTTTTTCTCTAGGAATTTTATGGTTTCAGGTCTTACATATAAGCCCTCAGTTCATTTTTGTATATGGTGTAAGAGAATTTACAGTTTTCATTTTTTAAAGATTTTTTTTTATTTTTTTAGAGAGAGGGAAAGGGAGGGAGAAAGAGAATGAGAGAAACATCACGGGTTGCCTCCCATGTAACCCCTACTTGGGACCTCTCCTGCAACCCAGGCATGTGCCCAGACACAGAATCAAACCACAGACCTTTTGCTTAGCAATCTGGCACTCAATCCACTGAACCACATCAGCCAGGGTCAGTTTTCATTTTTTGTATCCAGTTTTCTCAACGCTCTTTATTGAAAAGACTCCCTCTATCCCATTGTATATTTTAGCCTTATTTGTCATAGATTGGCCATATGAACAGGATTTATTTCTAGGCTCACTATTGTGTTCAGTTGAGCTATGTATCTGTTTTTTTTTTGTGTGCCAGTACTACACTATTTTGATTATTATAGCTTCATACTATGGATTGAAATCAGACAGTGTGATACCTCTTTGTTCTTCTTTCTCAATGTTGCTTTGGCTATTTGGGGTCTTTTGTGTTTCTATATAAACTTTATGCTTATTTGTTCTAATTTTGAGAAGAATGTCATTAATATTTTGATATAGATTTCATTGAACGTGTAGATTGCTTTGGGTAGTATAAAGATTTTTAACAATATTAATGCTTCTAATTCATGGGCACAGTATATCCTCCGATTTATTTGTGTCCTTTTCAATTTCTTTCTTTAATGTCTTACAGTTTTCAGAGTGTAGATCTTTTACCTTCCTAGTTAAATTTATTTCTGGGTACTTTATTTTTTGATGCAATTTTAATGGGATTGTATTCTAAATACCTCCTTCTGATAATTTATTGTAATTGTATGGAAATATAAAAGAAATATGTACATTAATTTTGGTTTTTTAAAATATTTCATTTATTTGTTTTTAGAGAGAGGGAATGGGAGGGAGGAAAAAAGAGAAACATCAATGTGTGGTTGTCTCTTATGTGCCCCAACATGAGGACCTGGCCCATGACCCAGGCATGTGCCCTGACTGGGAATCGAACCGAGAACACACTTTGGCCCACAGTCCAGTACTCAATCCACTGAGCCACACCAGCCAGGGCTGTGCATTAATTTTTTATCATGAAACTATACTAAGTTCATTTATTCTAATAGTTTTTTAACCTTTTTAAAAAATTTAGGTGTTGGTTTTGAGTGTGCCTTAGTGGTTAGATGATCATATACTTTACATAGCATTCCCCTTGATATTTCAAGTACTCTGTCTAGCACTATACATAGTTATCACAATATTGATATTTTTTATGATTTCCTTAATTCCTGTGACTATTTTGTAGGTACCAATTTGTACTCCTTAGTCCCTTAACTCTTTCACCCAGTGATCCAACCCTTCTCCCCATCTCTGGAAACCACCAGTTCTCTCCCTGTATCTATGAGTCTGTTTAAATTTTGCTTGTTCATTTATTTTGTCCTTTAGATTCCACATATAAGTGAAATCATATGGTAGAGTCTTTAGGTTTTTCTTTATATAGCAACATGTCATTTGCAAATTCGTGACAGTTTTACTTCTTTTCCAATTTAGATCACTTTTACTTTTCTTCTTGTGTGACTGCTATGGCTAGGATTCACAATATTATGGTGAATAAAAGTGGTGAGGGAACACATTTTTGTCTTGTTCCTAATCATAGAGAAAAAGCTTCAGCTTTACCATCAAGTATAATGTTAACTGTAGCTTTGTCATATATAGTCTTTATTCTATTGATGTATATTCTATTTCCACTTTGATGAGAGTTCTTAGCATAAATGAATGTTGAATTTTGTGAAATTCTCTTTCTGCATCTATTGAGATTATCCTATGATTTTTGTCCTTGGTTTTGTTGGTGTGATATATTATGTTTATAGATTTTCAGACATTAAACCACACTTGCATTTTTAGAATGAATCCCATTTGAGTGTGATGTATAATCCTTTTGATGTGTTAATTCAGTTTGCTAATATTTGGGAAAATGTTTGCATCTGTGGTCATCAAGGGTATTGTCCTGTAATTTTTTTGTGGTGTCTTTGTCTGGTTTTGATATTAGGTTAATGCTAGCCTACTAGAATGAAGCATATCTCCCTTAAAACTTTTGGAATAGTTTAAGAAAAATAGGTATTAATTCTTTTTATATGTTTGGTAGAATTTTTCCTGTGGAGCTGTTTGGTCCTGCATGTTTGTTGGTTGGGAATATTTGTTTGTTTATTTTTTTTCTGTTACAATTTTGTTGCTTGTATTTGTTCAGATCTTCTGTTTCTTCTCCTTTTCTTGGAAGGCTGTATGTTTCTAGAAATTTACTCATTTATTCTAGGTTGTTTCAACTTGTTTGCATATAATTGTTTGTACTATTCTTTAATCACCATTTTTAATTCTGTGGTATCAGTTGTAACTTCTTTCATTCCTGATTTTATTTATCTAGGCTCACTTTTTATCTCAATGAGTCTGACTAAAGCTTTGTCAATTTTGTTTATCCTTTACCTTTAAAAAAACAGCTCTTAGCTTCATCAATCTGTCCTTTTTCTTTTAATCTCTATTCTGCTGTTTCTTCTCTGATCATTATTATTTCTCTAGGTGTAAAGTTAGGTTGTTTATTTCAGATTTTCCTTTTTTTGAGATAGGCCTGTATAGCTGTAAACTTCCCTCTTAGAACCAATTTTGCTGCATCCCATGGATTTTGGAAAGTTGTATTTTGATTTTTGTCTCAAGGTATTTTTTTATTTTTCTGCTTGATTTGTTCTTTAATCCATTGTGTTTTGCTGGCATATTATTTAGTCTTCTTGTGTTTATGTTTTCTCTAATTTTCTTTTTGTGGTTGACTTTTAAGTTTATACCATTGTCCCAAAAAATGTTTAATATAATTTTACTCTTCTTTAACTTGCAAGTCATTTTATAGTTTAATGTGATCAATACTGATAATGTTTCATGTGTGCTTGAAAAGAATGTATGTCCTGCCATATTTGGATAAAATGTTCTGTATATGTCTATTAATTTGATCTCATCTAATGTGATGTCTAAGGCCATTGTTTCTTTATCCATATTCTATCTGGATGATTTATCCATTTATGTATAGATACATAATGCATTAATATTTTTACTATTACTGTATTTCTGTCAATTTCTTCCTTTATGTCTGTTGCTATTTGCTTTCCACCTTTAGGTGTTCCTATGCTGGGTGCATAGATATTTGTGTTTGTTATCTGATTCTTGTTTTGACCCCTTTATCATTATATAGTGCCCTTCTTTGTCTCTTCATGGTCTTTGTTTTAAAGTCTGTTTGATATGAGTATTGCTACCCCAACTTCCTTTTCAGCTCTATATGCATGGAATGTCTTTTTCCCTCCATTCACTCTTATTCTATGTTGTCTTTTGATCTGGTGTGTTTCTTATAGATAACACACATCTGGGTCTTGTTTTTTTATCCATTCAACCACTCTGTTTTTGATTAAAGCATTTTTGTCAATTTACTTTCAAAATAATTATTGATAGGTATATAATCTCTTGCTATTTTTAATATTTTTTGGTTGGTTTTATCGTTCCCTCTTTCTTCTACAACTGATCTGTTTCTTTGTTTTCCTGGTTTTCTTTAGTGTTTTGTTTATATTCCTTTCCTTTTTCTTTTGTATGTTTTGTAGTTTTTGGTTGCTACCATGAGGTTCATATGTATCAATCTGTACCTCTAGCAGTCTATTTTAAGCTGATAGGTGTTTACATTCAAACACATTCTAAAAGCCCTACATTTTCCTCCCCCTCCATGCTTTGTTTTTGATGTCATATTTAAATCCTTTTGTTTTGTGTAAACCTACTTATTGTAGTTATAGTAAATTTTAGTATGTTTGTCTTTTAACCCTCATATTAGCTTTTTTATGTGACTGATTTACTACATTATACATTTTATCAATAAGATCTTATTTCTAATATTTTGTATTTATTTAATTTTTTCTGGTTTTATTTTAGGCTTAGAGAAGACCTTTTAATAATTTTTTAAAAGCTGGTTTAGTGGTGATGAAGTACTTTAGTTTTTGTTTGTCTGGGAAACTCTTCATCTCTCCTTCAATTCTGAATGAAACCCTTGCTGTGTAGAATATTCCAGGTAGTAAGTTCCTTTGTTTCAGAACTTAAAATATACCCTGCCATCCCTTCCAGCCTTATAGTCTTGTGAGATGTCCCTTGTAATGTGACTAGTTGTTTTCTTCTTGCTGCTTTCAAGATTTATCTTGACTTTGCCATTTTAATTACAGTATGTTTTTCATGTTGGTTTCTTTGGTTCGGTCGTTTGGAACTCTCTGCACTTCCTGGACCTAAAAGTTTATTTCTGTCCCTAGTTTAGAAAAGTTTTCAGCCACTGTTTCTTCAAATAAACTTTCTGCCCCTTACTCTCTCTTTTCTCCTTCTGGGACCCCTATAATGCAATGCTAGTATGCTTGATGTTGTTATTCTTAGTGTTCTAAAATTATTTTTGTTGCTCTGATTGTGTGATTGCCACTATTCTATTCCCCAGATTGCTAATTTAGTCTTCTGTATTATTGAATCTGCTGTTGATTACTTCTAGTGTATTTTTTCATTACAGTTATTGCACTCCCAAATTGTTTCTTTATTTTTTTTCTAACTCTTTGTTGATGTTTTCTCTCAGTTTCTCTATTCCACTCTGAAGCGTGGTGAGCATCATTATTATTTTTGAATTCTTTATCAGGTAAATAATTTATTTACATTTCATTAGTTTCTTTTTTTCTGAGTTTTTCCTTATTCCTTCATTTGGAATATATTTCTTTGTCTTCTCATTTTGTTTGACTTCCTGTATTTGTTCCTATGAATTAGATGGAATAGCTCTGTCTCCCAGTCTTAAAAAAGTTGGCCTTGCATGGAAAAAGCCTCCATGTAGACCGTGTGTTAGACTGATTAGAGTTAGGGTGGGCACATGCAACACCTGGTGTACTGACTGCCTAGGCTCAAAATGGGCTTGGGGGTATGCAGGTGCATGTGCACTTAGGAGATCCCTGTTGGTCTGGTTGTCTGGTTGTCGATGGGCTCCACATCGACAGTCTGGTGCATACACACTGCAGTGCCTTATTGTTCCAGTCATTTGTGCTGGAATGGGCTTCAGGTGGGATGACCATGTGTGGTGGTACCCTGGTTGTCTGGGGCTGGAGTGGGATAAGGGTGCTGTGGGTAGAAATATGCTGTAGTGACCCTATAGGTCAACCAGAGCACCTGGATAGAGCTCTTGCCTATGCAATCTAGGTGGATGGGGAAACTAAACTACAGCTTTCACCAACACCTCTGATTCCAGAGTTTTCCCACAGATCCTGAACATCTCTCTGTTTCCCAACATTCTCTAAGTAATCTCTCTCTCTTTCTCACAGAAGCTGCTCACTCAGCCTTCAGTTTTCTCTCAGGAGGAATTGCTCTATCTGTAGGTGTATATTCTTAGGAGTGGGAGAGTTCAGGATTCTCTGATGTTGCCATTTGGGCCCACCTTTCTGATTTGTACCCCAGCTTAGATTTTTAAAATAAGATCTTGCAGATTTGAAAATAAGTATTTTTTCTGTGATAACTCATTTCTAACCAAAAAATTATTTCATAAAATTATTCTAACAAAGAAAATGACTCATTCATCTTTCTCTTGTATTTTATTTCTTCATTTGACACAGCCTAAAAATGTAGGTCTACTCATTTTCAGTAATTCATTTTATTTAGGACCCCCAAAGTCTTCCCTGATGTGACCACAGTTCATATCTCTGGGACCCATACACATATTTTGCAATATAACAATTCCTTTTTAATTATACTATGCTTTATCTTCAATGTCTAGTGTGCTCTGTCATCCCACATTAGATGAGGCAAGAATCTAGAGAGCAGAACGTGTATGTTTTGTGAATTTTTCTCATATATATCCTTAAGCACACATGGCCATCAATAGATGTTGGGCCAACTTTCCATTGTTTGAAACTGATTTGAGGGATTAAGGAGTCTCAAGAATCTGATGTTAAAAATTATGGAAAAATAATAAATCTGTTCACTAATTAGACTTTTGTATTATAGTTTGCCAGTGCTATGTTTTAGTGTTTGTGTTCCCTGAAAATTCCTTCATTAATATCCTAATACTGAATTAGAACTTGGGGAGTTGATTAAGGTCCATATAAAAGATAACACAGAGAGCTCCCTTACCCACTTCCACCATGTGGGGATGCAGCGAGACATCTGCTTCCTGGAAGAAGGCCCTCACCCAACCATGCTGGCATTCTGATGTCAGACCTCTAGCCTCCAGAACTGAGAAATGGTTCTGTTCGCTGTAAGCTACCAAGTCCATGATGTTTTGTTACAGCAGTCTGAATAGGATAAGACAGTCAAAGATCCTGGAGCACACAGGAGCTATAAAGATGAGTAAGATACAAGTAAACCAAGCAATTATAGTTCCTTTTTAGAAACCACATACCAAGTGGCATTCAGTTGAAAATTAAACAAAACTCTGCATCAACATCAAACATTCTCTCATTTGTTTCTTTCTCTTCTGAGGCACATAAAAAATAGCTAAAATGAGGAAAGAACTTTAATAACTAATAATACAATATCACTAAAAAACATTTGTCTTATGGAGACAGGAAAATTGCACATGTCTATTACATATTTTAGGTTCTCAAGACTATTATTCAGAATTATTTTATCTTGTATGCCCTAAGGGTATGTAATATCTCACAATATTTTAAACTGCCAAGTCAAATTTGCTTAGGAAATTCCAAAATTACAAACTTTCTGATCAGATTTTTCTATTCCTGTCAACCATGTACACTTATTGAGCTTCATTTTTTTGTTAGAATCAAAATCCATTGATTTGCAAGATAAATATTGACCTGACCTTGCCTTCACCTCAGTTTATATCTACTTCTTAAGTCAATAAATCCAGAAACTGATCTGACAGCAGTCAATATTAGTTTAAAAGTTTTTAAATAGTAGCTTTGCTCTAAGGTAATAATAATTCAGTATTTTATAGATTCTGCCTCAAAAAATAAAAAGGCCATGTAACTTACCAATTTGCTAGATAAAACTATTTCTGTGTCATTTGGTTTCAAATACAAGGATCCCACTCATTCCAAAGAACATATCTAATGCCTATATGTCTCCGAATCACTGACCCAAAGTATTTGAAATACTTTATCCCACTTGCTGGTGGCAATTAAACACCAATGTCTTGCTTTGATTCTAATTATAATTTATATGCTATAAATTCTTTTTTTTTTTCATCCAAATTACTGATGCTTGCTCTTGGGCTCAGTTCCCTCTGGACTGAATTCTACCTGGAGGTATAATAAATATAGTAAACAGCCATACTGCACTTTGGAAGTTAAAGACAGTAATAGATTTGTTACCTCATTAATCAGCTTATTTTTATCTTTTCAAAGTCTAGGAGCTATAAAACCACAGGTCAAGATTTGCATATATTTACTATAGATAAAAGAGGTAAGCTTGGGGCCTAGTCATAACCAAAGCAATGTATTCTACAACTTATTACTTTTTTAAGGCCACAGCACTCATCTTTTACTCACTTTCATTCCCAGTGCTTTGGGGGAGAGACGACATGCTCATACTTCAGAATTCCATAATGAAATCTCTGAAAACACATTAAAAAAACTTTAATTTCCATGTAAGTAACAAATAAGAAAATTTTGTTTTGGAAATAACCTATACCCAGTTAGGTTCTAAAGAAATAAGTTGTGGTATTAAAGTGTGTTTAATCAGACAACTATTTAGAGATTAAGTCAAAAAGTCAGGGGGACAGATAATGAAATCGAAACAAAAGCATGTTATACAGTTATTTCCTCAGTTAATAGCATTCTACTCTAGGACATTTCAAAGTGTAATCTGAGACAGGAGTTATTAATAATCTTATTAAGAATTTAGTCCATTTTTCAGTAAATGACCATTTACTAGAGGGCAAAGCCAATTGGCTAAACTGTGCAAGGGAGCTACAAATTCTCCAGGAAGCAGCCCTAGTGCCCGTCAGTAGGTGAGTCGATAAAAGCAAGGTGTGGTGAGCTTATCTATACTATGGAACACTTCTTGACCATAAAAAGACATCTTACCCTTTGTGACATCATGGATGGAACTGGAGAACATTATGCTAAGTGAATTAAGCCAGTTAAAGACAAATACCATATGATTTCACTTACATGTAGAATCTAATGAACAAAATAAACTAACAAAATAGAACACTCATAGATAGAGAACAGACTGGCAGTTGTCAGAGCAGAAGTGGAGCAGGGTGGAGAAGGTGAAGGGATTAAGAAAGGAAAAAAAAAAAAACAACTCCTAGACACAGACAATAATATGGTGATTACCAGAAGAAAAGAAGGGAGGGGTGAGGTAGGAGAGGGCATGGGGGAATAAGCAGTATGGAAGATTTGACTTGGGGTAGTGAACACACAGTTCACTACCCACACAACACAATGTATATTACATTGTATACTACCCACACAACACAACAAATACTACACACAACGCAATGTATACTACAATGTATACTACTCACACAACACAACAAATACTACACACAACACAATGTATAGAGATATATTATAGAATAATATACCTGAAACCCACATAAAAAATACTTCAGGAAGTACTGATACTTCACTTGAAATAATATAAGAAATCCTTGTGAGTGCAGAGTTAATAATCTTTCCAATACATTTTAAAGATTGAGGGCAGCTATCATAACTTTATATATTCACATCTTCACATGCATGTATGTGAAACATGTTTTGCATGTATGTGGCTCCCAAATTCACATGCTTACCATAAACTTATGCAAATGGTTTTATTCTATCTTTTGTTATTTTGTCACATTTGTTATTATTTAGCCAAATACTAAACCTAGATTTAGAAGATACCTAGAAAATATGGAGTTAACTATAAGTCTTGATCATGATATGACATGTGTTGCCACACAGTATGATTAAAGCTAGGGTCATGAAGAAAAGCTCCATAGGTAAACATTAGAATGATAAGGTTAATATTTTTTATTCATTACCTTTTAATCCCACTGTTTTTACAAATTGTTATTTCTTTTTTATACTGTACTATTTCTTATCTGTTCCAGATCCATGATTATATGTTCACACTGAATTTAGCACTATAAAATATATTATAATACCTAATTGAAAAGAGTTTAGACAAGTTATTCTGAAATTATCAAAATGTAATTTCATAATGATTATGTAACTGATAAGGTTATTTTATAATGGTTATTTTATAATGTTTACTTTTTATATTACAAACTCATGTCCAAAAGGATTTTTAAGAAGTTCAAGAAAACTCCTCATCTAATTAGTGATCTCTCTTCTTGTATATGTTAAGAAACTGAACATTTTTATCAGAGAGATATTTCCACAGCACTGGAACTTGAAATTTAATGAAATAAATTTTCCTCTTACCTAGAATTCTTTATATTTTTTGTATACTTAGTTTTGGTTACCAGAGAGTACAGCTTACAGTATCTCTCATTTGTGTAAGTGAAAAATAACTATGTTTTTATTACTTAAAATATTACAAAAAGGGACAATATGCTAAAAATATGCAGTGAACAAATATCATCTGTACAGACTGGAAGAGAACCTTCATAAATTAACCTTATTAGTGCATTACTGTAAGTGAATGCCAAAAAAGCTCCTAATTTGCATTAAGATAGATTTTTCAGGTTGGCTGCATGATTTAATTAAAGAAAAGATTAAGAATCATTAAACAAGCTGCTCTACCTTGCAATAACAGAATTCATATCTGATTCAGGTTAACAAAAACACAGATGGTGATTCAGTAACTGTTGAGTTGCTGTAACAGAATGAAAATGATCCCATTAGTTCTCTGGAAATGTGAGGGAATTTGGAAATTAGTATGCAGATACATTGTATGGTGCTAGACAGCTTGGTCTGCTCGGATCATCGCTGATTATACTTTGTTTGGGTTGGCAACACTGAACTTAATAAATGAAAAAATGTTCCAGTATACCACAGTTGGAAACTGTTCAAGGTTGAAATAGGTGTGCAGGCTTTCAAAAGGAGAGAGTTAAGTAAACAAATGTCAATCAATTTAGAGCTGGCAACTTTTTTTTTCCCTTTAAAGAATATGTCTGTTCTTGAGAAGCAAGTGTCATACAAATGGAAACCGTTTACTAGATACATATGTCCTGATGATATTTATTATTACAAAACCATTTTAAATGCATGGTATCAGTTTGAGGGAGATGGGAAGTGTTTTAATAGCTTTTTTTCTGTCAGAAATAAAAAAATTCAGTCTCTATGAGGATGATTATATTTTTCACAAGAAGAAATCAATGTAATTCTGATGGAAATGTTATGACAGGATAAAAAAAAGTGTCAGTATAATGGCTATTGAAAGTTTAAAGGTGTCAATAAGAACCACAAAGTAATCCTCAAGGAGCCTTCTGGGAAAGAACAACTTAAACAAGTAGCAGAGTCAATCACTGCAGCTGACAGAAATAGCCATTGCGTTCAAGAGCTCAACTACACATGTGGCCTCCATTTTTAACACCTGGTCCATGCCATCAGTCTGAGTGTTCAGCATCTGACCCTTTGGAATAAATTTCAGTGACTGTGCAAAAGACCCATCTGGACAGAGGTCCTCAAAGGCAGGCAGTAATGACACTGGTTGTTACAATAAAGCAGATACAACACACAGTTTAAAGTTATTTTGGACCTGTAATTTCCTAGCAACTAACTTTAAGGCCCGAATATTGTTCATATGGAGTACTCAGCAGGTTACAACATAAATGAAGGAGGGACCTTCTAGATTATAATGTTCCCTATTTATCATGTGTTAGTGTTCTCCATAATATTATACTACACCAAGTATCTTCTCCTTCACGTGCAAACCACCTTATAACATTAAAGAACTGACACTCACATAGTCTTGGCCAGCCCATCATTTCAATGTGATATTACTAATCTCATGGAAAACATAACTGCCTTTTAAGAATTAGCACTAAAAAGGCTTTAAGTAGGTTGGCTTTTCTGTGGCCATTACTAATCATTTTATTAAACTTTTATGAAGATATTTAAATCTCCATTTTTCCTAAAAGTTACTAAAACTTGCAGTCTACATTGCATAATGGCTTCAACACCTGGCAGCATTTAAAAGTATACATTATTTTAAACATTAATGCCTTAGTTACAAATGATAGCCCTATAGTTCCTCCATTACAAGCCCTTTTAATGCTTTTCAAACTACATAGATCTCTAAGGAAATCATACTATTGAGAAGAAATGCTGCAAAATACTTTCTACACAGTACAGGATACAAACTTAGCATTTAGGATTATAAACACCTTATTATACCTCCATTCCTTTTAACCACAACTTTATGTGCTCTGTCTTCTTAAAAAAATACATTAATTTGCCCAAGCACTGTGTCATCTAGAAGGTCACTGGATGTTTAAATCACACATGCAACATACACTATTTTAAATTGAAATACTTGAGAAACTAAAAAACTAAATCAAGTTGTTACTTGCCACTACAGCATAGCATTGTTCCTGTTACAGAACTAGTAGACCCACCTTCACACAAAATGTTCAATGATCTTTTAAGCTAAATTTAATTGTGATTGTCTGAAGATTGGCAGTCAGTCCCCTACCTCAGTGTTCAACTATTTCAGCTAGACTTTTTTCATTCTTGTATCATGCCAGTTTTATTCATTATTTTGGTCTGGATATTCTATAGAAAGTTTTTAACCAATTAATTCAAAATTTTGGAAAGAGTATTACACATGGTATTTTTTAATGCTATTTAAAATTACTTAACCCATTTTATTTAAAACAAGACCCTATACTATGGCAAATTGGTAGTTACTTTTTTTAAAATTGTGGTGAAGCTGTTTATATGTATTACAGTGTTAGCTCTGCAGTCACTTGGAGAAAAGTTGATCCACAAAAGAAAAAGATATACATATACATATATATATATATATGATATACATGTATATGTATGTGTTGGGTACATACATACATATACATGTATATGTATGTATGTGGGTATATGTAGACTAAATCAAATTTCACAATGTTATGTCATGTTTAAAAGGTCAGTAAATTTAAAATATAATTTAATATATATCAATTATGTGAAAAAAGAATGCAGGCTTGATATTGCCTTTAGTTGATTTGTATTTACTTTTCATTCCTTGTCAATATTTTAAAAGCGTATACTATATTCCACATGATATATTAGCAAATATTACAAAATTTATATTACTAGTACTACCCTGTAATTCATTTTATTTCACAGATTATGAAACTGGAATTTCAGAAATTTACTAAAGCTTTCATAGGTAAATGGGATTTGAACAAGTTTTAATGTCAAATTCAGTTGTTGTTCTTTAAATAAATGTTAACCCTAACTAATGGAAACATTACAGCCCTTACTATACTTCCGATTCAAAATAGCCATTTAGTGGTAAATTCTATAGGTATGGGGGGACATTTCTGTGTTCAAATTGATTTTTACAGTGCCAAACTGTTGCTTTGCAAAATGTTTGTAACCTGTTTCTCACGTGTGGTTCGTTTCCAACAATGTGAAGAAGTACTGACCCATCACCACTGTGCTCAGAGTAGAGGATGGAGCATCTGCCACAAGCACTAAAATCCACACAAAAGAGGAATTAAAGTCTCCATTGGAGGGAGCCTCTGTTTACTTATTTACAACCAATAAATTAAATATATTTATTTATCATTCACTTATTTGAACAAATTGTTTTCATAAATCTGTGGGGAAGAGTAATTACCCCAAATTCCTGGAGGAAAGCCAAGTCTCTATTCAGAGAAAGGAAGACCCTGAGCTGCTAATTACTCAGGAATCAAATTATTCTGCCTACCTGCCTTGGAAGAAATTCTGTTCTAGTTCTTGTCCAGAGAAGAGCTGCTGTTCTCCATGCTCTGCTTAAGGCTGACCTGTTCTTAAAAAAAAAAAAAAAAAAAAAGGAATTCCATCTACTGCAAGGCAAAGTTTAAAAATAAATTAGTAGATTAGGGAGATCAAGTGTTCAAAGCACAAATTATGGTTTCTATATTAGATCATTGGAAGCAGGGGAAGGGAAGGAGCTTAACAGAGAAGAATAAGAAGGTAGGAAAGAAAGATGAAGATGGGGAGAAAGAAGTGTGCAGAGCAGAATGAAGAAAAGAAAATGGGAAAAGAAGGAAAAGAAGAGGATAGGGGAGAACAGAGGAGGATGAAGACAAGAAAAATTAAGGTGAAAACAAAAAAAATGATTAATTAAAAAACAGAAAAGGGGAAGGGGAAAAGAGTTTGTGAGATGATAAGGGAAAGCTGATGGTTCACATGCCAAAACTAAATTGTAAATGCAGAGATATTTTTTTTTCCTTTTCCCCCCAGTCAATACCCTGCCCCTTTGCCTATCTTCTCATGAAAATAAGTGGATTAAACTATGGGCACTCCATCCTGAACAGATTTCTCATTTACTCTCCCAGCCCATGTGATAGCATAGTCATTAGTTCAGTGCCATTGTCCAACAATCAAGTGACAATAAAAAAAATGACAGTAAACCTTATAAGCAGACTACTGTAGAGGTATGTCAAGGAAATCCCTGGGAAATTAGTGAATGTCTAAATGATCAACAGGCCTGGTGGGTGTGGCTCAGTGGATTGAGTGCTGGCCTGCCAACCAAAGGGCCGCTGGTTTGATTCCCAGTCAGGGCACATGCCTGGGTTGCAGGCTGAGTCACCCCCAGTGGGGGATGCTCAAGAGGCAACCACATAATGATATTTCTCTCCCCCTTTCTCCCTCCCTTCCCCTTTCTAAAAATAAATAAAATCTTTTTTTTAATAAGTGAGTACCAGATACTATACATCACTGCCTTTTTTTTTAAGATTTTTTTTTTTTTATTTATTCACTTAGAGAAAAAGAGAGAGGGCGGGGGCAGAGAGAGGGAGAGAGAAACAGAGAAACATCAATGTGCGGTTGCTGGGGGTTATGGCCTGCAACCCAAGCGTGTACCCTGGCTGGGAATCGAACCTGAGACACTTTGGTTCGCAGCCCGTGCTCAATCCACTGAGCTACGCCAGCCAGGGCAAAATAAATAAAATCTTTAAAAAATAAATAATTGACAAAGTTAACACATTTCTTGTTACTTTTGTTATTTAGGTCACCTTAACCTTCAAAACTATAATTTGCTCAGGGTTCAAAATAAAACATCTGTAAACAGAAGGCAACTCTAGCAAATGTGAATTGTTCCTTTCTCTATGCATATATTTCAGGTTTTTTCTTTGTGTGGTATCTCATAGGGCCGACCAGAGCTTCAGTAGTTCTATTCCCTGCTGCATTACATGTCCTTCTGTATAGTTACTGGTCAATAATTCCTGACTGCCACAACTTTCTTCAAAACAGAGAACCCACTGAATCTATAGATGTAATTCCTCAATGAAAATAAGACTGGTTACAATCTCAGAGCCTAATGCCAATCTCATAGCCTAATTCTGTGCTGACTGCTTTGCCATACATACCAGTTAAGTTGTATAAATGTGGTATCAAACTGAAAAAAAAATAAGTAAATGAGTTAAAGATTAAAGACAGCATGGAATTAATGAAATTCAACACAATAATATCTACCTTAAAATGCTATACTGAGAATTAAACAAAAACATTAAGCACTCAATACATATTAGCTATCATTATAGTTTTTATTATTTATGGAATGTGTAGACAGATACATGATATGAAGAATTTATGTAATCACTATGTTAAAATTAAATTTTTAGACATGGAAAGTTTCCTTCTCTTTTTTCCTTCTTGGAGCCATCTTTCTCTATAATCCCCCAAGAATGCATTGGAATGACAAGTCAATAATTTTAAAAATATCTTAAAGTATGAAAATGGTTATATTCTGTTTTACTTGCTTTACACAGGAGAGAATAGATGGGAATTTAACTGGTATACAACTATTTGGAAATATAAGGTATCTGAATCAGTCCTGGGATGGAACAGGAGATAGGATATGTTTTCAACAAACACTGAATAATTTCATTCAAAATATTAGTTTAATTATTTGGTTCTCCTTACTATGTATCATGGCAATAAATACCATGGGTAAACTGAGTAAAGACTTCCTAGAGATATTGTTTGAGTTGGGGAATTACTGTTTTAAGTTAATAGGAAATTGTTATAAATCTAAGATACACCTTTAAAAAAAAGAACTAGCAACTTCAGTGACAACTCTAGTTACTAAAGAACACAACTAGTATATATATCCTAAAGATTTTCAGAGACTTTTGTCAATCTGATCATTGTACTTTCAGGTGGGATGTCTCCTACTAGTGCAAGGTGCTTTAAGGTTAGGTTAATTTATCCTAATACACACTTGGAAATGATGTCGAAATTAATACGGCTTAAAAAATAGTGAAACAAAATATAACAAGAGACATTGAAATTAAGAACTATCTGACCATAACCAGAGGGGAGAGCGGAGGGAACAGTAGGGGGAAGGGTTTTCAGGGACTACTATAAAGGACACATGGACAAAACCAAGGGGGAGGGTAGAAGCAAGGGAGGAAGGTGGGTTTGGCTGGGGTTAGGGGGGAGACAGGGGGGAGAAAATTCAGACAACTGTAATTGAACAACAATAAAGTAGTTTATGAAAAAAATAGTGAAACAGTGAAAGAGGTAAATTAAGCTGTACAACGCCACTCACATGCTTTAATGTCACTTGGTCCAAAGAAGGTGCTCAGTAAATATTAATTGATTGATTAAAATACTACACATGCTTTGAAATTCCTAAAAGGGCCTAATATTAAGAAAATATAGATCTTCTAAGAATAAAATTAGATTAATAAGATCTATGTAAAATTAAGTCAGATTTAGTTTCCTACAGGCTTGTTCTGGGAGTTACAGTATATAGAGACTCAGAATTTTAAATCTTTTGGAAACCTAAATATCATCTAGTCCAATTCCACTATTTTTATAGTTGGTTGCATAGACAGGTTTTAGTGAGGTTTTAAAAATCATGGTGAAGTAGTGTATCAGTACATTTTTCTTATGGACCTAACAGTCACTTTACTTATATGGTTAGATTGGAAGGTCAAAATAAGAGTGTGATGTAGTCACTTAGATTTACCAATATCAAGCACCAAATTAAATGTGAGAAAGGCCAGTATAGAAAAACTTTTAAAGTGGATATTAAGGTCCAAATTACCTGACTCTTGGAGACTCCTCCCCTCTTTGGGAATCAAAACAGAATCAAGAGTTCAAAATTAAGAGAGTATTTACATGTTGAGTTTTTTAAAAAGCTACTGAATTGCTGTTACACTTCTCTAGGGAGCTGGATTAGGTGTGCTGCCTCAGGCCCGGCAAGAGTTTATTCAAATGGGGAACCTTCTTTGGGACGCTCAGAATACTGGTGCTTTTGTCTTGTCAGTAGCAGCAGCAGTAGAATGGTGATGGGGTAGGAGTGGGGCCTGATATGGAGCACCTACAGCCCTTTGCGTTCCTGCTGAAGAAGACATGGCAGGGCAATGTACTCCAACACAGACAGTTCAGGAGGAGTGAGTGTTGGATGACCAGGAAATAAGGAGTAGCATTAGTCAGAGAAATAAAGAGGCAACATCCACACCACATAATTTGAGCAGTAGGACCCTGCAGACAGAAAGAACTCTGTACTCAAGAAATGAAAGTCAGTTTTAAATTTCTGTCCACCAGAAGGTGTCAATGCCTGTAGAGAATGGCACCGGCCACATGGGGCCATGATCTTTCCACACAATCTCTTGGACCCTTGGGCTTGGCCTATAAGTGGTAAGAAACAACTGAATGATGGAGGAGAAAAAATAAATGGACTGCAGGCAAAACTAGAGAAGTCCATACTGCCCTGCCTTCTACTGCACCAAATAGGCCCCAATTTGGGGGGGAGAGAAGAAGATTTACTGCCAGATCACTTAGGAATTAGGATTGCTACAAAGAATAAATATTCTATATTTTGAATTGAGACTTACTTTTTGACTTAAAGCAACCAGAGGGCTTTTATTATCAATGAATGCCTATAGGGGAAATGGACCTGCTAAGGCTTCATCTAGTGACTGGGAAGAGTGGCAGCCAAAAATAAAGTTGTATTTTGCTTATGTTTCAAAATTCCTGCATGGGCATATAGAACTATTCCCTAATGCAAATACTATCTGTATAGAAAAACACATACCACACTTATTGGAATTATAGTATTAATAAGCCATAAAATATTTCCAAAATAATAAAATTTCACTATGAAACACTTTTTTTTGGTTCTTCTATCTCTACAGCCTGTAGAAATTGATACATAAACAGATTTGTTTTAATTTTTACATTGAACTGTAAAGCTCTTTTTAATTCAACTTTAGATCACAGGAGGGGTCAAAATGGCAATGTAGGTACATGCAGTACTTGCATTCTCTCACAATCACATGAAAATTACAACTAAACTAAACTACAGAATAATATCATCTAAAACTACCTGAAATCTAGCTGTACAGAAGTCCTACAGCCAAGGATGTAACACATCTAGATTGTTAGGAGGGACAAAGATGAGAAATGGGCTGGACCCACACCCACATATGGCAGATAAAAATCAGGAGGAACATCTCAGCTGTGGAGGTTTCCCTGCAGGTCAGGAATCTCAGCCCCACACAAGGCCTCCAACTCAGGGTTTTGGTGCCAGGAAGAGAAGTCCCCATAACTTCTGGCTGTACAAACTACTAGGGATTGTGACTTCTGGAGTCCCAAGCAGTTCCCCTTAAAGTGCCCATGCACAGACTGATCCTGACTCCTTCTGAGGTCCAGTGCTGGAGCAGCAGCTCAAAAGGCATCAGGAACTTATGCGGAGGAGCTAAACTGTCTGGTATCAGGGCAAGAGGTGGAGAGGCACCTTTCTTTGAGACAAAAATGCTGGCAGAGGCTGTTGTTTCTTTTCTGAGCCCTCCTGTCACAGAGCTGGCAAAAGGGCACCATATCTGAGTCTCCATCAACCTGCCAAATGCTGTTTGCCCCACCCTGTTAATTCCCTGACACCACACCCCACCTAACTTTCAGGCCCACCCAAGCTGTTTCTAGTGGCTTTTCATACAAACGGCCTATTTTGGCTCATGCTTCAGACTTTTCTAAAATCTTTCAAACAAGCAGTATCTGTGTGACTAATACCTCCCACTAAGTGGTCCCAGCTCAGCATCACCAGCAGCTGGCATTGATTTGAAGCTTGGTCTCTCCTGAGCATCTCCAAGCCCAGCACAAGTAGCAGACATCTGAAGATCGCTCTGTAGCACATGCCCAGCAGCCCTGGGCAAAACACAGTTGATGGCTGACCTTGGTTCACACCTCCTAGAAGTCTCCAGTACACACACCAGGTGGACAGCTTTAGACCACATTGAAGCACCCCCAACCACCTCCGAAAGTGACACATTCAAGGAAAAGACTTAGGGAGCACCAGAGGCCTGCTCTATGGAATGGTTCCCTGCACAGCTGATCCTCTACAATGGTTGCAGCCACTTCTCCCAGCAATCAGCCTGGGGGCAAATCCCTCCTATTGAAGTGACAACAGCAATCAAGGCTCAACTACAACAGGAGGATGTACACAGCCCACATTGGGGGCATACCCAGAGTGCCCAGCTTGACTGATGGAGGAGGATGTGCCACTGGACCCTACAGAACACCTGCTAAATGAAACCATTCTGCCAAGACCAGGGGACATAGCAGCAGCTCTACCTAATATATAGAAATAAACGCAGTGGTGCTGCCAAAATGAGGAGACAAAGAAATATGTCCTAAATGAAAAAAAAAAAAATCCAGAAAAAGAACAGAACAAAATGAAGATAACTTATTAGATGCAGTGTTCAAAACATTATTATTTAGGATGCTCAATGAACTTCAGGGGGGAATTGATGAACTTAGTGAGAACTTCAATAAAGATGGGAAACATAAAAACAGAAAACATAAAAACAGAACTAGAAACCATAAAAAAAGAACCAGTCACAAATGAAGAACACATTAACTGAAATGAAGAATATATTACAAGGAATAAACAGTGGAGTAGATGAAGCAGAAGATAGAATCAGATTTGGAAGAGAAGGAAATAGAAAACACCCAATAAAAACAGAAAAAAAAAGAATCCAAAAAAAGTGAGAATAGCACTCACTTCATCAACCAAGAACCTTCAATAGACTAATTTACAACTTCTATAAAGTCTTAAAAATATAGGGTCTAGCACAAATAACATCCCTTATTATTACAAAATCTTTATTACAGAATCATAAGCATGTAATTGTGTAACATAACAATATCACACTTAAGTACACCATATGACATTTTAAGTGAAATGTTCAGATTAAAACGATAAATTATTACACTCATATTATTACCCTACCAAACATACTCATGCAGTTGTTACTTCTGCCAGACCCTGTATCATGAAAAATTTTGTGGACAATGAACTAAAGAAGGCAACATCAACAAAAAAAGCAGGGATATCGACTAGGAAAAGCAGGCTGTTGCAATATTTCTGCCAGGATACAATAAGTCAGCTGTCTGCAACCCTAAGGGTGGCACTCACTAGGACCAGGCTGTGCTAGAACCATAATTTTGGACCATCAGCCTATGTAACTCTGAACGAGGTGCTGTTATGTGTGTCTAGGACTCCTTTAGGACTGAAGAACTTATTCAGCTACTGGCTGCTCTCAACTGAAGAAAGCCACCTTACCAAGTCTATGATCTCTTCCTATGCGTAGCATCCAATGACAGATGGCAAGGAAGCAGGTGGAAACTACACTCACCTCCTCTTAGGACCAAACTGGAATTACAACTAAATTATAGAACAATAATCTTGAATAACCAGTAACTAACTGAAGAGAAGTCTTAAGCAAGGACAGACAGAAGAAGCCACATCAAGACTAAGTCAAATAGTCTGCTGAGGGCCAGTCACAGGAAGCATCTTACAATGGTTGGCAGCAGAGTCTCCCTAAGGGGCCCAGAAGCAACACACCTAGTGGCCAGCTTCAGACAACATCAGAATAAGATGCAATAAGCTTCACAATAAGCTTATCAGAGGGAGATATCAGCAGGCACCAAATCCTACTAAAGCAAATTCTGCTTCCCCTGGTTAGCACCTGCACAGCAGCTGACATGCAGTGGTTGGGGTTGATCCTCACAGTCAGCTATGCAGAGGGTTGATCCCATATACTAACGGACCAATAGGAGTCAACACTCATTACAACAGGAGGGCCCATATAACCCAGACAAGAGACATTTCTGGAGCACACAGCTCAGGTGATCAAGGAGACTGTACCACTGGAATCTACTGGACACCTCATGAAGCCTGGGAGTCATAGCAGATCTATCTCTTACATAGAAACAAACACAAAGAGACAGCCAAAATATAGAGAAAAGACACAGGCCCCAAATGAAAGAAGAGGAGAAATCTCCAAAAAAAAAAAAAAAAAAAAAAGAGCTAAGAGAAATGGAGGGATGCGATTTATTCAGATAATAGAGTTTGAAGTATTGGTTATAAGAATGTTCAACAGCATAAACAAAAAGACATAGGAAGTATAAAAAAGGGCAAATCAGAAATGAAAAATATGATATTTGAAATAAAGGAATAAACAGTAGTTTAGATGAACCAGAAAACTGAATCAGAGATTTGGAAGGCAAGTTAGAAAAAAATAACATTCAATTAGAAGAGCAAAAAGTGAAATGAATTGAAAAAATGAGGATAGTTTAAGAAACATTTCATAAAACATGAAGTGTAACAATATCCAAATCATAGGGTTACCAGGAGGAGAAGAGAGAGTACAAAGGACTGAGAAACTATTTGAAAAAATAATAATAAAAAAATTCCCCTATCTGGTAAAGAAAAAAGACACACAAGTCTAGTAAGTACAGAGAGTTCCAAACAGAAAGGACCCAGAGTGCCCCGCATAAAGACAAATCATAATAAAAACGGCAAAGATAAAAGACGAAAAGAAAATCTTAAAAGCCACAAGACAAAAGCAGTTACTTACAAGGGAGCTTCCATAAGTATATCAGATGATTTCTCAACAAAAACATTTAAGGCCAGAATGGATTGGCATGAAATATTCAAAGTGATAAACAGCAAAGAACTACAAGCAAGACTACTTTACCCAGCAGGATTATTACCCCTTTAAAATTAAAAGGGGTTGTGGCATCAAGAAAAAAGGAAAAGGACTCATGGATAGACAACAGTGTGGTGATTGAGGGTGTGGGGGGTGTGGGGGAGTGGGGTATAAGAGGGACAAATGGTAATGGGAAAAATAGAATAAAGAAAAAGAAATTTAAACATTAAATTAAAGGAGAAATTAAGAGCTTTTCAGACAAGAAAAAGATGCCCTGGCTGGTATGGCTCAGTGGATTGAGCACTGGCCTGTGAACTAAGACTTGACCTGTGGTGGTGAACCCACAATACAGTGTACAAATGATGTGTGGTGGAACTGTGTATCTGAACCTGTATCATTTTGTAAAACAGTATATTACTAGTAAATTCAACAAAAAAGTAAATATAATCTCCATTAAATAAAGGAGTGAATAAATGAGGATAGTATAAGGAGCCTCTGGGAAAACTTCAAACCTACCAACATTCACATCATGGGGGCACCAGAAGAGAGAGAAAAGAAACTGCAAATCTATGTGAACAAATAATGATCAAAATCTTCCCTAACCTGGTGAAGGAAATAGATATAAAAGTCCAGGAAGCACAGAGTCCCAGGCAAGATGAAACTGAAGAGGCCCACACCAAGATACATCAGAATTAATATGCAAAATTTTAAAGACAAAGACAGAATCTTAAAAGCAGCAAAAGAACAAAACAAAACAAAACAAAACAAAACAAAACAAAACAAAAACAAATTAGCTACCTAAAAAGAAGCTCCCACCATAGGGTCAGCTGATTTCTCAACACAACATTTCCAGGCCAGCAGGATTAGCAAAAGAATGTTCAGAGTGATGACAAACAAGGATCTACAAGATTACACTAGCAGCAATGCTATTATTTCTTGCCAAAGGATAGTTAAAGAGATTCCCAGGGAAGAAAAAGCTAAAAGAATTTGTCACCACCAAACCCATATTATAGGAAAATTTAAAGGGTCTTACTTAGAAGAAAAAAATGATCAAAATATGAATAATAAAAGGATAATAAATAAGGATCTATGGACAATTGTATCTAAAGAATAAAACACACAAACAAGCTGAACAGAAACAGACTCAGATACAGACGACATTTTGATGGTGTCCAGGTGGAAGTGGGATTGGGGGAAATGGTTGAAAACGGTGAAGAGATTAAGAGGTACAAATTGGTAGTTACAGAATAGTAGCAGGGATATAAAGTAAAGCATAGGAAATATAGTCAATAATATTCTAACTATGTATGGTGTCAGATGGAGACTCAATTTATTTAGATGATCACTTATAACACTAAATTATGTAATATCTAATTACTGGATTGTACACCTGACACTAATATTTTATGTCATCTGTAATTGAAAAATAGTGATATGTTTAGCCCCGGCTGGCATAGCTCAGTGGATTGAGCGCGGGCTGTGAACAAAAATGTTGCAGGTTTGATTCCCAGTCAGAGTACATGCCTGGGTTGCAGACCATAACCCCCAGCAACTGCACATTGATGTTTCTCTCTCTCTCTCTCTCTCTCTCTCTCTCTCTTTCTCTCTCTCTCCCTTCCCTCTCTAAAAATGAATAAATAATATCTTTAAAAAGAAAGAAAAATAATAATATATTTAAACTCAAAGAAAGAAAGTATAGTTGACATACATCCATAGATCTAAATTTGGTTAGAGCAGTGATTCTCAATTGTAGTGATTTTGTCCTCAGGGAGGAGTTAGCAATGTCTGGAGTCATTTTTGATTATCACATCTGGCATTGAGTGGGTAGGATCTCAAGGATCTATCAAATACCCTACAAAGCATAGGATATCCCCACAATAAAGAATTATACAGCCCAAAATGTCAATAGTTTCAAGATTGAGGAGCTCCCATTTATTAGATAAGTATTGTAAGTTAGCCAGCCAGGCTGGTAAAACACATTGTGCATAGCTTGCAGGTTTAACAAATGAAATCTGGATATTCTATAAATATAATTCTAATATAATATGTGTTTAGAAATTTATGTGTTTACTGATATTTTTTATTATTGTTAGAGGGAAATTCAGGGGTGGGGGGAATAATGAAAGGCAACTAGAAAATAAAGATAAACGATATACATGAGTAATTTGAATGATACACAAAACAACTTATAAAAGAACATCTACAAAGAAATATGGCCCAAATGAAATAACAGGGAGGCCCTGGCTGGCATAGCTCAGTGGATTGAGCGTGGGCTGCGAACCAAAGCATCGCAGGTTCGATTCCCAGCCAGGGCACATGCCAGGGTTGTAGACCATGGACCCCAGCAACCGCACATTCATGTTTCTCTCTCTCTCTTTCTCCCTCCTTCCCCTCTCTAAAAATAAATAAATAAATATTTTTTAAAAAAAGAAGGAAAAAAAAATAACAGGGAGGAAGGAAAATGAGGGCTTTGTTGGAGGGAGGGTAATCCCCTTCCTCTATGCAGGGGAGAGAAACTCTTGGGTCTGCAGAGGAACAGAGCAAGGGACCTGGGTTATCGCAACATTTATGAAAACAGGACATCAAAAATTATAGCACACACTGAAAAACCAGATGGTAAGGAGACTGCTTCAGGATAATAAGGACCCAGGGATCACCTCGGGGACCAGGGAGGTTGCAGCCCCCAGGCCCAGTGCTCCCGGGTCTGCCTCAGGGCACCTGGGTGAGTGGAGTTGCCGCTCCCTGCCTGGACCACAATGATTGAGAAGCACCAGGGGAGGCCTTGTTGCTTGAAGGCACAGAGAAGAGAGTTAGATTGGGAGGCAGTCACACAGGGGCTGCAAGAACCCATGCATAGCCCTGGGAAGGGTGAATGCCCCCAGCCTGCTCAACCAAGGGCGGCCTGGCCATAGGCCAATGCCCCCAACCCAGTGAGAGTGTGGTTCTGTGGAAGACCCAGACCCCGCAGCCCTGGGCAAGGAAAGGGCACGGGTGTTGGAGGGTTTCTGGAGCCTGAGATGGTGACCTCAGGGGAGTGCGCACCCCTTCGGGATTCCCGACTCTGGCGCTGTGAACCCGGAAAGGATGCACTTCGAAGGTTCCTGGAGCCGGCAGCGGGGAAATTGGTAGAAGTGCGCACCCCTTCTGATCTCCACAGCTTGCACCGTGAATCCAGAAAAAGTGTGGGTGCTTCCCGGGAACATAGAGCCCCCTGCAGTAAATTTGGGGGAAGGGCACGACCCCTTGCAATCCCTGGAGATTGCACCGTGAACCCAGAAAAGACACAGGAGCTCTGTGGGGCCTGGGAGCCGGAGAAGCCATGGCAGTGAGCTCTGGAGAGCGTGCAAGTGTGCCCACACCCAAGATCCTGTGGGAACACATTGGATTGGCTCTGGGGAGAGTACACTGCTAGCCCTGGGGACAATACAGGAGAGACTGAATGAGTTCTGACTAGGAAGAGTGAAAAGCATTCCAAACACTGTTCAGCCTGCTGAAGCCAGCAAGACCAGAAAAATTGGTTTGGTCAGTTAGGAACCAACAAGAGGGTGCTTTTGTTGTTGTTGTTTTGTTTTGTTTCTGTTTTTGTGGTTTTTTTTTGGCTGTTGTTTGATTGGTTGGTTTTATCTCATTTTTTTTTAAAGATTTTATTTATTTATTTTTAGAGAGGGAAGGGAGGGAGGGGGAGAGAGAGAGAGAGAGAGAGAAACATCAATGTGCGGTTGCTGGGGGTTATGGCCTGCAACCCAGGAATGTACCCTGGCTGGGAATCGAACCTGGGACACTCTGGTTCCCAGCCCACAGTCAATCCACTGAGCTACACCAGCCAGGGCTTTATCTTGTTTTTTAAGTGACTTTTTATTTTTTAATTCTTATTATTTTTATATCTCTCAATTCCTTATGTTTCTCTTCCTTTCATCCTAGTATTATTCCTTGCACTCCAAATTTATCTCTCCTGCACTCAATCTTCTGCTCCCTCACCCCTTTTTTTTTTGAGCCTGCAAGTTACTGCAAATTTGTATTATCTTTTTCTCACTTTTCTGAAATTTTATTTTACTGGTAGTTTGGTACTCTTTTTCTTTCTGTATAATCTTCTTTGCTTGGCTGTTTATACTGTCATTTTATAGGTTCCCCCTGTTATCTTATTCACAGTGTGTTCATAATTTACTGTCCTTCATGTGTGTTCCATTAGTACACCTCTCAAGGTTCTATACTCGTTATTCTTGTTATCTAGATCTCATAGATTCTGCCACATGATTGTTGCTTTAATATTACTGTAAGTAAGACCTAGTTCATACAATTGTAAATACTACACAATACCCTCCCTGATCTCAGCCCACTTCACAATTTCCTGAACTATTATTGTGGGGGTTGCCTCTATTCTTTTATATACTACTCCTATTATCTAATCTTTATTTCCACCCTACCTCAGAATCTGACCTCCCACAGCCTCACAGCTTTCTAGATCCAACTAACAATCCTCCCATCCCCAATAAGAGTCTTATCTTTCCACCCTTTCTAAGACATGGCTAGTGGGGTGGAAGATCACGGTTAACACTATACATAGCCAAAGGATCTCCCATCTCTTCTCTACTGGCTGCTACTGTAAATATCATAGAATACTCTCTTGCTGTCTTAAACCATTTTGCCTCCCCCTCCAACTGATCACAAAAAAGAGTAGGTGGAAGTGGTGAACACCAGGATACTCACTGGAAGAGGAAACCCAACAACAAAGGAACCATTAACAGAGAACAACAGAAGAAAGTGAAGGAGGGAGTGGTAACCACACAAACCGCAATCCAGGACCTATCTGGAAATACAACCAAACAGTAGAGACAGTACCCAATACAAACAACTGAACAAGAGCAAGAGAGAATCCTTAAAACCTTTTACACACAGAAGAACCAACTTCAACACAACCTACCCTCACCAGCACAACAAAATACAAGAGGTGGTAAACAGAGTGACCCTCATTTAACCAGCTGGTGGGAAGGAACCACCAAAGAAAGACCTAACAAGAACCAAAACCCAAAGGCAAACACAAAGCCAACTTAAATGACAGCCCAAGACCAGTGAGCTTGGGAGATGAAGGAAACTGCACCATTGAAACTCACTGCTATTATACTACAGAAGTTCACACCACAAACCCAGGGAGCCAGAACAGATCAATTTAAGAAGCTGAGGCTAACAAGAAGACTCTCACGAACAATGAGAAGACAAAGAAACAATTCCCAAATGAAGGGAAATGAGGAAGCTTCAGAAAGAATAATAAATGAAGTAGAGGCAACTCAACTATCAGATATTGAGTTCAAAACACTGATTATCAAAAAGCTCAATGAACTCACAATGAGCTACCAGAAACTACAGGGAAGCTACAACAATCTCACTGCAAACTATATCACCATGAAAAAAGAAATAGAAACTATCAACAAGGGCTAAGAGGAAATGAAGAATACAATTTCTGAACTGAAGAACACAGTGGAAGGAATGAAAACCAGGATGGATGAAGCAGAAGACCGGATTAGCGAATTGGAGGACAAATTAAAAAAAAAAAACACCCAGAAAGAGCAAGAAAAGGAAAAGAGGCTCAGAAAGAATGAAGAGGTATTAAGAGAAATGCAAGACAATATGAAATGTAATAATATCTGTATAATAGGGATACCAGAAGGAGAAGAAGAAGAGAAAGGGATAGAAAACCAATTTGAAAAAGTAATGAAAACTTCCCTAATTTGATGAGAGAAAAAGTCACACAAATCCAGAAAACACAGAGAGTCCCAATCAAGAGGAACCCAAAGAGGCCTACCTCAAGACACATCATAATTAAAATGGCAAAATTTCAAGACAAAGAGAATATTAAAGGCAACAAGGGAACAACAAGAAATAACATACAAGGGAGCCCCAATATGGCTAACAGCTGACTTCTCAATGGAAACACTCCAAGCCAGAAGAGAATGACAAGAAATATTCTGAGTAATGAGAACCAGAGGTCTGCAACCTTGGCTACTTTATCCAGCAAGGCTCTCAATCAAGATAGAAGGCCAAATAAGAAGCTTTCCAGACAAAAGAAGTCTAAAAGAATACACCTCCACCAAACTAGCTCTACAAGAGATGCTAAAGGGACTGCTTTAAGGAAAGGAAGGAAAAGGGAGAGAGAGAGAGGAACACACGTACATAAATGGCAATGAATAACTACCTATCAATAATAACCTTAAATGCTCCAATCAAAAGACATAGAATAGCTGAATGGATAAGAAAACATGACCCATATATATGCTGCCTAAAAGAGACCCACATCAGGATAAAAGATCTGCACAGGCTGAAAGTGAAGGGCTGGAAACAAATTTTCCAAGCAAATGGACAGGAAAAAAAAGCCACGGTAGCAATACTCATATCAGACATAATAGACTTCCAAAAAAGGACCATAAAGAGAGACCCACAAGGTCACTTCAGAATACTCAAGGGAAGAATCCACCAAGGAGACATAAATATTGTGAATATATATGCACCCAACATAGGAACACCCAAATACATAAAGAAAATCTTAGAGGATTTCAAGAAAGATATGGACAGCAACACAATTATAGTAGGGGATTTTAACACCCCATTGTCAAAAAAGGACAGATCTTCCAAACAAAATGTCAACAAAGATAACATGACATTGAACAATACCCTAGATGAAATGGATTTAACTGATATATATAAGGTCCTCCATCCCATAGAAGCTAAATACACAGTCTTTTCAAATGTACACAGAACATTTTCAAATAGACCACATGATAGGACACAAAACAAGCCTCAACAATTTCAAGAAAATTGAAATTATACCAAGCATTTTCACAGACCAAAAGGGACTGAAGCTAGAAACCAACCCAAAGGGAAAAAAACCCAAAACACTCAAAATCATGGAGATTAAATAGCATACTATTAAACAATGAATGGGTCAAGAATGATATTAGGGAAGAAATCAAAAGGTTTCCGGAAATATATGAAAAAGAACTCACAACAACCCAAAACTTATGGGACACAGCCAAGGCAATCCTGAGAGGGAAGTTCATAGCAATACAGGCCCAACTAAAAAAGTTAGAAACATTCCAAACAAATAACCTAACCCTATGTCTACGAGAACTTGAGGAACAACAACAAAGACAGTGCAGAGCAAGCAGAAGGAAGGAAATAACCAAGATCAGAGCAGAATTAAATTACATAGAGACTAAAAGCACAATTCTAAGGATCAATGAATCCAAGAGCTGGTTCTTTGAAAAGACAAACAAAATCGACAAGCCTTTAAGCAGACTCATCAAGAAAAAAAGAGAGAACGGCCTTTTGGCTAAGATCAACTGTAGTAAGAAAAAAAAAGATAGAAGACCCAAATAAACACAATCAGAAATGAAACAGGAGAGATTACAACAGATACCACAGAAATACAAAGGATTGTAAGGAATTACTACAAAGAACTGTATGCCAAGAAATTTGAAAACCTAGGTGAAATGGAAAACTTTGTAGAAAAATATAATCTTCCAAAACTCAATGAAAAAGAAGCAGAAAGCCTGAACAAACCAATAACAGCAAAAGAAATTGAAGCATTAATCAAAAAACAACGAAAACACAAAAGCCCTGGACCAGATGGTTTCACAGGAGAATTCTACAAAGCATTTAAGAAAGAGCTAATCCCTACCTTCACAGACTATTCCAAAAAATCCAAAAAGATGGGAGACTCCCAAACTCTTTTTATGAGGTCAACATCATCCTGATGCCAATACCAGATAAAGACAAAACAAAGAAAGAAAAATTCAGGCCAATATCGCTGATGAACACTGACACTGAAATCCTCAACAAAATACTGGCAAACCACATCCAACAATACATTAAAAAGATCATACACCATGACCAAGTGGGATTCATTCCAGGGATGCAAGGATGGTATAATATTCGCAAATCAGTAAAGGTAATACGTCACATAAACAAAAGCAAAGACAAAGACCACATGATCATATCAATAGATGCAGAAAAAGCATTTGATAAAGCACAGCACTCATTTATGATGAAAACACTAGGCAAAGTGGGAATAGAGGGAGCATTCCTCAACATAATAAAGGCCATATATGAGAGACCTACAGCCAACATCACACTCAATGGGCAAAAATTAAAATCTTTTCCACTAAGATCAGGAACAAGACAAGGCTGTCCACTTTCACCACTTCTATTCAATGTAGTACTGGAAGTTTTAGCCACAGTGATCAGACAAGAAAAAGAAATAAAAGGCATCCAAATCAGAAAGGAGGAAACAAAACTGTCACTGTTTGCAGGTGACATGGTAGTGTACATAGAAAATCCTATAGACTCGGGCAAAAAACTGCTTGACCTAATAAATGAATTTGGCAAAACAGCGGGATACAAAGTCAATATCCACAAATCAAAGGCATTTCTGTACACCATCAATGAAACAGCAGAAGTAGAAATCACGGAAAAAATCCCATTTGAAATAGCAAAAAGAAAAAATACCTAGGAATAAACCTAACCAAAAAGGTAAAAGACCTGTATTCAGAAAACTACATAACACTGAGGAAAGAAATCAAGGAAGACACAAACAAATGGAAACATATACCATGTTCATGGATTGGAAGAATTAATATCATCAAAATGTCCATACTACCCAAAGCAATTTACACATTCAATGCAATACCTATTAAAGTACCAAAGGCTTATTTCACAGACATAGAACAAACACTTCAAAATTTATATGGAACCATAAATGACCCCGAATAACTGCTGCAATTTTGAGAAAGAAGAGTAAAGTAGGAGGGATCACAATACCTGACGCTAAACTGCATTACAAGGCCACTGTAATCAAAACAGCCTGGTACGGGCATAAAAACAGGCACATGGACCAATGGAACAGAACAGAGAGCCCAGAAATAAACCCAGGTCTCCAGGGTCAATTAATATTTGACAAAGGAGGCAGCGACATAAAATGGAGTAAAAATAGCCTCTTCAACAAATGGTGTTGGGAGAACTGGACAGCCATGTGCAAAAAAATGAAACTCGAGCACCAACTCACACCTTATAAAAAAATAAATTCAAAGTGGATAAAATATTTAAATATAAACCGTGACACCATTAAAGTCCTAGAAGAGAACGTAGGTAGGAAAATCTCAGATATTTCACACAGAAACTTTTTTACAGACATGTCCCCTAGAGCAAGGGACATAAAGGAAAGAATAATCAAATGGGACCTCATCAAATTTAAAAGCTTTTGCACAGCTAAAGAAAATAGTATCAAAATAAAAAGAGAACCAACTGTATGGGAAAACATATTTGCCAATGATACCTCACACAGGGTTTAATCTCCAAAATATAGAAAGAATTTACACGGCTCCACTCTAAGAAGACAAGTAACTCAAGTGAAAAATGGGCAGAGGACTTGAACAGACACCTCTCCAAGGAAGACATACAAAGGATCCAAAGACACATGAAACGATGTTCAATATCGCTGGCTATCAGAGAGATGCAAATTAAAACCACAATGAGATATACCACTTCACACCAGTCAGAATGGCCATCATAAACAAAGCAACAAACACCAAGTGTTGGAGAGGCTGTGGCGAAAAGGGGTCCCTAGTGCACTGTTGGTGGGCCTGCAGAGTGGCACAACCACTATGGAAAGCAATATGGAACTTCCTCAGAAAACTAAAAATGGATCTGCCTTTTGACCCAGCAATTCCACTGCTGGGACTCTATCCTAAGAACACTAAAACACCAATACAAAAGAACCTTTGCACCCCAATGTTCGTAGCAGCACAATTTACAATAGCTAAGTGCAGGAAGCACCCTAGGTGCCCATCAGTAAATGAATGGATCAAAACACTATGGTACATTTATACAATGGAATTCTATGCAGCAGAAAGAAGGAAGGAGCTCCTACCCTTTGCAACAGCATGGATGGAACTGGAAAGCATTATGCTAAGCAAAATGGGAAGAGAATGGGAAGGGTTTACAGGAACAAATTTAAAGGACACATGGACAAAAACTAAGGGGAGGGTGGTAATGGGAGGGAGGTGAGGAGGGAAGGGTGGGTGTGCTGGAATGGGAGTAAAAGGGAAAAAGTTGTTTTTGAACAATGATTAAAACAATAAAAAAAGGAAAAAAAAAGAAATAACAGGTCAAAACTCCAGAAAAAGAATTAACCAATAAAGAGGTAGCCAACCAATCAGATGCAGAGTTCAAAACCCTTGTAATAAAGATGCTAACCGAAATGATTGAGTACAGTCACAAAACAAAGGAAGAAATGAAGGCTATACAAAGTGAAATGAAGAAAAATATACAGGCAACCAACAGAGATGGTAAGGAAACCGGAACTCAAATCAACAATTTGGAACAGAAGGAAGAAATAAACACTCAACCAGAATGGAATGAATAAACAAGAATTCAGAAAACTAAGGAACAGCTTAGGAACCTCAAGGACAACTTTAAACATTCCAGCATCTGAATCATAGGAACACCAGAAGAGGAACAGCAAGAAATTGAAAACTTATTTGGACAAATAATGGAGAACTTCCCTAATCTAGCAAAGGAAATAGACTTCCAGCAGTCCAGGAAGCCCAGAGAGTCTCAAAGATGTCAGATCCAAGAAAGCACACACCAAGACACATCATTACATTACCCAAGATCAAAGATAAGGAGAGAATCTTAAAAGCAGCAAGAGGAAAGGAGACAGTTACCTACAAAAAGTTCCCATTACACTATCAGCTGATTTCTCAGAAGAAACCTTGCAGGCAAGAAAAGTTTGGGAAGAAGTAATCAAAGTCATGAAAAGCGAGGACCTACAACTTAAATCACTCTATCCAGCAAAAATATCATTTACAATAGGATGGCAGAAAAAGTGCTTCCCAGATAAACCCAAGTTAAAGGAGTTCATCATCACCAAGCCCGTATTGTATGAAATGTTAAATGGACTTATCTATCTAAGAAAATGAAACTATAAACAGTAAAATGACAACAAACTCACAACTATCAACAACCGGACCTAAAAATACAAAAACAAATCCAAATTGAGCAAATAACTAAAACAGAAACAGAATCACAGAAATGGAGATCACATGGAGAGTTATCAGCAGGGAGGGAAGATTTGGGGGGGAAATACAAGGATTAAGAAGCATAATTGGTAGGCAGGGGGAAGTTAATACACAAATAGACAGGGGGAAGTTAAGGATAGTATAGGAAATGGAAAAACCAAAGAACTTATATGTACAACTCATGGACATGAACTAAGAGGGAAGAATACTGGAAGGCAGAGGAGTGAAGGGTGCAGGAGGGTAAAAGGAAGAAAAAAATGGGACAATTGTAATAGCATAATCAATAAAACATACATAAAGAAAGAAGTATATAGAAAATACTAAATGGAATACAATGGGAAAAGGGGATCCTTTACAGATGCTTTAAGACTACAAGATTTAGGTCATGGGGGTGTAGAGTACAGCATAGAAAATATAGTCAATAATACTGTAACAACTATGTATGGTGCCAGGTGGGTAGTAGAAACACCAGAAGGAACACTTTGTAAAGTATAAAGTATATGATTCTCTAATCACTATGATATACACCTGTAACCAATACAAATTAATATTGAATATAAACTGTAATGGAAAAATAAAATTAAATGATTAAAAAAAAGTACATCTATAGTAGGGGATTTTAGATCCCAACACATTTTCCAATTAGATAGATTTAATGATATGAAAACTATGATAAGTTCTACCTTTTGTTTTAATATTCTAAAAGAGTCTACCTTTTATCCTAATATTCTGACTAATTGATGACAAGGTGCCTGATATTGCACCAAAAAACTAAAAGGTGTTTAGTTTGTAACATAAAAGAAATAATATTTCAGATTGATTTTGGAGAAATGCCTTCTGTGATTATTTCTAGACAAGTACATTTTTACTGGCAGAAGGGGAAAGTTTCTTCCCTTCACTCTGGATGTATTCTTAAGCAAGCAGAATTGTTTGTATGCAAACTCAGCTCTGAAATATTAGTACTTGTGGCAGATTGGTTAGGGAAGTCAGTGGCTACTCTCATGCAATAATTTCTAGAGCAACCTTGCTACTTGATCACAGTAGCTTGGCTACACTGAGTAGATGGTCTGTAAGAAAGAGACTCTTCCATATAGAGCAGAAAAGAATTTGGGACATGAGCCTAGAGGAACAATCAAG
This sequence comes from Phyllostomus hastatus, assembly GCF_019186645.2. NCBI lineage: Eukaryota > Metazoa > Chordata > Mammalia > Chiroptera > Phyllostomidae > Phyllostomus > Phyllostomus hastatus. The sequence goes on from NW_025333498.1 coordinate 42,177,187, forward strand.
GTTAATTCTAAACATACTTTCTGACTTTACATAAAATCTGTTAAAAATCTCTCATTTACTCCCACCCTCTGCCTGTTTTATTAGAAACATAGGGAGATTTATGATTCTTCTACTTTAAATATAAAATTTTATTAGAAAGTATACCACATGAATAGAGATCCAAACATTTTAATGTGTAAAAATTCCTTCTGACAAGATGAAGAAATATCTTTAATTTTTAATATTCTTGAGAAGGAACAATGTTACCAAAATATCCCCTGTAATTCTAAAATTAAAAAATCTAATGTTTGATAAATTGAGCTTAATTCAGAGAAATAACAGTATAAGGACAATTTGTGATTCCAAAATGTGAATTTTACATAAAATTATTTGTATTCAAGTATACTGTGATCATTCAATCAAATAAGCTTTAAAAATGCCTATCTTCCTTACATCTTCCTCTCAGTTCCTCTTTCCCCCTTTCTCTTTCACTCTTGGCCTTTTATTCTGCTATCACTCCTTTTATATCTTAAAAAGCATTGTCTTCCTAACCAGTTGACTAAGAACATAAATCTACTATCTACTTGATGTTATCTGGAATTGCTACAATTCTATGTATATGCTAGGTCTACAGTTTAAAGCCTGTGGGTCTTTTTTTATATATATAAGTAACAGTAATTTCTTATTTGTCCTTTCATGTTCTTTAACTCTGAATTAGAAGTATAGTGGCACATTACTGACTTACACTATTCCAGTCAGATCACACATAATACAGCACAATTCAGCAGGAGTGATCATAAAAACAGAATTATCTCTCACCCTAGGAGGTTTGCCCTTCTTGGTAAAGGTTGAAAGAAATGCATGGAAGCTCACAATAGTACTGCTCACAGCTTACCAGGCTGTGAGTACAACACAACTTTAGTAAGGCTGCCCGATGGGCATATTTGAGTAGGCTGAGAGGAATGAAGTGAGAAAATATAAGTAGAAGGTGCCTGCCAGAAAAAAAAAAAAAAAAAACAACATAGTGATGGGATGCCATCAATACACAAGCCTTAAAATACAACATTAAAAAAAGAAAATACAGCATTATGCAATTACTAAGGCATTATATGATAAAACACTTAAGATTTAAAGTTAGAATGTGTCTTCCTGTTGCTTTTATCTCAGTGTTCCTTGAGACAAACACAAAACTTACATTCATTTGTCTTAATAAGATTGTACTGCCATAAAAATCTCATTAATTCCAAAATAAGTTTAGATGGGATCTAAGGGTAAAGATAGCAAAGTAAAACTAAAACACTGTATCTCTTTTCCACAATATCTTCTCTCTGCTCCAAGAAGTAATACAAAAACAAACAAAAAAACCCTGATATTATGATGGCCTCAACAGAAATATAAAAAAGGTAAGTGTAAAATGGCAGCCAAGAATAGAAAACAAAAGTTTCTGGTGCTTTATATTTTTGCTGTGCTGCTATGCCTTCCTTTTCATTACCTAAATATAGTGATAGAGAGAATATGCGAATACACAGAAAAAAAGACCCAATTTAGGGAGAAGCAGATTAACTACCTGTGTGTGTGGTAGTTGGTGGGGTGGAAGGATGTGGGTGGGGAGGGGAATCACAGAAAAGCTAGTGGGAAAAGTTTCCACTCACTATGTCAGGATCTTAGGGAAAAAGTTAGAAAGAACCATCTGGGCTACCCACATTATTTAGACTCTCAGTTTAGGGAGGAGTGAGGGTAGAGTGGTAGAGGCCAATAACCAAATCAAATGAAGCAAAATACCTCAGGTAATAAAATGGAAATTATTGAATTAAATACAATATAAAGAGAAAATAAGTAAGATACCATTTTTGGAAGTGGAAACAATGGAATCCCAGAGGATATGTGACCTACATTCCCACGGCTACCAAACACTGAGACCACAGGCACCCACTTATGTGCCTGACTTTTTTTATTGGTTAATTAAAGTATATAGGCTTCATGTGCACAATTCTATAATACATCATTTATACACTGTATTGCAAAAACTTTTTAGTTTTATGTAATCCCATGTACTTATTTTTCTTATGTTTTCCTTGCCCAAGGAGATATATCAGAAAACGTATTGCTATGGTAAAAGTTCAAGATTATACTACATTTTCTTCTAGGATTTTTAAGGTTTCAAGTCTTACATTTAAGTTTTTAATCTATTTTGAATTTATTCTTGTGTATTGTATAAGAAGGTGGTCTATTTTCATTTTTTTGCACATATCCATCCAGTCTTCACAACACCATATACTGAATGGACTATATTTATCCCATTGTATGTTCCTGCCTTCTTTGTCAAATATTAATTAATCATAAAGGTGTTCTTTTATTTCTGGGCTCCCTATTCTGTTCCATTGATATGTAAATCTGTTTTATGTCAGTACCATGCTATTCTGATTATGATAGCCTTGTAGTATAGTTTGATAGAAAGGAGTATGATTCTTCCAACTTTGATCTTCTCTCTCAAGATTGCTGTAGTTATTCATGGTATTTGTGGTTCCATAAAAAGTTTTGAATATTTGTTCTAGTTCTGTGAAATATGCCATTGGTATCTTGATAGGAATTTTGTTGAATCTATAGATTGTTTTGGTAATATGATCATTTTAATTATGTTAATATTCCTATTCATGAACCTGGTAAATACATAGTTATTTTTATATTCTTAATTTCTTTCTTCAGTGTCTTACAGTTTTCTGAGTACAGGTCTTTTACACTCTTGGTTAAATTTATTCCTAGGGTTTTCTTATTTTGATGCAATTGTAAATGGGATTGTTTTCTTAATTTCCCTTTCATTAATTTTTATTGGTGTATAAAATGCAACTGGTTTCCAGATATTTATTTTGTATCCAGATACTTTACTGAATTCACATATAATCACCAGCATTTTTTGGTGGAGTCTTTAGGTTTCTCTACAGGCAATGTCATGTCAACTGTAGACAATGACAGTTTTGCTTCTCTCCCATTTGTATGTCCTTTATTTCTTCTTCTTATATGATTTATTTGTCTATAAATTTCAGTACTGTGTTGAACAAGAGTGGTGAAAGTGGACATCCCTATTTTGTTGCTAATCTTAAGAAAAACACTCGTAGGGATAGTTGAAGACAAGCGGGGTAATAGATTGATTCAAAATTCTTGATCATTACTCTCATGTCCTCAACTATTGATAGGTTGAAATCTCAGTAAAGAGAGAAGAATCTACAACCTCCAAGACAGCACGGACATAGTTAAACTGAACTCTGCCTACATCCCTTTACTCCTGTATCCACCCTGCTATACACACAGACACAGCACTCCTCTCAACACTCAGACTGTGGAGAAAGGACATTGTAGTTCTAAGGTGAAGACAATCTATCCTTAAGTAAAAATAGGAGAACTGACCAATATTATATAACAACAAAATAAAAGCTTGGATAAAAACTCCGTGGAGTTAAAACAATAAAAATTAAAAATCAAAGACAAGTATGAAAACATACTTTGGAGAAAAAATTAAAATATAGCATGTAAAAAGTAGATGAAGACCACAGTTTAAAAGAAAATGTGACACAAGGATTAAACAATAGTTCCATGAGTGCTTCCACTATGGAGGAATTTAAATTGGAGCAACATTATGGCTCAAGGATAAGGAATTAAAACAAAAGAAAGAATTAGCTGAAAATGGTATTGGCCTTGTTCAGAGAACATCACTATAAATAAATGTGAAATAAATAAAAGTATGCACAAGAACCATATTGATAACTGTAAGGGAGGCTTCATAACAAATATTAAAAGAAAAACCCAAAGCTTTTAGAAATTAAATATATTATGGGAGAAAATTTCAGTAGAACAGAAAAAAAAATTTGACATATCTCCTAGACATGTTAGAATTTAACTCAAATTATTGAATTATAGTGATGCATGGGTCACCGGCCAGCAGTGATTATGGAACGCTGTGGATAGCTCATTGAAACACGAGAAAAACATACACAGAGACAACCAGGTCCTGTAGGGGAACAGGAACAGCAAGGCCACTCCTCACGTGGGGAGCACCCTGGCCACTTTCTTTCCTGGATTGCGCCACTTGGCCACCCTCCCTGGTGGGGAGAGCGCCCCATTCCTCCACTGGAGAGGCTTTTTATTGGTTTCATTTGAATAAGAATTCAGGTAAAAGCTCATTACTCATTGCTAGGAAGTAAGGACCAGACAATAGATAACAAGGAAGTCTGAGGGCCTATTTTGAGTCAGGGTCAAAGAGCTGTAAGACTTTAAGGAACAAACTAACTTCCTCCTTGGACCCTTATCATTCAACTTAGAGCATTCTAAACAAAGAAGGTTTCACAGGAATTTACATGTTCTTTCTTAGGCCTAATCACCTGGGGAATCCACCCTTTTCAGCCCAGAGCTGCGCCACCCTGTCATTGTTTCAGGATTAGCTGGAGCACGGGAACTAAGGCAACCAAGAGATAAGGAGATTTTCTCACAGACAATGAAGACTCAGGCTCTGTCACAGCCGAGAAGTGAGGGTCCATCACGCCCTTTTGCTGTAGCCCCCAAAGTCCTTTCTTGGGGGCCTCCCACATGATCATATCTGTCTTAGGTCATTCCCCCCTTGGAGAATCTTACCTGTCACTGGCTAACCGACCAAGCTTTGGGATTCAGTTATGAATGAAGCAGCAGAAGCAGTGCTCTTGCCAGGGAGATAAGCTTTTCTCCTTGCTGGTTTATGGTTCCAAGGGCGTTCCCTCAGCCTTAGCCAGGGTGGGGGTTACAGCTTCTGATACCAGGCAGGGTGGTTCGCAACATCATAGTATACCCTTCTCAGGAAGTTGCTAGAAGATGGGAAAACAGGAAAATAATCAAAGGAAAACATAGCCACCAAATCTAAGAAAAGATGAGCAAATTGAATCCTCAGGCAGGTGGTGAAGGTGCCACTGAGGATGTATCTGTGCAGGAGACAGGAAGTGCAAGCATCCAGTCCATATTACACCCAGTGAGCAGGTTCATAGAGGGATGCCCCAAAATGTATACACCCCTGATGTGTTTGGACATACTGGAATGATGCTTTTACTAGGAGAACTAGGAATAAATAAAAGGAAAATTAAGCAAACAAAGAGATAATTATTAACTCTGTGGAGCATCATAAATTGTTCAAGAACTGAAATGCAATTATAATCTCCTATGTGGATCTTTTGTGAATAGCATTTACATAGAAAAACTAATAGGAAATAGGAGATAGAATTATATTGGGAGGATGAGTCAGATCAAATAACACCTATCCCATGCAACATTTTACTTGTATTATCTCATGTAACTACCCTGGATAAATACCATTATTATCTCCATTCTTTTAGGAGAGAACTTGTCTAACCTTGATATTTTAAACAACAAAAAATAAGGAACATTTTTACTGAAACACAGAAAGGCCTTTTTTTTTGTTCCCATAATAAGAACATAAGGAAAGTTAATGCCAAAATATATTCTGGTTAAGCTATTGAACTTTTAAGAATTGTGAAGGACATTTTTTTAGACACTTGAACAAGAGAAAATGCCTGGCTGCTATCAGAATTGTTTCCACAAAATTCATTTGTTCATTCACAAATGTTTTTGGAGCACTCCCTACATGCAAAACATCATTCAGGCCACAACACAAAAACATGTCATCCCTCATGGAGTTTACCTTCTCACTAATTTAATACCAGAGGATGTTGGAAAAATGTAAAAAAAGTTCTGAAAATATTAAAGGCAGACCATAACTCAGAAATAGGGAGTCCATGGTAAAAGAACCAGATATAAGCATTTAATAAATTTAAATGGAAACCTAATTCAAAATAACTATGATAATTTTATTATGAAATTGTATGAATTTATTATAAATCTCAACATTGTATAATTATAATTGTAAAAAAATTAAAAGCCAAAGAGATAAATGGAAAATGTTCACTTGTTTTAACCTATGTTGTGTAATAATCTTTTTCTCAAATTCTAAAGAAAATTTAATAATCAATGTTTTCTAGGCATTATTTAAAATGTATTTGGACTAAAGAAATTTTTCACATTATTTCAGGTTTTCTCTATTCTTAGTTTAAATTTAAGTGAAGTTATAGTTGAAACTTTTCTCTATACATACACACATACCAGGATGGGCAAAAGTAGGTTTACGGCTCTGAATATGTGGAGCACAGACTTTATTCTTATATTATTATTTATCCTTGTATTATATATTTTTTCATACAAACAACTGTACATCTATGTTTGTCCATCCTTGTATACATAATTTAATGTTTGTAAGATTATTTCCTTTTCTAAACCCCTCTACCCATTCTATTTTTATGGAATAGTGTTCACCTTTAATAATGGCCATTTCTGGATGATGGTTTTAGGGTATGTTTTTATTTTTATTTATATTTGTTTTACTTCTTAAATTTATTATAAAAATTCAAGAAAAAAAGATGTATCATCTTTATTTAAAAAACAAATTTTTAAATATAAAAATATTTTGCAGGATTTTTTAATCTGTTTTGCTCTTATTAATTTTTCTACATATTTTATGTAATATTTAGATAATAAGTATATTAAATTTCATTTCTAACCTCCAGTCAGAAAATTGCTTTGTCTTGAGAAGGCTCAAGATGTAACTATGCCTCCCCAGTAGTGCAGCAAAAACAAAGTACTAGGGATGATATGATAATCACAGAGACTCTGGGTGAAAGCTGTAGTTCTGGAGAAGTAAATGTGTAATCTCCAGGAAAATAAGGGATTAATAAAAATCATGTTTCAAAGCACTGGAGAGAACAAAATGCCTTGGAATTTCAGGATGGTCCTAAAAATAAACGATGAGCAATTACTAAAACCTGGAAAATCTACAAATATTGGTAAATGACCCCTTCCTAAACCAGAAATAGAATCAGCGATTTCTCAAAAACCCACTAAGGAGAGGAATTCAGATGGGTCCAAACTAAATACCATTTTCTTAATTACACCTGAGGTGGAACTAGTGACACAATGGTGAGTCATGTAACTGTAGTTTACAGTTATGTTTAATTTATATGAAGTATAATCTAGCTATAACCACCATTAATTTGTCTCAATTCATCTTTGTATTGACTTGATGCAATTCTGAATTAAAGAATGACATCAGGTATTTTAATAGGTTAATTCAGGAAAGAGATATTCTGCTATTAGGTGTTAGGGGTATAGTATCAAAGAAGACAGTTCCTACTTTGGGATATTTAGAACCTGGTAGAGAAGGTAATCAAATAAACAAGGAAGTGATGCAGGGTGCATCTTCTGACTCTTTCAGTCAAAATCTTGGCATATGCATTAGCAAAATCAGAAAAGGATGCTGCTTCCAGCATGCTGGCTTGCAGAGGGTCTGTTTACAAGCAGGTGTTACTCACACACCTTAGGTCATTTTCTAACAGAACAGATGCCTCTACTCTCATCAGTTCACCTGATCCCACTCAGGGGCTTTTGCAACTGGAACATTTTCTGTAGATGACTGATGAAGAAAAAGGTTTAGCACATACTTAGAAAGCCTAAAATTTATGATTCCATGTTTAGATTTAATTGCATTAACAGCAATCTTTAACCAACTAAAAAAAGTAAAGAGGACATAGTAACATACTATGTGACACGAACCATCTTTGTAACCCTTTCCCATGTATTTCACAAATATTTGTGGACTAATACTCAATGGTAAGCACAGTCAACCTGCTTTACACCTATGTAAGTCCTTCAGCCAAACTTAAATTTTCAGTTTTCTCACACTTGCCCTTTAGTCTTCCCAAGTCTAAATGTTGCTTGTATCTCCCTTAATTGGAATCCCTCTCTTTCTGCTTCTGAAATATCAATTCCTACTCTCTTCAGCGCCTACTTTAGAGTCCATATTTTTAAAGCATCCTCTGATCACTTCAAGCCACACCAAGCCCCAAGATTACTTTCTAATCTTTATAGAACTAGTTTCCTCTAGAACACAAATTTTCAACCAGTGTGCCACAAGAATATTTGAAACATGTAATACCTGACTATTTAGTCAGGGCCACTGACTTCTTTTCCCTTGGATTGTCAAATAAAAAAAAAAGGCAGTAGTCAACACAACAATAGCCATCTGGTGTGAATGAGTCTAAATTATACCTATTTTTTGATAGACTGGTAAAAATACATGTAATGTATTTTTGGAGTGCCACAGAATTTTAGTAATTATGTGTGCCATGAGATGGAAAGGGCTTAAAATCACTACTCTAGAACTAAACAGATAACTTTGTACGTCATGTTTAGTATTTCCAGATAGCTTCCATTATTCCGGGATTCGCCAAGTTGAAATGTTGAAAGTTGTGGGCTTTGTCTTATATTTGGTATCTTTGTATTTCCAGCCCACAGTTCTACACCTTGTAAGTGTTAAATAAAGCTCTGTGGGCCTTTGCTTGACTGTCATTTTCTTATTTTCTGTGTTCTCTTCAAGTGAGAGGTGTTCCATTCTGTAAGGATAAAAGCCACTGTGACTTCTCAACAGTTTGCATTCAGGTACAAAGAAGCTGGATAAAGCTTTTCTGTATTCTTGGTATACATTTCTACCATCACAGACAGCCCACACTGTGTTAGGTTGAAAAATAAAATCAAATTGCAGAAACTGCGATTGTGCATTGGCATATGGGGCTCAGGGCATCAGTGATTCAGCTCAGGAGGTAACAGACTCGCCAGTGCAGAGAGGAAAGTTTAAATGGGACATTGTGTCTAGGAAAATAAAACTTCAGGTCAAGTTTTCCCACATTTTAGGCTTGATATTTCCTAAATACATGTGCCACATTCTGTCTGCATTTCCAAACAGAACACAGCTTCCAGTGCCACTTTTCTTGAAGTAGCTTCTTTTAATACATGTATCAGGCCTCAATTAGAAATATAAGTGTGTATAAAAATGTAAGGGGTGATGCAAAGAAAATATGAAAAGGTAGATGGAGTGTAGAAGGCAAGGGGGGAATGGAGATGGCATAAAGGGCCATGACTCAGAGGAGTTCTCACATCACATGTCCCAGTGTGGGGGAGACTCCCTATCCTACTCATTAGGGGTATGTAGCCATTTGAGAACACCCAAGATCAATCCATGACTATCAAGGACCCATGCTGCATCATCACATTGCTGGTGGCCAAGAGCCAGCGCTGTCATCACTTGGTTTGTGCTGCTTAGGGCAGAAAATCTGATTGTTCAGCAACATGTAATCAGCTTAAGACAAATCTGGAAGATGTTATCCAAAGACAAGATGATATCCAGGCCCCAGAGTTTTGTGTAGACAAAGAAAATGAAGGATTTGATTTAAGATTAAGAACTGTATCTGTGGCAAGAAACTCGAGACATTGGGACAAGTTTCAAGTAAATACATTTAATAGTAAGACTAAGAAACTGGGGATTATAACCCAAAGTCCTGTAAAGAAGTGGGAGAAGCCAGGTCAAGTTTCTAGAACCAAAATCTTTTCTGTCTTCAATGTTCAAATATTATGTTTAATACATTCCTCAGAGAAAGTACACTCCCATGAGAAGTAGAATTATATTAGTAAAACACCAAGATGATAGAAGTCCTATGAGCTGAACTGAGTTGTTTTAACTATTTATCATGTGACCTGTGAACTTGAATATGTCATTGTCTCCATTAACCTTTTTTTTTAATTTGAAAAAAGTAGGGAGAGTAATACTAGTTTTACTAATAATTTGGTACAACCCTTTTGTCTTCTTTCCATCCATATTCCCTCCCCATTCCTCTTCCTGGTGTGCTAATGTAGCAGAAGTAGGTTTGTAGAAGAAAAGAGACATTTTAAAATGAAAATACACAGCATATAGATTAGCAAGAGGTCACTCAACAAAAAATGTAAAAGCCTTTTCTCTTCTGAAAAAAAAAATAAGCACATTAGGCTTTTTGCAATGAGTGCTCTGGCCCCTTGTTTCTCCACCCTCAGGAGCTGGAGTTGGCCTCTGACTCTAAAGACAAGTGACAGCAGAATGAGAGTAGTATGGAGTTGTGGGACCTTGAAAGTCAGGTACTGAACCCAATCCAAAGTCATGAGAGCAATGTTGAATGAGTCTTGAAAGGTAAGTGAAAATGCTTCTTGATTGCCTACTGTTCACCAGATACCGTTGTAAGTACTTTATCAAATTATTTTTTAATCCTCATGACAAACCTTTGAAAGCAGCACTCCAATTGTTCCTGTTTTGCAGGTGAAGAAGCTGGGGCACAGAGAGGTGAAGGGATTTGTCTAACACCTCACATGGAGTAGGTGGTAATACAGAATCCATGAGATCCAAACCCAGAAACCAGTTTTTCCCCATTATAATTTACTGTGTCAGTGTGGAATTGCCCCGACAAAGAGGGAGAAGAGGGCAATTTGGGAAAGAAGTCATAAACAAAAGTGCAATGGCATAAAAGAGAATTTGTGTTCAGAGATCTCAAAGCTTGAGGAAGTACATAAGATAAATTGTTCAAAGGGTCAGCTATAGCCAGGTCCAGAAATGCAATGATTTGCTGATTTATAAATTCATGGATGAATGTTTAATATTAACTAATGTGCTTTCGATGGTATTTCCTGTTTTCCTGATATCTTTGTTATCTGCTGGGCCATGAGGTATCAGTTTTCTGAAGGAGGGTTTTCAGGAACTACTATAAAGGACACATGGACAAAACCAAGGGGGAGGGTGGAAGCAAGGGAGAGAGGTGGGTTTGGCTGGGGTGGGGGGGAGTGGTGGGGAGAAAATGCAGACAACTGTAATTGAACAATAATAATTTATGGGATAAGTAATTAATAAATACATTTGAGCTAAAAAAAAAAGCAGAATATACCTTCAGTTTGCAAAGAGTTTTGGAATGCCAGAGTACCTCAAGTTACTGTGTTTCAAAACACTAAAGTACTTGTGGAATAAAATTTTGACCAGAAAATAATTGAGCAATTTCTAATAAGTAAAAGAAGCTCTTCTCAGATAATACAAAAATTTCTACAGGTTAAGGGAAAGTAGAGTTGTGGTGCCTAAGAGTAAAGGTAAATGTGCCCCAAACCAAAATCTAGATAAAGTTTAGGGAGCCAGCAAGATCCAGAGCTCCCTCCTACCCAGCATTGAAAATGGCTTCGTGGACCATCTAGATAGAAAGATTTTGGCTGCAGCATGTTTCCAGAAAACTAATAGCAGGAAAATGTTATCTGTGAGCCAAGGAAGAGCATGATATCTGCTGTAACACAGCTGGCCTGAAGAGGCCTTGAGTTTGCAATAAAGGAGAAAAGAGCAATATGCATGTGCTCAGTAGCAGAGGTCACATGGGGGAATCTGAGTTTCAATAGATGTCAGTGTGGATGGATGCTGACAACCTGGACCAGATTTCTTGTGCTCCACCCACTCTTATTCATATGTCTTAACACTTAATACTCCTTTCTCAAGGGTTGAGTTTAGGCATGGAAGAAAGACTCTTCAATGAGGACTTAATCTTCAATACATAGGGAAAGGAAGTTCAAGAGAAAAAATGAGTTCAGTTCTAGAAAATTAAATTCTTTACACACCAAAATTTTTTACTTCACATTCATGCCTCCTAGATATCAAAGTTTCTGCTCTTTCTCTCTCTACCTAATACATATATATATAAATATATATATGTGTGTGTATGTGTATAGAGAGAAAGAGAGAAAATATATATATAGTGTAAATATATATAGTCTGCCTAGGAGGCATTCAGGCACATAATATGAAAAATAGACATTAGTTGAAGAAGATAGAAGATACAAGAAACATTGTACATAGGACAATGATGTCTCAGTCCGTTTCAAAACAGTCACCTTTGGACCTCACACAGTTCTATGAGTCACCATCAGCTGTCCCATCATATTTTTCTGAATCTCATTGATGGTCTGACAGCTCTTCCTTTTCAAAGGTGATTTTAGTTTTGGGAGAAGCCAGAAGTCATAGGGTGCCAAATCTGGGCAGTAGGGGTCCAAGTCACCTGGGTGATTTGATGTTTTGTCAAAAAATTCTGCCAGAGACATGATGTATGAGCAGGCACATTGTTGTGCTGCCAATCACCAGTTGCCCATAGCTACAACCTTCTGAATCATCCGAATAGTTTCTACAGAGGAATGTTCCAGTTTAACACAAAATTTGATGCAGATACATTGCTTTACTCGCTCAGTCATTTTGAATGTGATGGCCAGCCCTGGCTGGTGTGGCTCAGTGAATTCAGTGCTAGCCTGTGAACCAAAGTGTTGCTGTTTTGATTCCCAGTCGGAGCACATGCCTGGGTTGCAAACCAGGTCCCCAGTAGGGGGTGCACAAGAGGCAATGGCACACTGATGGCACACTGTTTCTGTTCCTCTCTTTCTCCCTCCCTCCCTCTCTGTCTAAAAATAAATAAAATCTTGAAAAAAAAAAAAAGAATGTGATGGCCACACAGTACACATGCTCACTCAGTGTCATCTACTGGCCTCATTGACTAGTCATCATTATTCAGTCATGCACATTCCAGTCCACCCACCTTGGCTGCCAGGTTACACTGATGTCACCCAAACCATTCTTACTATATTAACAATGGCTGGATTTTTTCTGGACAGACCTAATATATATATATATATATATATATATATATATATATATATATATATATATATATATATACACACACACACACACACACATATAGACATATACACACATGTCTATGTGCATGTATGTGTATACATACATGTATATAGGTGTATATATGTGTATATATATTTTTTTACTTATGCAATGTATAAGCAAAAGAAAGATGTACACTCTGAGATGGATTTCAAAGAGAACAATCAACTAGGGAACAACAGGTAAAGCTAGTCTAGTGAGGAAGCAGTTAGTAAGACTGACATGGGGAGTAGGAACTCCTACCTAAAAAGCAGGTATTTCTCAAAAATAGACTATATAGCAACTTTATAAATATATATTCATTTTTTTCAATTAATCCCCAAATATGCCACTTTCTTTGTCATAATTGCTTTGTATGACAGCTGAAGGATATTCTTTTCTTTTCATTTGTATATCCCATGTGTGAATTTTTAAATTTCTTTTATTGTTGTTCAAGTACAGTTGTCTCCATTTTCTCCCCAGCACTCACCCCATGCACCACCCATCTCCACCTCCCACTCTTGATCCTACCCTCCTTTGGCTTTGTCCTTGTGTCCTTCATACATTTTCCTTGACAACCCTTCCTCCTCTCCCCCCCATTAAATGCCCCCCACCTCCCCTCTAGTTACTGTCAGTTTCTTCTTAATTTCATTGTCTCTGGTTATATTTTGCTTGCTTGCTTGTTGTGTGAATTTGCTCCAGACAGTTATTTCAACCAGTACTTGGACTGGTCCTGCCTACCCTATCCTTGTGTGATTTAAATATTCATATTTTCAATCCTCATCTAACACCTAGCATTTCAGGAGAAGGTGTTTTACTTCATAATTTCTTCTAAACTCTTTGTAAAAGTGCCTCCAATATCAATGTAAAACACTGTTACTATAATTCAATTATATAACATACTTATCTGAGGTTTTCAATTATGTCTACTTCATTTAAGATTTTTCAAACTTGAAAACATTAACACATCAAACTAAAACTTTTGCACAGCAAAAGAGAACATCTACAAAATGAAAAGGAACCCACTGTATGGGAGAACATATTTGCCAATGATACATCTGATGAGGTCTTAATGTCCAACATTTATAAAGAACTTATACAACTTAATACCAGGAAAACAAAAATCCAATTAAAAATGGGCAAAGGATCTAAATAGATATTTCTCCAAAGAGGACATATAGATGGCCAACAGACACATGAAAAAATGCTCAACATACTACTCATCAGAATGATGCAAATTAAAAGCACAATGAGATATCGCCTCACACCTACCAGAATGGTTATTATCAATAAATAAGGCCCTGGCTGGCATAGCTCAGTGGATTGAGCTCGGGCTGCAAACCAAAGCATCACAGGTTCGATTCCCAGCCAGGGCACATGCCTGGGTTGCAGGCCACGGCCCCCAGCAACTGCACATTGATGTTTTTCTCTCTCTCTCTCTCTTTCTCCCTCCCTTCCCTCTCTAAAAATAAATAAATAAAATCTTAAATAAAAAAAATAAATAAATCAACAAACAACAAGTACAGGAGAGGATGTGAACAAAAGGGGACCCTAATGCACTGTTGGTGGGAATGCTGACTGGTGTAGCCACTGTGGAAAACAGTATGGAGTTTCCTCAAAAAATTAAAAATGGAACTGCCTTTGGACCAGCAATCCCATTTCTGGGAATATATACCAAGAATCCTGAAACATCAATTCAAAGGAACATATGACCACTATGTTCATAGCAGTGTTATTTACAATAGCCAAGATCTGGAAACAGCCCAAGTGCCCATCAGTAGATAAGCGGATATAAAAGTTATGGTACATTTACAGAATGGAATATTATACACCTCCGAAAAAGAATAAAATCTTGCCTTTTGTGACAGCATAGATGGACCTGAAGATTATTATGCTAAGTGAAATAAGCCAGAGAAAGACTAGTACCATATTGTTCCACTTATATGTGGAATCTAATGAACAAAACAGAAATAGGAGTGTGGATATATGGGACTGATGACAGTTGTCAAAGGGGAGGGGGTGAACTGGATAAAAGAAGGTAACGGGATTTGCCAAAGAATGTATACGCATAACCCATAGACACAGCAGTGTGGTGATGGCCAGAGGGAACGATGGGTGGAGGCTGCATGGAGACAGGCCAAGGGGAGATGGAGAAATGAGGATATCTGTGATATTGTCAAAAATAAAAATAAAGAAAAAAATTTAAAAACATAATAAGCAGTTAGTTTCATTTGGCTCTGAATTTTAAAAACAGTATATTTTTCAATATTGAGCATTATATTTAATTTGGATCATTATTTCAAGTAACCATAACTTTATAAAACTCTAAAGTTTCTTTATCTTGCCTTTTCATATGTTAATATATACCAAAGTATGATAGCACTCTGCAATGATTTTAAATGGGTTTATATAATCCTTAACTTCTCACCTCAAACACCTCAAACCCCATTTTTATCATATCCATAGACTTTTAGCAGTATTTGAGCAATTGTTTATCTCCTTTTTAAGTGGTATGTGTTCTAAATTTTGTCCCATTGTGACCTTGCTATGAAGGTTATCTAAGATACTTAACTTGTTGAGACTAAATCGCCTTATCTCCAAAGTATAAATATTAAGAATAAACATTTGTTTAGCTAATACATGGCACTTGCAGTATGTCAGGTTCTGTTTTAAGTACTTTACAAATATTAATTTCATTCATCCTCATATGAACTCCATGTGTAGGTACTTCCTGTTTCAATGTTATAAAAAATAAATAAATCACAGAGGTTAAGTGTCTTGACCAAGCACAGACAGCTAATTACATAATGCTGCCTCTTCCTTGAAAAATGCTTAGACTCAACCTGTATGTACACCAAGTAAAAAGAACATGGTTTCTCCTCTACAAGTTCTGACAACTTAACTGTACTTAAAGCACCAGAAATTAAATTACTAACAATTTAGTACAAATGCTTACACTCAAATAATCAAGAATACCCCCACCTGCTTCAACTGACCATTGATAATGTGCCTACAAAACAGTGACAATACACTTAGCAGAAGTTGAGCCTTATTACACATGAGATTATTATAACTGCACACTAAAGACTTGCTACACACTATAGGCTTGCTAAACATCTGTTAGTTCACAGGAAAACTATCACTGGTCACTACAGTCCATAAGTACAAACAAGGGTCTCAAATTAGCCTGGGCCTGGATAAAGTAAAAGGTATGAGCTTGTTTTTGCCAACTTCTCCATCTTTCAATTCCCTCCCTTGTATCTACCCTTTTGGATAACTCAGACAAGCACAAAGAAATGTCTTCTGCAAACTCTGAGTGATGTTTGCCATGTAAAGTAATAATTCATACTTGAAACCACCTGACTACTCTTCAGTCCAGGCTTTCTGACTTCCAAGGTGAGTATCTGTCAACTGAAACAACTGCCATACTAAAAAGCAGAAGGTAACAAGGACCACTCCCAGGAGCTTTGCATCTCTCTATAAAAATGACTTGGACATTCTGGATTCAGAATTTTCTTATATATTTTATTTCTTTGTAGAGTCCTGAATAGTAATTATAATGATTACAAATTTTGAGGGCTTATATGTGTAAGGCATTTTTCTGAAAACTTCACATATTTTCATTCTCAAAGCAATCCTTAAAGGTAGATGATATCGATACTCCATTTTTGAGATGTGAAAAGTGAGGCTGAGAAGTTAGTTAATTTTCTGAAATTCATACATGTTTTATAGCTGAATCTGTATTATTTGTTGAAGCAAGTCATGTTTATCTATTACTTCATAACACTATTCCATGAAACTCAGTGGCTGAAAATAGCCATTTTATTTTACTTACAACTTGGCAGGTGAGGAATAAGGAAAGGGCTCGGCTGGGTTCATCTCTGGTCCACATGACACTGAAGCGACAGAATCCATTTCCAAGGTGGCTTCTTCACTTATGTGGTATATGCTACCTCACCTCTCTACTCCCTGACCTACTGGGTCTCATCAACCAGAGTCTCCCAATGTATCTTGGGCCTCTCATGGCACAGTGAGTTGAAGAGGCTTACCTTTTACTTCAACCTGGCTTTTAAGATCAAGTATTCCCTGAAAGAAGGCAAAAACTGGCAGTCCCCTTGCCAGTAGACCTGGACCTGGCATATCACCACTTCTTCCATATCCTAATAATCCAAGGCCAGCCCAACGTCATGAACAGAGGAAATAGGCTCCACCTCCCAATGAGAGGAGTGCCATGTTAAGTCAATAAAGAATTTGCAGCCATATTTAATCAATTAAGATTTGCAATCAGGTGGTGGCTGGTGCTGGAGACAATTTGAAAGCTCTTTGGGCTGGGCAGTTAAGTTAGCTCCCTCATGTGATTGTGAATTGATGCTGGTCATTGGCTGAGAGCTTAGACAAAGCTGTAGACCAGGATGCCTACCCTACGTACAGTCCTACTATATAGATCCTCAAGCATGGTGGCTCAGTTCTTTGTGCATGAGTCCTAACAGCTATCATTACAAGGCACAGACAGAAGCTGCAAACTCTGCCTCAGTCTATTGGCCAAACAATTTTATTGAAACAGCTGATTCATGGGGAGAGTAGTTTTCACTTCTTGGTATAATGTGGAGCATTACCAAACTTCTACCATGGTTGTGAGGCCTTCAAGTCATTGCTGAACATGTAGTACTCTTTGTCTGTCTCTGCATTTAGTTATATCAGAAAGCATTGCTTTTTAAAAAATATATTTTATTTATTTAATTTTAGAGAGAGGGAAAGTGAGGGAGAAAGAGTAAGAGAAACATCGATGTGTGAGAGATACATGGATCGGCTGCCCCTTGCACATCCCCAAATGGGGACCTGGTCTGCAACCCAGACATATGCCCTGACTGGGAATAGAACCAGCTATCTTTTGGTCATAGGCAAGCACCCAATTACTGTGCCACACCAGCTGGGGCAAAATTTTTTTTTAAATACAGCCCTGGCTGGCGTAGCTCAGTGGATTGAGTGTGGGCTGGGAAACAAAGTGTCCCAGGTTCGATTCCCAGCCAGGGTACATTCCTGGGTTGCAGACCATAACCCCCAGCAACCGCACATTGATGTTTCTCTCTCTCTCTCTATCTCCCTCCCTTCCCTCTCTAAAAAAAAATAAATAAATAAAATATTAAAAAAAATTTTTTAAATACTAGTTATGGTTTACTATATTCAAGAATAAGTGATACCTCTAAATGAGGGACCCTTAAGAGAAATAAAGTGAACCATGTGAAATGTGCGATATTCAACTAGTTTTGACCAACAAAAATTGCATTTTCATATGATTCAAGTTAATATTTTATGTGTCCAAAGACCTTCAGGTACGTAGTAAAAATCGATTTTATATATATTTAGTAGATTCAGAAAGAGTGTTTTGCTATCTTAACATTCAGAGGAAGAGGTCAGTTTATGTTAGGTCAGGATTGCCAAACCAACATTTCTATCTTCTGGTTACTTATATCCTTTAGTCCATTCATATCTCTGAAGTCCTTCCTGGCACTGATTCTCTAAATTTATGCGGCCAACACTTATATTTGGTGAATACTTGTAAAGGCCTGCTCTCCAACCTTATCCCCATGGAATGGAATAAAGTCAATCCACTGTGTCGATAGCAATGAAAATGTCCTCCTTGATACCAAATCTTCTAATTTTCCTTGTGACTTTCCCAGTATTGCTCCCCACATGAAGGACCTATTACAACCTCTTTCTAACTGAAAAGCTTTTCAATAATAGATTTCCCTGTGAAGCTCCCCAAAGCTCTTAAAATGAGGGAAGGGAGCCAAACCTCAAAGCTCAAAGCTGATGACTTGCTGAGGTGGTACATTTTAAGAAAGGGATTGTGATGTGTCAATAACTCTCTTATACTATGGTTTATATTGCATAAAACACTCAACAAATGTAAATCAGTAACAGCAATGTGAGTATAATTCTTTCCCCTTTGTCTTTCCATTATTTATATGGTATTAATTGAGGCAAATGTGTTTTCTCCCTCTCACACCTCAGAAATTTTAAATATTTAATGATATATGATTTGAGACACCACAGCGTGTTTTGTCTCCAAAAGAATAAGTTGCTAAGAGAACAAGTCTTATGTCTTCTTGGTGAGGTTATAAACCTTCATATTGGGATTTCAGGGATTTCTCTTGCTATGTGAAATACAACATTCTGATAATGACACTTTTGACTCCAGAACACCAGAGTAGACAAAACTTGAAATGGGAATTGGGGTGAAAGAGATTCTTTCAGTGGTATCCTACAGTGGATTCAAGAAGGTGTGAACTCCCGATATCTAAGTAGAAAAGCAGGGCTGCTGACTAACACAAGTTCTGTCTTTAAGGATGTCTGGGCTCTGCTTGGTGTTTGGGCTGAGATACAAAACAATTTCCCTATTTTCCCAAATAGTTCACCACTCCCTAATTATAGCTCTCAGATGAATGTTTTGTTACCATCAGAAAGCAAGCAAAGCAGGAAGGAAATAATCAGGCATTTTCACTTAGAACATTGCATTTTAATACCATTTTTCCTCTTGCTAACAGACCTTTCAATTTTACTTCTTACATGTTTTAAGTATGATCAATTTTACCTTTCAAGATATTATTCCTCAGCCATAAAATTACACAAAAATTGCCAGAAACAAGCTGACTGAAAAGGAACAATCGTTGGATGTAAAAAAAAAAAATAACCTTCATGTTTATAGAAATAATAAAACCCATGCAGCACTTCTTTTAAAGATCTTGCTCTAAACAAACTGAATTATTCATGCATGGAATTGTACAGCATTAGAACACCTGTTTTCAATCATGCATAATGTAAAATCACTCATTACCTCACAAGAGCCTCTACATCTCCAGCAATCAAATGGCATTGAAACAGCAAAACAGGTGTCTGGCAGGTGGATGCAAGCAGATGTTTTGGGCTTGCATGCCTTTTCTTGTACAGGTGTGATGATCTTGTTTTCAACGGCATAATTGCTATTTAAATAGGTAATATTTAATTCTTATGTACTTTAATATTTATTTTTGCTTCTTTAATTCCTCTCTTACTTTGCCACCGTCTGGGCTTGAGGTGGACATGAAAGCCTTTGGGATCCTGTGAGGTCGAGCGATGCCAGTTGAAGTGCAGTTCCACTGTCTTAGACTATCAGGGTGGAGGAACCCTCTGTCAAAGGTCCAGTTTCTGGATGAGTATGCGGAGTTTCAGCAGGATAGCTAACTACTGAATACACAAAAAATTTTACTTTCAATTGTTAGGTATCATCCAAAAGTCATATTTAACTATTTTCTACTGTGCGTACTATGA
Organism: Phyllostomus hastatus; assembly: GCF_019186645.2. NCBI lineage: Eukaryota > Metazoa > Chordata > Mammalia > Chiroptera > Phyllostomidae > Phyllostomus > Phyllostomus hastatus. The sequence goes on from NW_025333498.1 coordinate 42,197,102, forward strand.
ATTTTAAATGAAGTCAATGCAAATCTGTGAGTGCAAATCAGAAACATCTTTCTTTAGCTGCTGATACACAATTTATTGAACTTCTACAAAGATAACTCTGTGTGCATCTTCCTTGTGAGGCATCAAAATGCATTTGCTTAAGCATGTTTTAGTAAAACATCTTTAAGTCTCAGCTGGAAATAGGGTTTTCACATCCTACTAGATTTATCCAATCTAAATTCATTCAAGTGGAATAAGTAATGCAGCTTTCAACAGGGGGTGTTGCAGGCACCTTATTTCCCTGTCTGTTCTTATAGTTCTTCCATTTTTAAAAATAATTAACAAATTTAGTGTCAGGGGAAGGTGCCTTATTGAAGACTGTAAAGACAGTAAACTTTATTTTTGAGATCAGGTGCAGAATGAAATTCTACGGTGTCCCATCAAAGCTGTCATTCTCTGTAAGTCCTTGTGCCTGCTTTAGCTGTGGGTTTACAGTGAGTTCAGATATCAGAGAAGAATACAAGTCCATTCTGTTGACATATCTGGGGCCTGGGGAACACATATATCCCACAAAATAAAGTCATTGTTATGCCAGGCAAGTAAACACATGGAATGTATCAGTAACAAAGTATACCTTTGATGTGTTATATTATATCAATGATATTTTGTATAATTAATGCAAATGCACAAATATTTCTATGTAAAAAGAAGAATGTTTTCAGTCATCCAAATATTGCATTAACCCCACTCAAATATCCCTATGAGGACATGTTTCTAAGTATCTGAATATGAGGGATTGTTCATGGAGACCAAAAACCTAGTCAGAGATGGCCACCTCTCCTTCCCCTTTTCTCCGGATGGTTTGGCTCTGTGTAGACACGGCCATTATATTGATTACCATGCAATTCCCTTTAAAATGAAAATATTATAAAATAAATTCAGAAATAATCATATTATAGCCATTTTACCACATAAAGTATTACAATTATTTAAATCAAGTCAATGGATTTTTAAAGTCATATCAGAAAGTTAGTCCACAGATATTCTCTTTTCACCTAAGTATTACTGATAATTTTCTACATTAGTGGCCATGGTTTTCTCTTGATGTGATTTCTATCTATAAGTAAAATGAGAATAAAATTTCTGCTGCACCATATATTAAACAAATAGTTTCCAGCCTTTCATACATATTATTTTCTATTTATACATTAATTTTTGATACAAAGCTACTACAAATTATTTTAACTATTAGTTCTGCCTGAATGAAGACATGACTCTATGTAATAATAATTATTATCATAATAATAAGTATTATCCTGGTAAATCACAATCACCACCACACCATTACCACCATTTATTGAGTCTTGCTAATGGGCTACACATGATATTAAATACTTTACATGTATTAAAATACTATACTATACTATACATAATACATATTTTATTATAGTTACCATTTTCATTACTTGGGTGTAATTTAAAAAATCAAAGGTTCATACCTACCAAAGTCAGAGAATACAAAGTTTATCATTCAATCTTGGTTTCAAGTTCTATCTCAGTACATGGAATTCTGGCTTGTAAGGCAGAGTTCCAAATCTTCATGACCTGAGGGGCTGGATATGAATATGACATGACACTCCATCATATGCAGTATGTCACATGGCTACAATAAAGACAAATTGGTTCTAAAGAACATATTTTAAAAACATTTGCAAAAGACTTCTCAAATGCAATTGTTACCTTAGATATGGGGCCACTCTATTCTTAAGTGTGTGAATATGTATCTCACATTCTTACCATTAATAATCCATTTTGTTCTTTAAAATGCAAATGCATAATGCATTAATGTTTGATTAATTCAATGAAAGAATACAATATATGTTTTCTATTGACTAACTGTATATTTTAATACAAATACAAATAACATTCTACATCATTTATAACAAGGTAGCAATAGCAACCCCCAAAACACTAAATGAAAGCAATCATTATAACACGATTGAACAAAATATTTACAATACTGAAGTAGAAAGCAAGGATATTTTTAACTTGAAAAACACCAGAATTTACTTAGAAGCCAATTAGAATAGGTAAAGTAGAATAAATAAAACATATCAAGAAAGCTCATGGGGATATGTAGTTCAGTAAAACTGAAATTTAGGATAACAGAAGGCTAAGTGGACATCTACACTCTGATTTTTAACTATAACTCATTTCTGATATTCTGTGGAGTATCAATTCATGTTTACAGAATTTGTCTTGATTTTTTTCAGTATACAACAATTTTATCATTCTGTCATCTACAGTTTTCTTCATATGTTAGGATCAACTTATACCAGAACGAATCAGAGGAAGTGTATGAAGGCCAGTACCCCTCTGCAGGGGGTGACTGCATTTTTACAGATTTCTGCCAAATTAAAGGAAAAAAGAATGGAAGCACACTGGAAGAAAAGCAAAAAGAAATTAGAAATTCAGGGAAGAACTATTTTAAATTGGATATTGGATTGTATTTTCTGGAAACAGATAAAGATACAAATGAAACATTTAATGAAATACTAATAACTTGTTTCATTCCCAAGGAGAATAGTGCCCTAGTGCCGCCTATTCTAGGAGACAATAATGATTGTGGTCAGTAGCCTCCACAAAACACTGTCTTCAAGGATTAGAAGGTAATTTCCATTCTCCACTCAACATTCTTTTTACCAGAGCTGAAAACAAACAACAACAACCAAAACAACTGCAGAATAATTGCCTGGTTGCTATAGTCCCTTTGAGTCTCAAGGACACCCTTTCTCCACTGAGGTGAAGAATGACAGGAGAAATAAATAGCCAAGTATATATAGAGAAAATGTGGAAAACTGACATCACTTACTTGGAAAGAACTTAATCTCTAAAAGCAAGTCTTTGAAAACCAGATAATACATCAAGGAGCATAAAAAATAGGCACAGAAATATTCAAATAAATCAATTCCAATCTTTTCAACTCAATCACACACTCCAAAGCCAAAACATCTCAGCATATTACATTAAAAAACAAAAACAAAAACAAAACAAAAAAAAAACCAGCATTTCCTGAGATGCAACTACCAAGAGGTCCATTCCTAAAGAAGACAGCGCAATGTTAACTTTAATAGAACTCTGATTCCAAATATAATTTCCTTATAAATCTACTAAAAAAGCATGAAACATTTAAAGAATAATATTAAGTAAAGCTGTCATTTAAAATGATATTTAATACCTGTAAGTGGAATCTAATCAACAAAACAAACAAACAAGCAAAATATAACCAAAAACATTGAAATTAAAAACAAACTGACAGTAACCAGAGGGGAGGTGGGTGGGGATAATGGGGGGAAAAAGAGGAAGGGTTTTTAGGAACAACTATAAAGGACACATGGACAAAACCAAAGGTGGGTAGGATCAAGTGTGGGAAGTGGGGATAGCTGGGGTGGGGGAAGTGGTGGGGGAAAATGAACACAATTATACTTGAAAAACAAGTATAATAAAAAAGGTAATAAAATAAAAACAACATAAAAAATAACTAAAACAATAAAAAATAAAATGATGTTTAAAAGCAGTATTTTATAGTTGAGAACATTTTGGGGAAGGAGAAGTCAGTGGTAGCCACTGTATTAGGTTCATATAGCAAATTTGTTAACTTTATTCAGCATCATTGACTTCCATTGCCATGGAGAATCTCTAACTGTGACAACTACGTTACTGAGTTGGGTTCCCATTTTTCTCTCTTGTACCTCCATATGGATTTCCTGAGCTTCCCAAAGTTGAAATCCATTTCCCTGTATATGGTTCTAAGGATCTAAGCTTCCACAGCATCTCCCAGTTCATTAAGTCTTTCACCTCCAAATTTTGTACTTATCATTATGTATCCAGTGACTAGGTTTTCTCAAACCAGGACCAGTTTAGGATATTTTATCTTCCTTGGCATATAATGGGTATGAACTTGTGCTGTGGGAACTGAGCAATTTTTTGTATGTATACAGTACTGCAGTTGTTGACTGTCCTACAGAAACAAGGTCAAGGTCTTCTCTACATTATTCATATAAAAATATCTTGAATCACTGAAAAATATTAATATTTTCTGCAACTTTCTTTTATCATTAGAAGCATTATTTTTCAACACCCATTTTCTAAATATCTTATATTAGAATCTTTAAGTTCTGGCTGAATCAATTTTCTAACTTGGGGAAATTTTACTTTCTTCAGACTTAGAGGGCCTATAAAACCTGTGTGTAAACTCCAAGATGGTCCAGGCCACAGATTTTCAGCATCAATCAGAAAGCCAATGTCTTAGGACCACATGTCATGTCAACTTAAATTATGACTAATATCTGGTCATCTAATCATAATTTAGATATGATTAATATGTAAATTAAATGCATACTAAATATAATATTTAGCTATCTGGACCTATTTCTTTAAAATTTCAATCCCTGCCCAGTTCATTGAACAAGTCATCCTCTTCCCTTATGATACATTTCTGCAATACCTGGATGTAAGGTGCCAGTTAACTGTGGCACCTTATTATTATCAACTCACAAACAAGTTGTGAATTATTGATAGAATCAGTGTAATATGAGCATATCCTCTATATGCTCATATTATTCACTTTTATAGGGATTCTATGTGAAACATTTTTATTTACTACAAAGTGGATGTCTAAGTTTTAAATGAAGAGAATGACATAAAATTTATAAAGGTAATAAAAGTAAAATACAGTGAGATGATTTAAATGGTCTTTTAGGATTTTCAAGTTTTTCAGAATTATCATTTTGAATATCAAATCTCATTCTATTATGTATGAACAGACATAAGTTTAAAGTGATTTTTAACTTGGTAGAATGCCATAGCTATATTTTTCTGCTTTTAACATTTTAGAAAATAATGAAATTAATATAATTTGTGTTTTCTGTCCTAGGACTCCTTGTTCAAAGCTATCATTCAAGTTCTGACATAACACATGTTTTTGTATGCAGTTATATGTCATTTTTACTATTGTGTGTGGTGATTTTGCTCATTTTGAATTATTTTTGGAAGGGCTCAATAAATATAGTTAAATTACTTAAAATTATTTTAAAAAGCTAAGATTTTCACTTAAAATATTATTTTATATTATACTGAGTTAATTATTTAAACTCAGTCAGGACAAAATTAAACTTTAAAACTTTATATAGACAATGAAGTAAATGTTATTTTGGAAAACCTTTCCTTTTTCCAAACTGCTTTATAAAATTTAAAATAAATCATACATTGCTTAGCCACTATTTATCATTTTTAAAATTTTTGTTAATGAGTATAATGCTTTGCAAAATATCTATGAATGATTTGTTGTGAATATTATTCTTTATAAAGAAATATTTATATTGTGTAACTATTTCAGATAATATTATTTATCACACAAATGACATTAAAGTAATTGTGTATACAACTCAAAACTGTAGTAACATTAATTACCAAGCATATTCACATATATAAGATTTCAAAGTTGTTTCAATTTTTTTCCAGTGAAGCAGTAGAAAGCTTTCTTCTTGGCAAAGTGAGAATGGTGTTTAATACTATTATAATCAATTTACTCAGCTAACTATATAATTAAGTGCATTTTCCTTTGAGTATAATGAACCTGAGAGAAAATATTAAATAAAAGTAGCAGCTCTAGAGAGATACCAGGGGTCAAATACTAAAATACTTTGCTTAGTAAGTGGTAATATAATATTACATTCAACAGTTAACAATAATGAATGTGATTGTTTTTAAAGCCATCTTCTAGGCATTTAAAATATTTCACTGAACTAAACAGACAAAGATCTTTGCCCTCACGGGGCTTATATTCTAGCAAGGAGAGACATAAAATGAAAAACAAACATAGTAAGTAAGCAAATCATATGGCTTGTTAGGAGAGTATAAATGCTATGAAAGAAGAAGAAAAGGTAGAGCAAATTGAGGGAGAATAAGACTACAAAGTGTACCGTGTTCATTACAGCATTGAACAAGATGCTCCATGTAGGTTATCCCAATGAACAAGTGACATCTAAAAGAGCTATGGGGAATTAGCAATGTGGAGATCTAGAAGAGTATTCTGGAAGAAGAAACAATGAGTGTCAAAGCCCTAAGGCAGAAGAAGAAATCTCAGTGCTACTCAAGTACAGTGAGCAGTGTGGGGGCAAGATACGAAGTCACTGAGGTAAGAAGGTCCAGATTTTTTAGGTCAAATTTAGCAAACTTTTCTGTAGAGAGCTCAGTGGCATTTTAGGCTTTGCAAACTGCATAGTCTTTGTTGCATCTACTCAATTCTGCCTGGGTAGTGCCATAGCATCCATAAATAAAACATATAACAATGGGAGTGGGGATGTTCTAATTCACTTTATTCACTGACATTGAAAGTTAACTTTCACATGCTTTCCATATATTAAACAAAAAAACTTTAAAACACCCATTTATAAATATAATACCATTCTTAGCTCTTGAACTATTAAAACATGGCCACAGGGAGATTTGTGATGCAGGCCATCAGATACCAACCCTTTATGTGACACAGTTGGCCTCTGCAAGGACAGTAGTACTCAGTCTCAGTGAAATGGGTTTTTGGTGAGGGGTTCTCAGCATAACAACAGACTTACACTTTGCAAAGATAACTTGGGTGGTTGTGTTGAGAATAGAAGCCAGGGGCAAGAATAGAAGTAGAAAGACTTGTTAAGAGGTAAATAAAGAATTCCAGGCAGGAGATGATGTAGGCGCAGACCAAGGTAGCAGCAGTGGAGATGGAAAGAAGTGGTCAGATTTTCGACCTGTTTTGAAGGGGAAACAGTGACCTTATATGTAAAAGATTTGTGAAATAACAAAGAGGTATGAAGGTTGCCTCTTGAGCAGCAGGCAAAAAATTAAAGGCATTAGAATCAGATTAATCTTGATTCAGACCCCAGCGACATCAGAAAAATTACTTAACTCTTTCATGGTTTACTTTCCTAAGAATAAAGTGGGAATGATAATATTCAATTTACAGAACAATTCAAAGTTGTAGAGCAAATATCAGATATTCAGTGGTATGAGCACATGTCACCAAACTATGTGACATGTGCTCATACACTCAACATATGGAGTCTTCTACAGCCTAACCAGGCAAGTTGCGTCCTGTCCTCACCGTGAAGAAACTACGAGCACACTATAGTGCAGCCCAGCACCACGACAGCCGTGTGGGGCAGGGTTGTGTTTATATGTAAGTCCTTCCACCTAACTCCAGAATTTGTTTTTAACCATTGTTATGCTGCCTCCATGAAAAAGTATGATTCATTTTTCATAAAAAACAGACAACTAACCAGCAAATAACTTCTGACATAAAATATGTTTCGGCATGCAGTTATCAGTTATTTTTATTATAGGTGCATGTGAATTTTCTGTTGTTTTGGACTTTATGGTAGCATTTGATGAAAATAGTCAGATAAATTTATAGAAAAAAGCTAAAAAGTCTTACTTCTTTTTATATTGAGTTAATTTTTAAACCCAATCACACCAAAATTAAATTTAAAAAGTTTAGGTAGGCAATAAAGTAACTGTTATTTTGGAAAACATTTTCCCCAAAATGCTTTAAAAATTTAATTTGAATAGGTAGTACTTTGTTAACTATCAGAACCTATTCTAATGATAGATATAGTAGAAAAAGGAAGCAAAAACTACTAAGCTCAGCATAATATTGAGAAAGAAACTAAATGAGGAGTAAAAGAATTGTGACCATTGTGTATAGGAAAGGAATTTAGGAAAGAACAATCTTAAGGTAAATAAAACTTCACATTGGACTTTGTCTATTCATGAAAACATGTCATGAGAAATTATGTCTTTTTTCATAAGAAAATAGAAGAATAGAAATTCATTTATCCATTGGATAAATAGTTTGGAGTGCCAAGAACCATTGTTAAAATTTAGAAATACAAGCAAATAAGTTAGATACCACATCTGTCCTCTTTTAGAAACCATCTTTTCTGATTAACTGCAATTATTTTTTGTGGGGTTAAGAAATCTTCAGTATTCTTGGGGAAAAATCAGGATTACAAGAACATTATTTAATTCTTAGGTAGAATGTGTGCAATTTACTTGCTACAATAGGAATTTTGTGTTTCTAATTTCTTAAAGGGAGGGTACACAAAAGGGAAGAAAGAGACACTAAACACTAAGATGATTAGATTCTTATTAGTCACTTCTTAAAGTAAAATGACAACTGTAATAGGGTGATGCTATTTCCCAATCTGTTAGAGCCACAAACATCAGCAGACACTGAGAGGGTAAGAAGGCAGGAGAGAAAAGAACTAACATGCACAGTGATGATAAAGTTTTCTCTCAGAGGGCATGTACTGACCGAGCTAAATGTTTAGCGATAGATACTTTAAACACCAGTGTGAGAGACATATGGCAGAGAACTTGAGAGTGATCTGAAGTATGAAGAAATATACTTGTGAATATGATACATTTTGTTTTTTAATCAAAATATGTTGATGTCTACATGAATACTGACAAGAAAGAAGAAAATATCTTGAGGAGAGAATATCATGTCAGAGCAGCTCCATTGTAGATATTTGTAATTTCAGCTAAATTCTTCATTTTTTTCCCCTTGAAATCTCAAATCCGGAGCCAGACACATCTCTCTGCTTTCCATAGTGCTGTCACCGCCCCCAACCCCCACCCCTGTGCACCTAGCATTGCCTGCTGGCAAGTGACAGTATCTCCTAGATGAGCAGGCCAGGGCCAGTCCCAGGCAGCTCCTCTTTCAGCCTGACAGCTGCATATCCCAGGTGGTCTGACATTTGAGATGGAGGCTGTGGATAAGATTGAAGGTGTTTTAGGGGAGAAGTAGGCTGTGAATAACACCAAGACTTCATCCAGATGGAATCACTCATGAGACAACCTGAGATACTCTATTACTGTCCATATGTCTTCCAGGTCTCCAAAGGCCAGGCACCATTGATTTATTAGAAACCCACTATTTATGCTTTTTGGCTCATCTCACAACAGACTATAGTAAAGGATTTATCAGAGATGCTGCTGTTTCTGGTGGTTATTGCAATTTTATATTCTTTATATAAAGAATATTCTTTGTATTCTTTAAATAAAACAGCTTCTGTAAATATCCTATTAAACATCAGACAATAAAGTAAATATTTGGGGGTGAGATTCAGTTTATTTCCTCTAAATATACACCACCTTTTTGTAAGTGTCCTTCTGAGTGCAGCCCCATGGCAAAACCTTTTAACAGAACATACCTATTTTAGGTAAATAAATACATATGTGACTCTACAGAAATCACAATTATTAGATATAACTATGCTAACAGTACTGCTTAAACACTATTCTCCCTTGCAGATAAACCTCAGAAGAATTATTTCATTATTTTACCAGCACAAACAGTTGTTATTAGTGTGTCTTATTTATAGATGGTTCTTTGAGGGATTATAGTAATATAGCAAAATATCAGTTATTTCATCACACTGGTGAATTTAATGAACCTGAAGGTGTGTGTTATTTTAGCACTTGCTGTAGCTCCTGTGAAAACCCAGTGGTGCTAAAATCTGTAAACCTGTCATTGCTTAAGTAATAACCTTGTTAAAAGCATCTTCATTTAACTTACTTTTGCTTCTACAGGATGTAGGTTTTATTTTATCTGTGCAGAGGGAAGGTGTTTCAAACCCAAACCATTTATTGTAAATATAATTAATTGCAGTTCATTAATTTATTCTCAGTGTTATTGCTTTAATTTTAACACTTAGGTTAAATTAAATATTGTCTGGAATCCAGTACCCATTTTCAATTTTTTAGAACTCTTAATTTACATTGAATTTCTGTGGTTACAGGAGTAAATTTTAGTCTGTACCAGTGAAAATGTTCATTTTAATCTTTATGCTCCTTTATGTGAGTCACAACAGACTGTTCCCTCCTCCCGTGTGTACAATGTAGATGGGAAAAAAACAAAGTGCATTTTTGTTCATCTCCTTGGGATGGATTTGAGCTTATTCTTGGCTTTTAAAAATATGGAGAAAATTAGATATTGATGGTAGGTGTACAGAATTATCAATTGATTTCTACAAGAGCACATCTACAATTATTTTTTGAGATGTTGGCAATAAAAGTGGGAACTCCCTATTTAGAAGTATTCTTGAAAAGAGAGAGGGAAAAAGGGTGAGGGATAGACAGAGACAAAGATGGAGACAGAGACAAAGAGGATGAAAACTGTAATTTGTACAATTACAGCCTTGAAGCAAAAACAAACTTTCTATAATTACCTCGACAGGCCAACAGCAAGGTGTGTGATAAAAGCTAAATGTTATCAACCACTTTGAAATCCTTAGCTAATTGCAATAATGCAGTCAGTAAATGCTGACACATGTTACATAATCACATCTGTAACAACATTATGAAAAGTATTGGTGGCCAACCACTATTTCATTACTGAGTAAAACTAGTTAAACAGCTACTAGGCTGTTAGGTAGATTAAACAAATTAAAAAAAAATAAAATAAAATAAAAGTTATACCAGTTATGTCTTCCCCAAAAGGTATCAATAAAAATACAATCTAGAAATTGTATAATAGGCCCATCTGGCAAACACGGAAACTGTCAAGATAGTTTTCTTTCTGAATCCATTAATTTTAATACAACTTTTTTATAAGGTCATGAAACTTCTTGCTTGATTTATGTTAACGTTTTGGAAAACTGATTAGGCAATGTTGTTCATCTCTGTAAAAAACAAAACAAAACAAAAACTTTCAATTTACCTGATCCAAAAACATTGTCACTCTGATATTGATCATTTCTTCACTTCTGTAAGTATAAATGTTGATATTAAATTTGGGCTAGAGAGAGGGAAGAGAAGAAATACATCAAGAACTAAGGTAATTTCTTGGATTATCCTCAATGTTAAATATAATACTTACTAACTTTAAATGTTATGTTTTACTTAATGATTTTTGTGTTTTATATAAATATGTTTATATATTTATGTTCACATTGGACTTATAGGTCATTCAGATAATAGTATATTTAAATATGTAGTAAAAACTTGTTTTAAAATTGTACATATATAATTATTGTTATAAATATTTTTGTAATATAGCTATTTCTAAAAACATTTTAGTAATTCAGTTAATGTGTATATGCCTTGAATAAGTGACATTTTAAATCAGAATATTAAGCAACCATGTTAATTTTTGTTTGGTTGAACAGTTAGCTTTGTTTCTAAATAATAGCTGGACAAAAGATTACACAATTGTATCTTTCAGTAAGATATTCTCTAAATGTACATTAAAGCTAGAAAATTTAATGAAATTCACACTTATATCAAGGATTTTTTAATTAAATCTACTGGTTGTTGGTATCTGTGAACTCTTAAGAATAAACACCTGCAGTGTTTTATTATGTAAAAAGGTGGTTTAATTGCATCATATTTATCACAGGCAAATCAAGCCCTATTCAGAAGATAATAATGACACAGTAATTGGATCAGTAATTGGTTCAGGATGATTCAATATTGTACTAATAATCATAAATACTGCTGTCTCCTGCTTTGATACAGGGCTGACATGCTCATATAGATTGGATTTAGAGCAATAAATATTAGTGAACTAGATCTGGTATTAATGTCTAGATCCTTAGTTTGGCTATGACAGCCAGAAACAGGTACAAAACAGATGAACCACTTGAAAAACATACATTTTAAAGTATAGTATGAATTTAATCATCATACTTTATTAGCTTTTCTAAACCATCTTCAATGGTTTAGAAACCAACATCTTCAATATACACAAAAGTAGAGGGGAGTGGAAATAAAGATATTTCTTTTTTTTATAAAAAGTAACCATTTTGAGGGAGTAATATAGTTTTTACATTTGATTAAACCTAGTTACCATGGATGATGTGACATGATGACCTGGTGGGCAAAATTATTCATGTGCCAGTCATGTAATGATGGATAAGAAAATCATTCCCATTACCACACTGTGTTCAGCAGACACTTGGCGGTTAAACAGGACTATTTCTTAGCCAGTGTAGTGGCAGCCTTTCACTGAGAGCCAAAGGAGGGGGAGGTTCATTATATAGGAAACAATGATCCTTATTCACTCAACATGGAAACTTGCCTTCTAAGAGCACATTGGACAGCTCTGTGCTGGAACAAAACTGGCATATCCCCCTTTATCAATGGAACAGAAACCCAGGATCAACATGCCTGGCTTGGAATGCTGCCTACTGGTGATAGAAATGGATATATTCAGGCATTTGTTTACTTATGATAATGCCTGGAGAGGGGTGGGTGCTTACTGTCTATCCTTGCAGGAATAGGTAATGGGAGACGTAGAAAGGGGCAGCTGACAGATGGCAATAACAATGCAGTTTAACTCTAAAGTTATAAAAGTGGCAGAGACAATTGATTAGATGTGTAATGTTTACCTGGCAATGGGAGGATTTTTAAAATGTATTTTAATTAAACATAGGATGATGGTGTGCATTAAGTCTATGTACAGGACCAAAAAAATCCCATAAATTATTAAACTAATGCTTCCTGGTAAGGACCCAGACATAAAGATGGATCTCCTAAGAATAACAGAGAAGCTGATGGGACCAATGAATCTATAGATTTTGATTATCCCATTACCTATCTCTTGCCTTTGGATTTTTGTTATTTACAAATTGGGAGTTTCAAATGGAATTTACTGTCCAAAGGCCATTATGAAGACTATGAATATAATGCTTATTATATGTATTATTTACACAAATGGTCCAGGGTGAATAATGAGATTCTCTCACGTAATTTATTTCTATTCTAATTATTTGAAGAATCTTTGAAGATATGCATAAAACAGAGTGATTACTTTCTCATGGCCAAAGTCAGACAGGAAGCAGAGGGGATGAACAATGTGCTAGAAGGAAAAAGAGCCAGAAAATAAGATATCAGTGTCCTGGAAGACATTTTGAAAAACCCAATGATTCTCATCCAATGAAATGGGCTTCATTTAACCTATAGTGCTGTTCTCAATCCTCCCTCTTCATGAGAGGTATGGAAGGCACAATTTTCTCAGCATACACTCAGTTGAATCTTTCTAATGGCATCCATGTTGGCACTATTTTCCACATAGGCATGGAGGGATGTCTTCATCATTTACAGGAGTCTGGGGTTACTGCCAAAGGCAATGATCCAACTTCACAGGCAAGGGAAATAGATAATTTCAGTTCCTGAATCAGCATTGTGGCCAGTAACACCTGAGCAGTGAAAATCCCGTGGCGTCTTCCTTCAAGAGCCAGGAAATTCCATGTGTTTATGAAATCAAGTTCTCTCCTAAGCAGAGTGACTGTTTATTGTTAAGTATCCATGAAAGGAAATCTGTGGTCAAATAGCAGCCAAACAGTCAAACATTCACTGCACATCTACACCTCAGTGGCTCTAGTTCTGAACCAACTGCTCAGGAGTCAGAAGATAGCTAATTCACCTGGTGCTATATCTCCCTGAAACTCTACATCTAGTTGTGGTTCACTGGGTTAGTGACGTGAATGAAGGGAATTCACTGCACTTCATATCCCTCATTACACCTTAATTAGGACCTCAGCTAGAAATATCAGTGTTTTTACAACTGTAGCAGACATGTTTTCTTTTCTTTCTTTAATCACACATTGTAAAGCAGGTTGAAGTAGTTTATCAATGTTTTCTTCTTTTGCTTTTCTCCCAGTTGAGAATCCATGCCTAAGTAGACTAACATAAAAATAATTCTGAGGTCTTTCATTTTAATCTTCAGCGTAGTTACCAGCAGAGTAATAAATGATAATAGTAGGCATAAGATATATATTATTAAGGAGTAAGGAGTTCATAATTATTGTTTTTTGTTGAATATTGTTTTCTGTGTTTATGGGTTCTTATGTTATTTAACAGAAATGTTGCTACTGAGGCAAGTCAATTTTTTTTGTTAGTTTGTTAATTTACAAGTAGTTTTTTTTTAATTCCACATTTATTGGATCCTAGAAACCTGCCTTGAGATCACCAATTATCAATGTCCTTAACTTGGGGTTCCTGAGTAACCTCCTCTGAGAGGTGGGGGTTTATTGTTGAAAACTCTTCTGAATCTTTATAACATCTCTATCATAAATAATAAAAAAGCCAGCTTTTAGGTATCAGTATAATAATAGTCTTTATAGCAAAACTGGAAGAATGTCTCATTTTACCTATTTATAACTATTTAAATATTGACCTTTTCTTGAAACAAGGTTATAATATATTTCCAATTAAAAATAAAATACAATTAAATCATAACTTTAAAAATACACCTTTAAATACAAAAAAGACAAACAATACTAAAATTTAATCTGTCCTTTGGGGCAAGAGACAGCTTACAGGTTCTAGTCAGCCAGCTAAATGACAGTCAGAAAAGATCATGTGACTGGGGTCTAAAACTAATTAATCTCCATAAAGCTGTAAGTGAGGTAGGTAAGATGACTTGAAATCTGATTACATTACTGCATTTAAGAGGAGAAAAAGCAGCATGTATTTTTCATGTTGATTTTAACCACCTGAGCCCTTAATGACTTTTTTGTACCTTGGAAGGAAACTCATATTTCATCTATATTTTAAAAAAACTACAAAGATGCTACTGTCATTAGTATATGATTTATGCATTTGGTATAAATAATATGAAAATGAATCATGTAGGGTGTAAAGTTTTCAAAAACATTCTTTGAAAAATAGATTCACTGTAAAAGAAAACCATAAATCCTAAGAATAAAAGAAATTGACAAAGACACTTAAAGGAAATAATAATTTTACTATTCCCACCCCTACTTCCATAAAAACAAATGATTAGGTACTATATTTTGACTATTGGACATTTATGTGCCACATTTTTATTAGTTCTACAGTTAAAGTCTCATTCAAAATAATTCTGAAAATTGGTTACAATATGATATTGTCTACTGCTACCATTGAATCTGGTCACACCCGACATATGTGAACACTCAAAATGTTAGAAAGATCATTTAGAATCCCATGGAATCTTCTTGTGTACTTCACAGATAATTCTTTTTTGACTGTTTTGAACATTTAAATCAGAGAAGCTTCCAAGCAATGGTATTTTAAATGTAATTCTTTTCATCTGTAGCAGCAGAACAAGGATTATAGGATAATAATTTGGGACATTATGTCTGGAATGCCCTGAAAATAATCCTTATTAGGTTAAATAAGCCCTAAGGAGTGTATGCCCATGTGTGTGTGTGTGTGTGTGGTGGGGAGGTATGTGTATATGAGAGAGAGAGAGAGATTTGGGGAATTATTAGTAAATGTTATCAATAATAGATTATGTAAGTGACAAACTGCCTATAAAAATTTTATTTAAAAAATTAGAAGTGCCATATTTGAATAAAATACAAACCAGGGAAGTTATTGATACCAGATGGTAATCCATTGTATTCTAAACACAGAATTTGACAGGCAGGGTATATTCTCTAGTTTGTTAAATTGAAATTATAAATATTTTTATAATACTACTAATGTATATGTAAAGAGACTGAATTATGAAAATAGGGTAACTTTCATTGAGAATCTGAAAACGCTTTACATGTGAAGGACTTTTCTACTGTACTTTACAAGAATAGAGTTTTTGTGAGTTAATATATATATCTACTATTTTAGGACAAGAGTATCATTTTTCATATTGGGAAAAAGAATAAATGCTACTCAAGTTTTTCTAGTATGCAAACTTTAGAGGAATCATAAAGGGTGGGTATAATTTAAGACTCAGAAGACAAAAAAAATATCATTTGCTCCTTCGTTTTTTTTTCTCTAGTCTCTGTAAGGTGAATGTGCTTGCATGAAGATAGATTTACGCCCAGAGACACATGTATACCCAAAGTGAGAGGAGGAATAGCTGGAAAACTCCAGAGGAGTCTGAACTAGACAGAGTGGTGGAAAACCAACAGGATATTATGTCAGGAAGGAGAGCCTCTCCATCTTTTCTGACCTCTGCTTTCATACCCATCTAATGTCCTCTGTATCTCTTCCTATTATCCTCTGTCTTTCCACTTTGCCCTTTAGATACAGATTATGAAAAACATTTCCCTTGGCCTGAATAAGCATTTATGAGTGGCTATTTCCTGAGTTCAGTGAATACTTTTAGACTTTAAAAAGCACTGTAGTAATAACTTTCTGACAGGAAAGATGATATTAGTTAAAATATTATCACAATTTTTTAGCATTAAGTTATCACTGCTTAAATATCCCAGATCTATATTTCCCATGGCTGAAAATCTGAAGCACTGACAACATTTACTAATGGGTAACTGATAAATAATTGTGGTTTCAACTAAAAATAAAGATAAAAATAAAAATTATGACACTATAGAGAATCCAAAAAGAATCTTTAAAATGTTCTATATGTAAAATAAATTTTAGAAAATATGGTTAATTATTTTAAAGAATGTTTAGTAGGACATAAGGGTATACATGAGGTATAATATAAGGGTAACAGACATCCTTCTGTTGAACTCAAAATTCTAACTAGAATTCTGTTCTATTCTGTAATAGTGCAGTTTCCTGACCATTTCCACTAACTATTACAGAACAATCTTAAGAGCCTATAAACAGTCAACTCACTGCACTTACATGATTGAATAAATAAGGCTTGCCACTCAAGATTAGAAAAATGGATAGAAATGAATTTTTAAAAATTGAGATAGAGCATGCAGAGAAAATGCTGGTGTAATTCTCTACCTTTCTCTGAACTTTTTCTGTTACTTTTTCTCGCTGTTATTTTTTAAATCATTTTTCATTTTTCAATTACAGTTGTCATACAATATTATATTAGTTTTAGGTGTATACCCAGTGACTAGACAATATATAGCTTACTAAGTGATCATCTCAGTAAATCTTGTACCCATCTGACACCATACATAGTTATTAGAATATTGTTGACTGTATGCCCTATGCTGTACTTTACATCCCCATGACAATTCTGTAATTACCAATGTGTACTTCTTAATCCCTTCACATTTTTCACCCATCACCCCAACTACCCTCCCATCTGGTAACCAGCAAAATGTTCTCTGTATATATGAGTCTATTTCTGTTCTGTATTTATTTTGTTTTTTAGATTCAGTTGTTAATAGATACGTATTTATTGTCATTTATTATTCAAATTTTTATCATTTTTTCTCCTTATTAAAAAATACCCTTTATCATTTCATGTAATATTGGTTTGGAGGTAATGAACTCCTTTATGTCCTTACCATAGTTTTGCTTGGTAATTTTGGTCTTATGTCCTTGCTTTTCATCACTGAATATGTCTTGCCATTCCTTCTGGCCTGCAAAGTTTCTGTTGAGAAATCAGATGACAGTCTTATGGGAGCTCCCTTGTAGGTAACTAACTGCTTTTAAGATCCTCTCTTTTCCCCCAAAATGGAAGTGAGTGGTGGGGCTGGCTGAGGGTAAGGGTGCTGTGAGCCTGTTTGCCCAGCAAGCTAAAAATGAATACCAGAGGACTTGGATTTCAGATTAAGGACAGTATTCCAGTTACTCAACTTTCAGCAAGTGGACCTTTGGAAAGTCATGATCTTCTGTAAAAAGATTTTACTTGTGTATAAAATGAACTTTTGCCCAGCCGCCCTCTTGAATTATCAGAAAAAAATGTCCAGCTCAACCAAGATAAAATGAATTCTTCCACACTGAGAAACATCCAGGGTTTGCTCCACTAAAACTGCAAATGGAATTCAAGGCAGTGCAACAGTTTCAGCGTTTTCCATTCCTTCCAAGCTCAAACTTTTACTGGATATTTTGAGAGGTAATGACAAGACTATTGGATTTGAAGATATTCTTATTGACCCATCACAAAGTGAACTAATGGGAGAACCACACTTCATGGAAGAATATAAACTTGGTTAACTGTAATGCAGTGAGCTAATCATGGAAATGGAGGGGCTACATCTTGTCCACAGTCATCTTTTGACTATAATTGTATGTGTACAGTACAAACGAACTGACACATGAGAAAAAGAGATTCTCTCTTTGTTTTTTTGCATTTCATTTATGATATGTATTGGTGTGGGCCTCTTTGGGTTCATCTTGTTTGGGACTCTGTGCTTCCTGTATTTGTATGTCTATTTCCTTCACCAGGTTAGGAAAATTTTCTGTCATTATTTTTCCAGATAGGTATTCAACTTCTTGCTCTGTCTTTTCTTTCTTGCACTCAATGATGCAAATGCTTGAAGTTCTCCCAGAAGCTCCTTACATTATCTTAATTTTTAAAATTCTTTTCTTTTTTGATGTTCTGATTGGGCGTTTTTTTTGTTTCCTTATATTCCAAATTGCTGATTTGATACTTGAATTCATCTACTCTTCTGTTGATTCCCTCTAAATTATTCTTTATTTTAGCCTTACTGTAGCCATTTCTGACTGCCTCTTTCTATGGTTTCTATGTCCTCTTTTATGTGATGAAGTTCTTTAAGTTCATTCATTGAGCATCCTTGTAACCAGAGTTTAGAACATCTAATAGGTGTTTGTCTCCATTTTGCTTAGTTCTTTCCCTGGAGTTATGTCTTGCACTTTTATTTGGTACATGTTTTTTTTTAATCTCCTTATTTTGGCAGTGTCTGTTTTTTGTTTCTGTGTATTAGCTAGAGCTGCTACAATCCTGGGCTTGGTAGTGTGGCCTAATGTAGTAAGTGTCCCATAGTGTCCAATGGCAAAGCCTCCTCACTTACCTGAGCAGAGCATTCTAGATTCATCGCTCATGTGGGCTATATATACCCTCCTATTATAGTGCAGCCTTGATTCCTGTTTGCATGCCAATGAGAGAGATTTATCTGCAGGTTGATTGGCTGCAATGACTGGCTTTGACCACCATGGAGGATCAGCTATGTATGTGCTTACCACATAGGCAGGACTTACTTCAGCAGGGCTCTGACGCCCACTGAGTCTTCCCCTTAAGTTTGTCATTTATAGAAGTGTTTGGGTGGTGTTTCAATATTGACTGAAGTTTTCTTCTGTATGTGCTGGTTCTATGGCCTCTCAGGAAGTACAAACCAGTGTCAGCCATTGCCTTGTTCTGCCCAGGGCCATTGGGCATAAGCTACAAAGCAATCTGCAGATGGCTGACTACTTGTGTTAGGCTTGGTGATGTTAGGGAGGCCAAGATATGAACCAAGTCTGACTGCTGCTAGTGCCATGCCTGGGCCCACTTAGCAAGAAGTAAGTGTCATGCTGAGCCCAGATGCTGATGGTTTGAGAGACTTTAGCAAAGTCTAAGTGTGAGCCAAGACAAGCCATTCATATTGGAGTGTTACTTAAAACTGTTTGGGTGGTCCAGAAAGTTGTGTTGGGTTGGGTCTCAGGGAATCTCCAGGATGGGATGAGCATTAGTTAGGTTGATAGAGACTCAGATATAGCATCTGCCTGCTGATTCTGTGGTGGGAGGGCTCAGAAAAAGAATGATGACCTTAACCAGCACTTCTGTTGGGAGAAAGCTGTCTCTACAGCTCACACCCTGATGCCTGACAATTCAGTTTCTTGGCATATATACCTGGTGCCTTTGGAGCCACTGTTGCAGCACTGGAGCTCAGAGTGAGTGAATCCAGGTAAATCCTTGGTCCTTTAACAGGAACAAGCTGAGACTTCATGAGCCTGCAGTCTCACTCAGCCACAGTCTCCTCCGGTTTTCACAGCCAGAAGTTATGGGCACTCCTCTTCTTGGCACCGGAACCCTGGGCTTGGGGGCCTGGTATAAGGCTGGGACCCCTCGCTCATCAGGGGATGGCTTCAGAGCCGAGACATCTCTCCCAGTTTTTATCTTCTATATGGGGGTGTGGGACCAGCCCATTCTGGGTCTCTGTCCCTCCTAACAGTTTTTATTTGGCTTCTTCTTTGTATTCTTGGTTGTAGGACTTTCATTTAACTAGACTTCAGGTGGTTCTGAATGATAATTGGTCTGTAGTTCACTTGTAATTTTGATGTACTTGTGGGAGGATGGGAGTACCGCATTTACCTATGTGGCTATCTTAATCAGAAACCTCTCCTTTAAACTTATCATTATATAATTGTTTAGCAGTTTTAGAAATTCTATGATTTAAAATGGGTCAACTGTCCAACATGTCAAATTTATTACCTGCTTTTAAGGGTACCCTTAAAGACTTGTTTTATAAAAATTTTGTATAAATTGCATAAATTGCCAACCCTTCTGGAATCATGACCCAGATTTTCTTTGGATTGTGAAATTAGTTTTCTTCTCCTCTTTCTTTTCTTCTTTCACTTCCTTTCTGTTTGACAAGGCATTTCTAACACATCCAAAATTTGGATTTAACTTGAGAGTTAGTTTGACAATTGAGGGACGGATTCATGAAGCACCAAGTCTCCTGATTGATATTGAATTTGAGTGTTAGTCTGTGTTTTTAAATTTCCTTTATGTACTTATTTACTTACTTCTTCATTCATTCGTCTCCTTACTTATGGACAGAATATTAGATAAAAATTTATTTGAAAACACTTTAATGAAAAAGATGGTAAGCAAATTCTCATTTAATATAAATCCACTTCAACTATTAATCATGATTATAGGAAATTCCCATTGTGACAGAATATCATTTAACTTTCAAAAACTAGAAGCAGTGACAGCACATATTTTTTAGAGCTTTAGTATGTAATAATTTTGTGCAAAGAAAGATTATAAAACCTAATCTTTGAAAGAGGTTAAATTACCATTCAAATATACATAACCTATTTCATTTGTTAAGGTCTTGATTTTATATATTATTTTGGCTTTGTTTTAACAAATATACTTGGCCATAATGAAAATAAACCTACCGAAGTCTCCAAGGTCTGAGACAAGCTATAACACATTTCTGCACCACAGGGTGGGCTCCTGGGATACCTACTGAGAAAATGCATGCCCACTGAGCATGCCCAGACTATTAAAATGAATTGACATGTTAATGCTGACAGGAAAAGAGCACAAGAGAGCTTGCTAAATTACTGCTCAGTCAGGCACTAGGAATTCCTGAGTGGCTAACTCCTGAGCAAAATCCACAGCAAGCGCAACAACAACAACAAACTTTATTGTCAAATGCACCAAAACAAACAAACACTAACAGGGCTGTCATGTTGGTAACCCACCTACCCATAAATCACATGGATTTTAATCATACCTGCCACCTTAGCTGCTTATCCCCAGAGAAATTGTTTTCTTTTTGCTCCCTCCTTCATTCGCTTTCAATTATCTGGAAGCTGTTTCACGTGTTTATTTATTTATCTAAAGTTCACATACAGTATGCATGCACAAATTTTCTCCAGGGGTCTGGACCAGGCAGATCATATGAGGATGCAGTGGAGCGTAGCAGTTAGCAGCTCAGATGAATGTACTCAGTCTCAAAAACCTGCTTTGGACCATGATGACAAGGAAAGGGGAGGACAGAAAGTAATTAGTGTGTGTACAATGATTGATTATGGCTTAATACGCAGGCATTTCACCTTTAGACAACTACAGGTAGACCTAAAGCATGATGAAACAGGAAGTCCTCGTGGTTTTTGATAAGCATAGAAAAAAAGGTTTTTTTTTAAATATATTTAACTCATTAGCTTTCTCTTCTGTGAAAGTGGAATAAAGTTTATTCACTTTTAAACACATGTTTGATCAGTCTACTAACTGCATTTACAAATTATTCAAAATCTCAGATATTAAGATGAGCATAAATAAATGACTTCTAGCCCTGAGCAGGCAGACAGGAGATGAACGGAAGCTGCACATTTCAGAGGAAATTATCCAATCTTGCCACATCATGTTGTCTAACTCCCATGAACAACTTCAGAAAATAATACCAATTTGGCTACTCCAGGAATAAGTAGTGAACTGTTCATTACCTTTTCTGCACTCTAGGAAGTGAAAGAGTAACACAGATACATTTTGAACTCCGTATCTTTAAGACACAGAAATCATTTTTATGAGAAAATTTGGGCAAAAAATAGATGTTAGTATGGGAAATTCAAGAGGCAAAAAACCTTCACTGTATTCTAGCTGTCATATTCAAGGGTTTTGACACTGTGGTATATATGAATGCCTGTGTTGGGGCAGGAGAGTCATGGTGGCTTTTATGCACATTCTGATCTATAGTTGCCATGCTGTGTATTAGCTCCATCTCCAGATAGAATGTGTTTAGAACACCCATAGAAATTAAAAGGATCACATGGCGTTTGACATTTTGCAAAATGAAAGAATAATGGATGTATTATATCGTGTTTTTTTCCCTTTTAATAAAAATGTCTAACTGACCCTTGGGAAGCTTGGCTGGAAGTTGAGAAGTCTGATCATTTTTCTTCCTCTTTATGCTCAAAAATATAAGAATGTAATTTCTTTAGCTTCATATTTCTTTTGATATTTCAGCAAATTTGTATTATCTTTTTTGCTCATAAATCATAAACTAAATAATCAAAGTTAACCTAAAATAATTTGGTACCTTATATTAGCTTAGCATCTTATATCAAATGCCCAGATAATAACATTTCTCTGCTCTATTTATTTTTACATATTTCATCTTATAACTGTGACCAAGGACATGTATCAAAACACAAGAAGTGTTTGACATTTCACCTCATATCTGAACAGAAAAAATAATCCATATCAAATTGAATATAAAATTTTAGTCTTCAAAGAGCTAGACTATTTGTAGGAAATAGGCAGTTAAGTAAATATTTTGAGTGGATACAAGTGATTGAGTCGTATTTCATAGATATTTTACTATAACACACCTATAACTTTTATAGTTTATAATCATGATTTTATATCTTCTATCAATCTATCTATCAAGTCATTTAAAAAAATCAACTTCAGAATATAATAATAGATTAATCTAAATGGGGTTTAGATGGAATAAAATAACCAAAGTATATCAATAACTTTTTTATGTACTAAGAAAATAATGGTCAATAAGATTTTGATTATCTAAGTGTACATTGCTCTATCTGCATCACAGAAAGAGAAGGGAGCCCAGGACAGACATAAAGCAATACAGACTGAGTGGGATGAGTCAGGGACATTGAAAGTATAGGGAAGCATGAGACATGGGAAAAGTATCTTTCAAGAAAGAGAATCCAATACTTTCAAAATGGCAAACAACGTAAAAACTGAAAGGGACTTTTGGTTTATTAAAGAGATGGCATTGTTATTCTTGCAGGAGAGGTAGAGTAGAAGACAGATTGCAGTGGCTTTAGAAATAAATAGAATAAAATGAAGAAATAACTAGTGCTGAAAAATCTTTTAAAGAGTTTTTCATTGAGGGGGAAGACAGAGAGTCAAGAACATAGCTAGAGCAGGGATCTGAGGCAGAAGAAAAATTTCAGGGGCGCACAGTACAACAATTTATACTATAGTCTGTGTCTGGCTTCCCTGTAGTCCTACAGTACAGAGCACAGCTCAACACAACAGCAGTGTTATTGTTTGTTTGTTTGTTTATGCATTTTTAATGAATGAATGAAACTTTTTAAAAATAAAACATTTTTAAAATAAAAGAACAAAACTAGACTACTACTACTATTGTTCCCCATATACAAAAGTTAACTCAAAATGGATCAAAGACCTAAATATAAGACCTGAAACAGTAAATTATATAGAAGACAACATAGGTACTAAACTTATGGACCTGGGTCTTAGAGAAGATTTTATGAATTTGACCCCAAGGGCAAGGGAAGTAAAGGCAAAAATAAATGATTAGGATGATATTAAACTAAAGAGCTCTTATACAGTAATAGAAACCACCAAGAAAACAAAAAAACAACTAATCAAATGGAGAAGGTATTTGCAAACAACAGCTCCAACAAGGAGTTAATATCCAAAATATATAAAGAACTCATACAACTTGACACCAAACAAACTGATGATACATTTTAAAAATGGACAGAGGATCTGAACAGACACCTCTCCCAAGAAGACATAGAGATGGCTAACAGTTATTGGGTTGGCCAAATAGTTCATTTGTTTTTGTTTTTTTTCTGTAAGATGGCTCTAGTAGAACTTAGTTGTCTTTAACCTCATTTGAAATAATCTTATTAGATTGTATTGTGACAATTGTCATATCAATGTGTATTTAAAAAACTTATCAAAATTGGTAAAATTTTGTGTAGTCATTTAATATTGAAGATATAAGAAAATATGCAACATTTTCAGAATATTATGCTTTATTGCTTCAAGAAGGAGAAAAATACAACTGAAACAAAAAAAAAAGATTTCTGTAGGCTATGGAGAAGGTGCTGTGACTGATCAAACATGTGAAAAGTGGTTTGCAAAATTTTGTGATGGAAATTTCTCACTGGTTGATACTCCATGGATAGGTGGACCAGTTGAAGGAGATGGCGATGAAATCAAGACATTAATCAAGTACAATCAATGTTATACCTTGAGGGAGCTAGCCAACATACTCAAAATATCCAAATCAATAAAGCTTTTGGTGAAAGTGAAAAATGTGTTATTTTATGGAAAAAACTAAGTTACCTTTTTGGCCAATCTAATATATGAAAAGATGCTCAACTTCAGTAGCTCTTAGGGAAATGCAAATCAAAACTACAATGAGATACCATCTTACAACTATTAGAATGGCTACATGAAGAAGACAAGTCATAACAAGTGTTAGAAAAGTTGTGGAGAAAAAGGACCCCGCATTCACTGCTGATGGGAATGTAAACTGGTACAGCCACTGTGGGAAACAGAATGGAGGTTCTTTAAAAAATTGAGAATAGAGTTACCATATGACCCAGCAAGCCCTTTTCTGGGTATCTACCTGAAAAATTGAAAAAATTTATTCACAAAAATATATGTACCTCTATGTTCATTGAAGCATTAGTCATAGTGGCCAAGACATGGAAATAACTGAAGTGTCCTTTGATAAATGATTGGATAAAGAATTGGTACATATATATAGTGCAATGCTACTCAGGCATAAAAAAAAGATGAAATACTGCCATTTGTGACAATATGGATGGACCCTGAGAATATCAAGCTAAGCGAATAAGTCAGACAGAAAAAGTTACCCACATGATTTCATGCATATGTGGGGTATTAAATGGAAAACAACAAATGAACAAAGACAAGTAAACAAAAACTCATAGACACACACAATAGTATGGCAGTTACAGGAGGGAAGCGTGGTGGGGACATACTAAAGGGTAAGGGTCAGTCAGGTATATGGTGAAGGGAGAAGATTTGAATTTGGGGGAAGGGCACACAATGTGATATACAAGAATGTGTCATAGAATTGTACACTTGAAATTTACATAATCTTATTAACCAATGTCAACCCAATAAATTTAATTAAAAATAAAAATAAAATAAAATGGGAGACTCTTTGGTATCGAAAGTGGGCAATAGTGAAGAGCAGTTTAGAGATAATGAACAAAAAGAGAAATGTTCAAAACAAATGCAATGGGGGATATGCCATAGGGGTAAAATGGGGTATCTCTGTGTACGAAATAAGAGTGAATTTTGGTCAGCTAGTATTACCTGCAATTTTTCCATGGGTGGATAGACAGCCAGCTACATAAAGAGCCTCATCACCCTCACCAAATCATTTATAAAGTTTATCCCTATACGTTTTATTTTTTATACCACTAACAAGAGACATTATTTATTTAAAACAGAAAAAGAAATTTTAATGCTTTTTTTTTTACTAGGGTATTTCTCATAGGATATGTTCAATTAATATTAATGAATTTTTCAATCATTTTATGAAAGTTATTTGTAAAATTGTGTTACTATGTTTGTCTAAACAACAGATAACTCACTTTTTCTCCTATGTTGACAGATGTCAAATTTGTTCAAGAGTATCTACAATCTCTTCCCAAGTGACCCAGAAAAAAATTATGACTGGTCTTAGCAGGCTATCCTTTCTGTCTGCTTGTAGGAAATTGTTTTGCAGTGAGCATGTGACTCAGGTCTGGCCACTGAGATATGTGAAGAGATTTTCTGACAGATTCTGGAAAATGTTTCTTTGCTGATACAAAGAAATTTAGAGAAGAAATAGCTTATCATCTTTTTCTCCATATCATTTTATCTCCATGTTAAAACTGGTACTAGAGTACCATCTTATATGCACGTAAAGAGTCAACTTGCTGAGATTACTAGAGAAGTAACATTTGGGTCAGTGAACAAGTTTAGGCTGATATTATTTACTCAATTGACTGTGTTCCACTACCACTTCCATAAGCACTAGGGAACAAGAGAAATGACCACCTTAATCTCTCATTTCAAAAGTTTATAAAAGATAGCCTGTCCACATATAGGTGGGAGGATGCATAAAATAACTAACAAACACATGTTTCTCACCAGGAGACTCACTTGCTGACAGGTCCACTTACAGGTTGATTTGGGCTATTGACAGACTTTTAGCAAGATGATTCTTTTATATGTAATGTGATCTTGGGAGTAATACTCATCATCTTGTGTATGTTCTATTAGAAGCAAGTCACAGGTCCTACCCATAATCTAGGAGAGGGGATTATATAAAGGCTTGAAAGTGTGATTTTTTATAGTCATCCTAGTTTCTGTCAATCACCATCCCACCATCTGGCCATCAATGATTAATGTCCCTCCAACATTCAAAATAAATCCACTCCCTCCAAAGTTCCTAAGAGTCTCATCCCATTACAGCACCAGCTCAAAATTCAAATTCTCGTCATTGAAATCAGGCATAGGTAAGAATGAAGTTTCTGTATATATCTGTTCAGAATAGCAGGCTCTTGAGGAATTCCTCTCCATCTGTGTCCCTGTAGTATAAAGACACAAGTTTTCTGCCTCTAACAAACTCAATATAAAATGATGGAACAGACGAAATATATTTGTAGACATTCCAATGGAAAAGGAGGAAAATGGAAGATTAAAAAAAAGTCAATGTTTCCTGGTTGCTCTAACATCCAACCAGCAAAAGCTGGGAATTCCTTGATTAGATTAAAAGGACTGGGAATAATTCTCTGTGGCTCTAAGGTTCCACATCTGACTCTTGGTTCTAGTCTTTGGGTCACTCTTCCTTTTTCATTGGCTTGCTGCTGAGTAGTTTTATCAGCGCTTTCTGCCGGTACAATTTGGGGGTCAGCTAGGTAGCTCTCTTTCCAATTTTACTCTCTGTCCTTCTTAATCCAAGCTAATTGTTTTGTCATTGAAACAATTACTTCAAGTACTTTCTGAGTTTCTTGTGAATTTTAATGGGGTTCACATCATTAGGCAAAAATCAGACCAAAGATCTTTTAGAGGTAATTCCTTCTCTGCCTTGGGGTCCTGTTAAAATGGCTAAGTGACACAACACTTAAGAAAATCTTTATAATTTGAATGGGAGATTCTGTGAGGTACTCTGTTAATCTCTCCAAATGTCTCTTCTTGTGACTGAATACCCTAGCCTTCTAATCTTTCTAAGTCTTCAGTAAAGGGTTGTAGTCACAACCTAGACTTTTTCTCCAGAGCAAACATGCCTGAGAGTGAATATCTTAATGTTAATTTATATTTATCTATCAACTTATCTATCATCTATTTATTTGCCATCTGGAGTGACAGAATTTTCAAAATCATGAAATCCTGTTTTTTTTTAAATAGTTCTTCTCACAACTTATCTTTTCCTCTCACATTTTCCTGTAATCAGCAAAAATAAACAAGGCAGTATCTTCACTCCTTTCCTATATGACTTAATTAATTACAAGTTCTGGTTTCATGTGACCATAGAATACAATTTTGCTAAGCTTTCTACCTCTATATAACAAGGATTCCTTTTTCTCTAATAGTTTAATCTCATGCCCCTCACTTCATTTTGAGTCCTTATTAGCAGTGTCTTTAATGTTCAAATATCAGCCAATAATTTGTTCAAGTTGATCGAGGTAAACTGATTAAGGTGATCATGGTTTTTTAATCATGTTCATCAAAATTTCTTCTGCCTCCATCCACAGCCTGTTTCTAACACCACTTATGGATTATTAGGTACTAGTTTTCTATATCATGTAACAAATTACCCCAAGTTTAGTGGTTTAAAAAACATATTTATTATGTCACATTTTCTGTGGACCAGGAGTCCAGGCATGATGTGGCTGATTCCTCTGTAAGACCACAATCAAGGTGTTGGCCAGGCCTATAATTTTCATCTGAAGACTCAACTGGGGAAGAATTCACTATCAAGTTTATCAGGTGAATGGCAGAATTAATCATTTCATGACTATAAGACTGAGGGAGCTAGATTTTTGCTGGATATTGGCTGCAAGCCTTTCTTACCTCCTTGCAGTGTTAGCCTCCCAGCATGGCTACTTATTTCAAAGCCAACAAGTGAAAAAATCTCTAGAGCAGTTTTCTAGCAAGACAGATAGGATATTATACAATTACATAATCATGGGAGTGAATCCCATCATATTTCCATATTCCACTGGTTAGTTCTCACCCACTCTCAGAGGAGGGGATTATAACAAAAGTGTGACTGTAAGAAGGTAAGTTTTGTGAGCTGAATTGTCCTCTACCAAATTTATATGTTGAAGTCCTAATCCCTAGTGCATCAAATATAACTTCATTTGAAGTTAGGCCATTAAAGAAGCAATTAAGTTAAAATTGGGTTATTAGGGTAAGTTCTAATGCAATATGCCTGGTATTCTTATAAGAACAGGTGATTAGAAGGGAGACCAGTACAGAGGCACCACGTGAAGACACAGGGAGGAGATGGACATCTACAAGCCAAGGAGACAAGCCTCACAAGAAACCAATCACACAAACACCTTGATGCCAGTCTCCTAACCTCCAGAATTTCAAGGAAATAAATTTCTGTTGTTAAAATCATCCTGTCTGTGGCACATTACTATAGCCCTAGCAAATTAATACAGTGGAGTCATTTAAGGTCATGTTTGGGTCTGTTTTCCACAATCGGAAAAGATTTGGTGATTTCAAGACATGGTCCTAAGAAACACTTGGTGTTCGTTTGAGGTGCCTTAGAGTCCTCCTATGAGGTTGGGGGATGGGGGTGAGAGGAGCAAATATATGCGCCTCTAGGGTTCTCATTCCAATTCAATGAGTGAATTCTACTTTAATATGTTCTATATATTGTAATTCTACCTAGTGAGAACTTTTTTAATTCAAGGAATTTCTGTAGTCTTATCCAATGTTGTCCTATTTCAGGAATATAGGATCAACTGAAGGAACAGTAGAAATTTTATTGATTGTCAAAATAGGATAGGACTAGTGTTTAAAAGAACTAAACTTTGATGTCCACTGTGATACAAACAAGTTTGGGAACTTTGAAGAGTTTTCTTTTCTGGCCTTTTTGTTTCTTCATCAATAAAATTAGAAGATTGGACAAAGTGATTCCAGATTTCTTTCCATTTCTCAGCAAAATAAATTACAACAGTCCATATACTTTGTTGTTCATTACTTTGCTTCTGATTCTACACTTATGGGGAGAGATGATAATTCTATATTATACAGAGTTTTCTTTGCTCAATCAATGCTGACAAAGATTTCTGATAATTAAAAGCAAAACATATTTGTA
This sequence comes from Phyllostomus hastatus, assembly GCF_019186645.2. Classification (NCBI taxonomy): domain Eukaryota; kingdom Metazoa; phylum Chordata; class Mammalia; order Chiroptera; family Phyllostomidae; genus Phyllostomus; species Phyllostomus hastatus. Next base: position 42,226,591 of record NW_025333498.1, read on the forward strand.
ATGAAAAAAGAACTTGACAATATTTTTCTAGCATTACAAAGTGTGTGATACCCTGGTTGGTGTGGCTCAGTGGATTGAGTGGTGACCTGAGAACCAAAGGGTCACTGGTTTGATTCCCAGTCAGGGCACATGCCTGGGTTGCTGCTCAGGTCCCCAGTAGGGAACACATGAGAGATAACCACACATTGATGTTTCTCTCCCTCTCTTTCTCTCACTCTTCCCTTCTGTCTAAAAATAAAATAAATAAATAAAATAAAATAAAATAATGTATGAGAGTTAGATTTTCAGCACAGATTACAGTTTTTATTCTCAATTACATGTCTTTGAGAAAGAAAATAAAATTAGATGTAATAGGTTGGGTATTTTCCTAAGTTCTGTCAGTGCAGAAAAGTGTTCCCAGACAATTGTAAGAGAAAATGTTTTTGTATCTTACTCCACAAATAACAGGTTTTACCATTGTGTTTTCAGAGATGAATTTTTATAGTTGACATGTCTGGTGTCTGTGTAAAACAAGTGACAAATTAGAAAGTAAAAATAAACTTCTTTTGTTCAAGTTTCAGGGACTTCTTTTGTACTGCATTGTTTTGAGCTTTTTCACTTGCTGATATGGGAGTCGAAATCAATGGATAATTCTATATCCTCACACCTCTAGTCTGAACTTGGCTACCATTGTTAAAAAATTTATAATTTTGCTGTCTACTATCAAAACTCAGGCCCAAAACTAAGTATACATTACCTTCCTCTACCATAACATTCAAAATATTCATATTCTTTAGGTACTGATTCAAAATTTGAGGTCAGCATGAGTTAAAAAATAAAAACAAAATTTTCAGTGTTGTTTCTCCTGTGTCACTTATCCTGGTTCTCCTGTCTTCATTTCCCACAATTGATGGTCCCTGAGCAGATCTGTATGAACACAAAAGGCTAAGTTGCCAAAGCTGTATCAAGCTAGCAAGAGATTCTCCATTACAGAGTTCTGTAATGTATGGGTGACAGGCAAGTAAAAAAACTGGTAGTGTTTGCTGAATCATCCAAACCCAAAGGCAGCAGATTTCCACTTGGTTGGGACTCAGGAACCAGCCTTTATGAAACAAAATAGGCTGCATGGGAACAGCCAAAGTGACGGTAGATTTTGTGTTCAATGACCATATGGTTTTCATTATCTTGTTCTGGATTCATCCAAGGAATAACCAAGTGAAAGCTATATGTAAACCATGACAACCCACCCTTGGATGAGTATGTTATATTTGCTATATTATATAGTGGTGATTGTGTAAAAGTAGGAAAAAAGAGAGGAAGAAATAGGGAAAATAAAGATAGCACCAAAAAAAAAAGGCCTGGTAGGAGCAAGAGGAAAGAAATGTGTCAGCCACTCAGCTATCTCATTATGTAGCTTCTCACACTCACCAAAGATGTAATTCATCCTGCAGGTGCAAACACTGTTGGCTTTCTTATGGACTCTTGACGGATGGACCGGATGCATGTTTCCTTACCCCAGATGCTCTTTAAGAACACTGACAATGAGATAGGGGATTGTGTGCACCTGAATCAGCACATTCACTGAGCAACATAAACTAGGCAGAGAGGTTTTTCTTTTAATACAGGAAGATGGCCAATCTAAACACCTTTTTGAGTCACCTCTTTATAACTGCCCCTGAGATAAATTTGACATTACCGCCCTGATTACTCATCATCAAGAGACACATTAGTGGACAATTATCAGAACCCATGACAATATTGCATCCTGGAAGAAAATTCACCCTTATGTTTTCAACAAGGCTTTCAAGAATTTAAGACAGTTTTTCTACGATAACTTGAGGGAAAATAGAGAAATTCTTTCAAGTTATTGAATAGATAACATTAGAAATGGGAGGACTCATTCTCTCTGAATCAGTGTCCCCTTCCTCTCCCTCCTCATTACCTCCCATCAGCTATGAGGATTCCAAAATCTGAAAGAAAACCAACTCTTTTCAGGTTGAAGTTTCATTGACTCTTGGCAAAAAGCAACTTCCTGGTTCAAAGAAAAAAGGCTTATAAAAAAGCTCACAAGGCTTCTTAGACATCAAATGGGTCTTACAAAACCACATTTTGATGAGCTAAGTGTAAATGAATCAGAAACACATGGATTGAATTTCCCTTGAAATACACATGGGTTTGAAAATTAAGGAAAAAGTGTTTAGCCAAATGTGTTTTGGGTTTTCTTGAACTGAAAACACTTGAAAAAAAGTTGAAGCCTTTGCTAAACCCTAATACACTCTTGTGTTTGTTCAACCCTCCTCCAAATCAATTAAATTTCCACGAGGCTTCCTTCATTCCCTTGTGGTTTGTCTTGTCACCTCAGTCTTGACACTTTATAGACCAAACTAAATTCCCATTGAAAAAATAGACTGTTGTTCATCTACTTAAATATGAGGTAGCTATTAAAACGCCCAGGGAATCAGAGACATTAAGGGATGGAAAAGCACCCATTAGGTCATGTATTCTATCTTGAGGGTTGGAGTACATGCACTCATGGCTCTCCAGGGCTTTATCCAGTGCAGTTTTAAATGTCTCAAGTGACAGGACTTCCACCACCTCCCTTGAATGAATATCATGCATTCGAATAGATTTTGCCATTAGGAGCTGTGCCTAAGTGTATAACAGAGGCAAATTGGGATGTCTGGGGAGAAAGGGTAAAGAAAGATATTATGGATAATTAACTCTTCCATATCAATCACCTATAGTATATTCAGCAAACTTACTTTAGCACATAGTGATAATGAATGTGCTATGATATATGTATACATTACTAGGTGTTATGCAAAAGAAGTATTTGGTAAATAATGTAAAATTATGCTTATTTTAATGCAAAATAAAGTTCCACAATTAACACACTCATTCTAATAAAATATGAAAATTCACACATATATTCTCTTACCTGATAATATTCTTTTAACATTCCTTAAAAACACATATCCTTGAAATTATTAACTTAAAATTTTCATTGATTGGGAAATAATATCTAAACAGAACCAAACACACCTACTATCTCTGTATATGTATGCATGTGTGTGTGTGTGTATGTATATATATGTATATATAGGGACACACATATCTTCTCCCACAACTCTCTTCCTTTTACTGGTGATATATTTATTTGAAACCTTTTCACAGAAAATTGAACTTATTTTGATTTCTACTAATCTTAAAGAAGGCATCATATTTGTTAGCAAGTATCTATTTGTCTCTCTAGATAGATCTCAATATAACTGACATGTTTTCAGAGGTCGTATGGCAGAGTTTACAATAATTTGCTCTAGTTCTCATTCTATTTACAAATGAGTTAGAAGTCACATAATGAGTTACATGGCCTGTCATACTGCTACTATGCTGACCTTTTCAAGATTCTGCATTGTGAATAGCTGACAGGAATACTTCGTCCATGCCAGTTATTGCAACCTACAAAACTTAGCCAATGAAGTAGCAAGAAGAGTCAGGAAAGGGGAATGGAAAACTGCACGACATTCTTGACTTCTTTTCATCTCTCTCACATTGGCTTTTCATATTTTACCTAAGCTTTTCTTTTCCTCTTATTTTTAAAAAGATTTTATTTATTATTTTTTAGAGAGAGGGGAAGGGAAGGAGAGAGGGAAAGAAGCATCATTGTGTGGTTATCCCTTGAGTGTTTCCAATTGGGGACCTGGCCCACAACCCAGGCATGTGCCCTGACTGGGAATTGAACCAGCGACCCTTTGTTTCACAGGCCCATGCTCAATCCACTGAGCTACACCAGTCAGGGCTCTTTTCCTCTTAAAATGAGCTTTTTCCTCTCTCTTCACCCTATCTCTCCTATTATTTTGCTCCTCTGTCTGCATTTCTGTTAGTTATACAAAATGTGTCCCTTGTCTGAGTTTAGAGGTGAGACATTTGAAAATAAGTAGTTCTTCTTTTTGCCCATTTTTAAGGTTTTCAGGGGAAAGTAAGATTGAATTGAATAAATGTTTTTCAAAATTCTACATTCACGTGATTATTACCAGACTTTTCCCCATTAAACCATCTTTCTAGAAAATATTTTAAATAATATTTAAAGCTGAGGACTTGCCTTTCAATAACTACATCCTGCATCTCATGATACTTATCATTAACAAATTAAACCAGGTCATTTTCTTTACTCAGTTACACCAAATGTGAAGTCACTCTATACAGACTGTTTATATTATTACTTCATCTTTGTTTTATCATGTTCTTTTCCTACAAGCAAATCTAGCTTTCCTTTTTAACTTTTTTCTTTAATTTTTCCTTGTAAGTCAATCCTTGTGGCCTTTTAATAAGCATGTTACTCTTCTCTGAATTTCTTAATAGTTCCCCTTTCTCTCTTGCTTAAAGGTATCACTGTTAGTATTTAACAATTTCAATTTTCTATTTTTTAAAGGGTATTTTGGATTTGTAGTATTCAGGGTGGTTTGGATTCAAAGACAAAAACACATACACAATTGCTATTTGATAGTAACAAGGACTTTAAAAAAGTTATTTGATGTTGAAATGAGTTGAATTTTGATATTGAGATGATTTGAAATGAGTTGACTATTTGATATTGAAATAATTATGAGCACAGAGTAAGAACAATATCCTGAAACAAGTTTTTAGATGAAAGAAGGTGATGGGATTAGTCAAAGAATATATATGTTTAACCCATGGATACAGACAACAGTGTGATGATGGCCAGAGGGAATGGGGGTGGGGGCTGGGAGGAGAGGGACAAAGTGGGTATGAAAAGGGGGACACCTACAATAGCGGCAACAATAAAAATAAAGAAAAAAGTTATTGTGTTCTGTATTCTACTCTGAATTTATTAGGTTTCTGTGTAAAGGGATATTTATTTTACTACTTAGAAAGTGCTTTAAATTGTGTCTTAAATTCAAAGAGGACTGAGAAATAAAAGGCTCCATTCTTCATGAAGAGTTAAATTTTGGGATTATGGTAAGCATACGATGCATGCTGCCATATTATGGCCAATGGTTTGTATGTTTAATTATTAGCAAAATTGAAAGCAGTTTTAATTATGCATATGATGTGATGCCTTCAGCTTACATAAATTTAGTGAAGTCTAAAAATCTGTCAGAAGGTTAGCCAATGGTAAGGCAGTACAAAACTAAATTTAAATATGCATATTTACTTCCTACTTTTGAAATAATGGATACCTTTAAATAAAATTCACTATGTAGTTTATCTTATGAAACACATCAGATGAGTATTTGTCTGAAAAGGAATTCAAATTCAAGATTTGGTTCTTTAAAATGCTGTTATTCTATCTTACAAATGAATGTTATTTCAAAAAAGTTATTAATAAATCATCGAAAGCCAACATTTTCTATGCTATGATCATTCCATAGACATTGGGAGAGAAAATATTTATAAAGTATTTAGTGATGAGTAATCCACAAGGAAATAATTACAAATACAAGTCAAACAAATTGGCAATTGTTTGGCAAATTGGCAATTGGCAATTTCAAATTAGAAAGCGCATGGAATGAAGCGTTGCTCTGATTTGCTTCATGGGCATTTTAGAAAAAACTATTTATACTTACTTTGGGGAGGTTCACATGGAGGTTTAGCTGATAGAACATTAGTCTGAGAGCCTGGATTTCATAGTTTCTCCTGGTTCGATCAGACCTTGCTGTGTGGCCTGATGGAATTTACTCTGGATTTTCAGTATTTCAGTTTCCTCATCAGCAGCTGGAAATAAAAAAATATATATTTTGTAAATGTTAAAGGTATTAATGGTCAAATGCTAACAATTTAGCACCAAACCATGTTTCTTATAACAAACATGTTTTTCCTAAAGTTACTGGTATTCCTAATAGATTCAGTTACATCTAGACTTTTTAGGTAATTATTTATGTCTACTTAAGAGATGAGGATCCATGCATATCTTCTGAAGAGATAGAGAAATTCAGTTGAAAAGATGACAAGATTGACCCAGGGCCATTATGGGTATTAGAAAAATTAGTTAATGCCTTGTTTATGGAAGTGCTCAATAAATATTACTTAATAAAATCCTATGATGTTAAACCCAGATTAGCCACAGACATGTTTATTAACTCTCTAATTGGTGATGTTGGCACTATCTGCTTGTCCTTACCCTATATGTAACAACAAAGAGCAAAAAAAGGTATGGTTTTTAAGCCTTCTCTCAACAGGCATACTTAAAAACCACAAAATAGTCAGACTTAATTGTATCCTCAGCTAATGGAATGAAGAAGAATGAGTTTCTGAGGAAGGACATAGGCTAGCATAGGCAGACAAGTAAAGTTAGCCATGAATTAATTTAAAATTTGGTATTTTCCCCACACACAGAAAATCCAAAATTAAAATATATTAAATAAAAAGGTATACATGACTCATGCAGTTAGTGGTCACACTTTACTTTGACCCATGCATGATTCGGTTGATTTATGCACAGTCAGTAATAGGAATGACTTTCAAATAGGAGGGAAGATATTTTGAGGTTTGCTTAGAGAGTCAAAACTCACAGTTGTCCTCACTTTTTGTTGACATTTTCCCAGATTTTTCATTTTCAAAAAATGAAAAATGTATTTTATTATTAATAGTTGTATTTGAATAAGCCAGTATGGTTTGGTAGAACTCTGCCTTTCAGTCATTCAGCTACTTAGATAGTAAAGTAATATAAATACTTTTCTCAGAGAGGTCTTATCACATTGAATATTAAAAATATAACAAATATGTATTTCCTTTAATATTTTATGGCCATTTTTTTTGCTATTTGCAATGCAATTATATTAAATATATTTTAATTACAAGTTAATTCTTAAATTTCTGCTTCCCAAGTAAGGAGATGAAACTTTATCTTGCACAAAATGCTTATTGACATTCATTATCCATTATAAGGACTATAATTATATCACTAAACACATTAAAAAACTAATACATGACACTTTTGAAGACGCATCAACATTTACTTCAAACATTATAGCTTTTTATAGATGACTGTACCAGATGATAACTTAAATGTAGCTAAAGAAGGTAGGTTTTCATATTATCCCCAAAGCAAACATTTTTATTTAAATCATATTAATGTTCCTTATTATTTTGCTCATGCTTAAGTTTAAATTTTCTTACGTACATACAAAAAGAGGAAAGTGATAACTAGTAATTATTGGCTTTATTAGAAGAATTTTGCAAATGGTTGAGTTATGATAGTTTTATATTATTTTTATCAGATGCTTCCACTCAACAAGTTTACTTCAATAGTAGTTCAATTTTTATTCCATTTATAAAATCAAAATAAAGTTAAGGTAGCTAATTTTGCTGAAATAAGACAACTGGCATTTTACATTTAGGTTCAAAATGTAAAAAATAAGTAAAATTATTTGTCTTTGTAATGATATTATAAACATAAATATTGGTGAAGAAAATTGTCATGTTAAAAAACAACATCTCAAATTAGGAAACCTATGGAACAGAAATATACTTGCAATTAGGAGTGGTGGATACATAATTTATATTATTATTTCCAAACTAACTCTGAAAATCTTTGATTAAAATGATAGTTGCCAGATTTTACAATTTTTAAAGAAATATTTATACTGTACAACTGTACAATACAGCATTTTTGTGGTGAAATTAATGATGAATAACTTTTTAAAACACCAGCATGGTAATACATGCTTTCTCTTTTTATTGTCTATTAACAAACAAATTATAAAAAAATTTTATCCTATGAAGAACTGCTTCATAGGTAAGCCAAAGTAGTCTAAAATGGTACTAAAACCTTTCTATAATCTTATATAGCTGTGTTAAAAATCAGAATAGAATTTTAAAAAAAAATCCTAAAATTTGTTTGGAGCCAAAAAAGACTCAAATAGGTAAAGCAATCATAAGAAAGAAGAACAAAGTTGGAAGCACTTCAAACTATATTACAAAGCTATAGTAATCAAAATAATTTAGTAATGGCATAAAAACAGATGCATAGACCCATGGAACATAACATAGCAACCAGAAATAAATCCATGTATACACAGTCAATTAATTTACTAAGACAATGGAGCCAAGAATATGCAATGTGAAAAGGATAGTCTCTTTAATAAATATTATTGGGAAAACTAGGCATTGAAAAACAAAAGAATGAAACTGGACTTTATTTCATATTGTACATCAAAATCAGCTCAATGTATTAAAGAGTTGGCCATGAGACCTGAAGCAATAAAACTACTAGAAGGAAACATAGGGTACAAGCTTCTCTATATTGATGTTGGCAATATTTTTTTGAATTATACCAAAAGCAAAGGCAACAAAAAGAAAAGTAAACAAATGGGAAAACATCACAATAAAAAGCTTTGCACAGAAAAGAAAACTATAAACAAAATAGCAAGCTATAGTATGAGAGAAAATATATCTGATAGAAGATTGTGGCATTGTGATTTACAAGAAATATATATTTTGTCAGTCAGATGACCAAAATATACTTCTCATCTGTATTTAGTCTTCACCCACAAGTCCTGGCTCACAGCTACAAAAACCCTTAGGATTTCCTGGCTGTTGAGAGTGACAAAACTGTCTTTTGTTATATTAAGGAGGTATACCCCACCTAAGGGTGAGGGCTGGTTGCCAAGAGAAACAACCATATGATTAAAGGGTTAGAAACTTCAGTGTCACCCTGGCCTTTGGGGAGGAGAAAGGGCTTAGAGTTTGAATCTCTGAGAGAGAACATGGAAGTTCTGTGTCTTTTACCTGTACCTTACTCTACTCATCTTCTCCATCTGTATATTATCTGTATCCTTTTTCATATTATTTTATAATAAACTAGTAATCCAGTTAGTAAAATGTTTTTCTAACTCCTGTGAGCCATTTTTGCAAATTAATCAAACCTGGGGAGGGTGCTGTGGGAACCTCTGATTTATAATTAGTTTGTGAGAAGTACAGGTAACAAACTGGATTTGTATTGCAATTGACGTCTGAAATGCGGGGTGGAAGCAGTCATGTGGGACTGAGCCCCTAACCTTTGGAATCTGATGCTATTTCATAGATAGTATCAGAATTGAGCCCTGGCTGGTGTGGCTCAGTGGATTGAGCACTGGCCTGTGAACTAAAGGGTCGCCGGTTTGATTCCCAGTCTAGGTCACATGCCTGGGTTGCAGGCTAGGTCCCTGGTAGAGGGTGTGTGAGAGGCAACCACACATTGATGTTTCTCTCCTTTATCTCTCCCTTCTCTCTCTAAAAATAAATAAATAAAATCATAAACAAAAAAGAATTGAGTTGTATTCTATCTCTGTGTAGATATTACCAAAATTGACTTGAAGTCTCAGACATCATACTAGTGTCTGACAATAGTTTGCTGTTGTTGGGTAAACCCCCAATTGGAAATTGGGTCCAGGAACCCTTTTAGTAATTAATATCCAAAAGATACTAAAAAACAAACAAAAAACAAACAAACAAACAAAAACTCATGAAACTCAATAGCAAAATTAACACATGAGTTAGAGTGGACGGGATAGGAATGAGCAATGGAGAAAAAGACTGGACAACTATAACTGTACAACAATAAATTTAAAAAAATTTTAAATGGACAAAGGTACTGAATAGACATTTTTCCATAGAAGACATTAAATGGCTATAGGGTATATAAAAAGATGTTTATTACTAATTATCAGGGAAATGCAAGTCAGAACCACATTGGAATATCACCTCACCTATTAAAATGGTATTCACCAAAAAGACAAGTGGTAAAAAGTACTGAGGATATAGAGAAAAGGGAACCCTTTTGAACTGCTGGTGGCAATGAAAACTAGTGGAGCCACTATGAAAAACAGTATGGAGATTCCTGGAAGTAGAAAGGCATTAAAATTTATTCTTGTAATAAAAATGGAAATTGAGAAATTTAAATGATATTTAAAACTGTACTATTTAATTATTTTAATTCTAAAATTGTGCTGCAAAATATTTTAACTTGTAAGGAAACAATTTGGAATTCTTAAGGGGGGTTTTGGTTGTTGTTCTTGATGTTTTAAGATTTTATTTTTATTTATTTTTAGAGAGAGTGGAAGGGAGGGAGAAAGAAAGGGAGAGAAACATCAATGTGTGGTTGCCTTTCACACACCCCACTACTAGAGGCCTGGCCCACAACCCAGGCACGTGACTTGACCAGGAATTAAACCAGCAGCCTTTTGGTTCACAGGTCAGTTCTCAATCCACTGAGCCATGCTAGCCAGGGCTGGAATTCCTAGTTTTTATTGAAACATGTTGTAGAATAATGGAATGGAGAAAAGTTGAAAGCCTACAGTTTACAGTTTTTAAATAGTAAATCATTGAAAATAGTCATGAATAGCTTACTTATTGAAAAAATGTAGCATTACAAAAATAGTTGTTAGTCTTTGGAGAAAGGTAATATAAATAAAGCAAAAAGGCAGTACCTGTAACAATAATTACAGCATTATCTATATATTTTATATTTAAAAATTAGAATTAATAATACTCTTTCTTTAGTAGAATATACCATGAGCTTACCAGGTTATTCAGTATCTGTTAACAGATCTTATTTAAAATTATTCTGGTCCACAGATAAGAGTCAATTCAAGGCTTCTGCAGTTTCAAATTAATTAATCAGAAAAAGAAACTTGAAGAACATTGTAATTTTATAAAGAAGTTAAAAATAGAAAACCTTTATGATGTTCTCACAACTCAGGAAATTTATTTTAAAACATTGAATTGGCTGTATTTTGTGGCATATAAACTATACCTCAATAAAGCTGTTAACTTTTTTTAAAAGCACATACTGAAAAACAAAATATGTTCTGGGGAACTGGTAACACAGCAATAGAAACAAACTAAGTGAAATAATTAAGTTTATGAAAATGTACCAAAAATATTATTCTACATATGGTCCTTAGTAATATTCAAGAAAAATATAATTTATTTTGTTTTAATTTATAGGACTGTATGCTATTTCACCTTAAAAAGAAGTTTATTTTTAAATATAATTTTAATATAGTTTATTGATTATGCTACTACAGTTGTCCCATTTTCCCCTTCACCCCCCTCCACCCTGCACACCCTCTCCCACCCACATTCCCCCCTTTAGTTCATGTCCATGTGTCATACTTATAAGTTCTTTAGCTTCTACATTTCCCATACTATTCTTAGCCTCCCCCTGTCTATTTTCTACCTACCATCTATGCTACTTATTCTCTGTACCTTTTCCCCCTCTCTCCTCCTCCCACTCCCCTGTTGCTAACCCCCCATTGTGGTTCTTTTCCTGTTCTAGTTGTTTGCTTAGGGATTTATCTAACAAAAAGAAGATAAAAAGCACATACAGTAAAATGACAGCAAACTCACAATTATTAACAACCACACCTAAAACAAAAAGAAAAACAAACTATAATTTTTGAAATAACTCATTTTACAAGGAAACTGTGTTTTTGATCAATAAATAATCATTTCATAATGATCTGTATATGTTAGTGCTTTCAGCACTTCCTTTCACTCAACATTGTTCTGTTTTAGATAATGCATACTTACACCATTTCAATGACACTTCATATTCTAAGATTATTTTTACTTTATTTTTTATTTTTGACACTATTGCAGATATCCACTTTGCCCACCTCTGCCCAGTCCTTGCCCACCTTCCCTCTGGCCTTTACCATACAGCAAACTGTAAATGTTTTAACCCTCACAGCACCTATATGAAGCAGGTTATGATGATAAAATTGGGGTCTAGAAAAGAAAAGCAACATTCCCAAGATTGCACAGGTAACAAATGATGGCTACAGGATCCACAACCAGGCAATTTGGTTCCCAAGCGGTGAACTTGTGTCAGTAACCAGACCAGGCCCTGCCTTTCTCTTCTGGTGGATAGTTTTACTCTTAGAGATTTATTTTCCAATTATTTCTACATTGCTGTTTTGATTTATTGTATCCCAGAAATACTTATAATTACAGCTACATTACTTTTCTGTTCCTCTCCCTGCCTCCATATAAGCATTGGGAGAAAGTTAAGAGCTAGTGAAATGAAGTAAATGCATCTATAACTAACAACTTGTACTATTTCAGCTGCTACTGAGATCTGTATAATATACACGTAATAACATAACATATGCAGTTCTGATTTAAATATTACCACTTTAAAATTGTATCCCTTATTCATGATTTCATCACCCAAAATCATCAAAATGATGTGAAATCTCATAAAGGTAAGATGATACCCAAACAAGGAGTGCTTTTAAATGTGTATGTCATTCTTCTTGGTGAAAGTATTACTTCGTCTTCCTATACTAAGTAGATAGGAAAACATGGGAGAATTACCCCTCCTAGTCCAGTCTCAAAGGATAGAGAGTAAGCAGTGCTACAATTTTCAGCATCCCTCTTTATCCCTCCAAATTCCATCAGCATGATTCCTCCCTTCCTCCCACCCAACCTAGTCCCAAAGGTAATCTTGGCCATATCTATGCCTTATCCTTTCCCAAAAAGGCACATGACTCTATTTCCCACTATATTATGTGGCTTGTTTTCTTTATTTGTTTTTCTGATAATGTCCAGTCATCTTCCTTGCATGCCTCTTCCTTTTACTTAAATTCTATTCCTCTTCAAAGATATATTTATGGTCCTACCTCCTCAATAAAATTATTTCACTGTACTTGATTCAATCTGTTAAATTATACTAACACTTGTTACCTGTATTATACAATCTAAAACTGATTTTACGTGTGTACATTATATATGCATAGATACACACATGTATATATACTATATTTAATTTCATGTTTTCCTTGTTCTTTCCCAATAGGAAGCTTTTGTGGAAAGGAATTGTGTCTTCAATTTGTCTATGCTCTCCAATTACTCTCATCATTTGGTTGATAGACACTTGTACCCATTTAAAATTTTATTTATTGATTGTTTTTTTTAGAAAAAGAGAGAGAAGAAAGAAGAGACAGAGAGACAGAGACAGAGACATTGATTTGTTGTCCCACTTATTTCCATAGTCCTTGGATGCATCTTGTATGTGCTCTTACCAGAGACTGAGTCAGCAACCTTGGCGTCATACGCAGATAACATTCTAACTAAATGAGCTACTCCACCAGGGCCTGGCACTTGTGCACATTTTATTAAAGAGTTTCTTTCCTATTGATTTAAGACATTCATATTTGTAAGAAAAAGGGCTCAAAATTCGTATATCCTTTATCACTAGCTATTTGTAATATAGATTATTGAATAGGTTCTTATATTCAAACAGTAGTATAAGTCCTGTAAAAGCATTATTTCCAAAAGTCCTAAATTCCAGCAGGGCTAATGTCTATCAAAATCAACTACATTACATTGGAATTCAGCTGCTAACACTCCTGTTCCTTGAAGATGTGGCTGTCAATGTTCAATGTGTTGATTTGAAAAGCAACAACCTGGATTAGATTTCTGCATGGAATGTCAATATACCAAGCAGACTGAAACGTCTATGACATATCTAACTGAACTCTTATAGCCATTCAGTGCTTCCCAAATTTTCTTTAATTTGAGATTATACTTGTAATTCTGAGGGTTGATTGAATGCATACCACCATAAATAGAGAGAAGAGCACATGAAATAACAGCAAAAATACTGACAAGCATGTGAGAAGTACTGAGATGCAGAACGGTGGGCTTCATTTTCATCTTCCATTTGTCTTCTTTCCTTCTTTTCTCTTCTACCTCCTTCCTCAAAATTGAATTTAGAAAAAGGTTAATGAATATATAATATTTTCTTTCTATTTATTTTAAAATGACTTAAAATAAGTTTAAATTCTGTTCTAAGAGTGCGATTCAGGGAATACAAACAGTAGCAATTGTACCTGTGTACTATTTTGAATGAAATCAAAATGCATCAGGTTAAAATAATAAAATACAAAGATCAGTATCAGCATACAGCATGTATAGAAAAGGATATAAATTTTCCAACTTTTTTTGTCAAGACCTAATTTTTGAAGTGAAACTTGTATGTCATGGAGATGAGATCTTTTGAAGGTCTCCAGTAAATAATCAACATTTTAACAAGACAATTTTTAGAGCTGTTAATCATTTTTAACATAAAAATATGTTTAAATATCTATAACTCTTTAAAAATTAAAAAGATAATTAAAATGCATGTTATTCTACTCTAACAATGTTTTTTTAATTTCTGACTTTCATAGCTTATTATGTAAGTACTGTACATATATACATATGTATCATATTAAATAATTACATATATATGTTTTACCATAGCCATCATTCTATGTAAGTGAATCCATGACATAATAAAACAATATTTCAGAATACTCAAGTGATTCAAATATTTGAATTATATTATTTGAATTAGGTCATTGTTCCTTTGCTCTCACTAGTAAGTGCTTTGTTAGCAGTGGCACTCACTGCACCACAACGAGTGTAAGAGCCGAAAGATGGGAGAAAAGAAAGATCTCCTTGAAATAAATTTAAGCAGTGATTCTGTTACCTCTACGGTATTAAATCAAACATGCTATTTCATTGGGAAGACCTATTTTATTTGAATATAAAAACTATGGTATACAGGTTTGGCTCTTTTGCATTTGATTAACTGGACATCATTATTTTTGTCCAGTGTTACTGAGAAATAATTGTCATGCATCACTGTATACACTTAAGGCTTACAGCATGATGGTTTGATTAATGCATATGGGGGGGCAAAAAACCCAAATTTTATTTATAAAAAATTGTGTATTGATTCTTACATGTTTAAACTTCAGTCACCTTCAATGTATTCTTCATCTGATACAATATACTATACTTATCAAGACTTTTTTCAACTGCTAAAAACAGTTTTTGAGCTCATTGATTTTGATGCTTTTTAGTACTTTCGTTTTTTGTTTCATCTCTTTCACATTGGCAAAGTTTCCCTTTGAGGACTTCTTTTCATTGAGGAAACAAAATAAAAAGTTGCTTGGGGTGAAACTGGGTTGAACAGGAAGGGTGGGACATGAGAGTCATGACATTTTTGGTCAAAAACTGCTGAATACTCAGTGTGGTGTGAGCAGGTGAGCCTGTAAATGACCCATCATAAAGTGGGCAAACACTCTGAGTCTTCGAAAAGAATTCACTGAAGCCAAATGTAGCTTCTCACAACAGTGCCAACTGGCACAGTAATACAGATAGGTTCCTAGAAGACTCATCTAGTGGGGGAAGTCTATACTACAAGGGGTCCTCCTTCCAGAAAATAATTCCATTTTGGGGGGATCCCTCCCTAGTGTTGTTAAAAAATTACCACATAGTTTCAGCTGGCATCTATCTTCTTATATAGCTACAATAAAAAGAAAAGAAAGAAAAGAATTGAAAAATATTCTCCTTGTGATGACTTAAGATTTACTCTCTTAATAACATGTCTATGTATCATACAGCAGTGTTAACTGTACTCAGACATGTTTTCCACTACATCCCTAGCACTTATATATAATTGGAAGTTTCTGTCTTTCAACCACATTCCTCCAATTACTCATCCCTACCTCTGGTAACCACAGATCTGATCTCTTTTTCTATGCACTTGTTTGTTTTTAGATTCCATATATAAATGAGATCATGCAGTATCTGTCCTTCTCCATCTGACCTATTTCATTTAGCATAATGACTTCAAGGTCCATCCATGTTTCTGCAAATTATGGGATTTCCTTATTTTTATGGCTGAATAATTTTTCACCATAAATATCCATTCATTCAACTTATTCATTCATCCACTGATGAACACTTAACATTGTGTCCTGATTTGGCTATTGTAAATAATGCTGCTATAAACATGGAGGTAGAGATATCTTTTCAAGTCAGTGTTTTCATTAACTTTGGATATATTCCCAGATACAGAATTGCTAAATCATGATGCAGTTCTAATTTTAATTTTTTGAGGATTTTCCATACTGTTTCCCATTGTGTCTGTATCAATTTACATATTAGTCAACAGTGTACAAAGGATCCCTTTTCTTCTCATCCATACCAGGATTTTTTATTGCTCGTATTTTTGATGATGGCCTTTCTAACAGGTGTGAGATGTATGACAAGTCCACAGCTAACATAATACTCAATGGTGAAAGAAAAAAGACCATTATTAGTAAGGCAAGTAATAGCTTTACTTGAATCTTCATTCTTTGTGGAAAATTATACATTGATGATTTAGGCTTTATGATAATACTTGTGGTCTTTCTTATACAGGCAAACCTATATTGTATACCAAAGATGCTGTGTTTTTTTACAAATTGAAGACAAGACACTCCACCAGCAGAAAATTACAGTTCACTTTATTGAAATATTCACTCTTTTGTGGTAGCCTGGAACCAACTCAACAATATTTCCAAGGTATGTCACATATAGTCACATGTCAAATTTTTTTCCTAATACCAGCACTACATTAGCTGTTTTAGGAACGACTGTTATAGTCTATTCAATGACTATTAACAAATAATCAGTTAAATAACAATTAACTCTGGTACTAGGACTAATATCCTCACAACCTTCTCTGGATTGCTTATAGACTCTCCATAAGAGGTATGCTTTAATTTAGTCCACATAGGATGAGTAGCTTGTAGCTATATGGAAAGGTAGTTAATTTTTTTAAAGCTTACTTTTAGTTAACCTATGTGGTACAGAAGATTGACCTATTTGGATAACCTTTAGAGCCATGAGTAGAAAAGTTCCCTAGCATTAAATTGTAGAAGAAATTAATCACCAAACTAAACAATAAAATGAATTATTAGTGTAAAAGTAGTAACTATAATGCTAAGCAAATTTATTGTGCAAGTACAGAATCAAAATGAACATCAGAAAAAAAGGGGTGTGAGAGCCTGCATAGTATCATACTCCTGAGGGATCCCATAGTGTCATAACCTGTGGCATCCCAAATGAGTGACATGTTAATTGGTTTCCACTAGGATAGACCCAGGAACATCATTTACCAGTACAAGGTTTGTCACCAAGATTGAACATTAGCAAAAGGCAGAAAGAGAACCTGAGGTTTCACATAAGTCAGGAAAAGGACATGGGAATCAATACAGTGATGAAAGCGCTAGAGTGTTCACTGCTCTAGCTTGACCCCTCATGTTTAATGCTTCCTTCATTGGCATAGCATGAAAGGTGACTGGCCAGCTTTGCAAAGCTGAAGTAACCTAGACCAAGGATCCCTGACCACCAGTCTTTGGACCCTGCTAGTCTGACTTCAAGATAGTTGTTCTAGGGAGCAGAGAGGGAAGGACTAATTAAAAACCCTGATAAACAGTATCTGATCCCACAAATTCTGGCTGTATAGGTTTATCTGGGATGGAGCATACAAGTCTGTTTTACTTTTTAAAAATTGTTTTTCTTGTTGCTGTGAAGTGGCCCAGGGACCAGGCTTCTCTCCAGCTAGACAGTTCAGCTCAGCTCCACTCTTTTTGGCTCTGCTCCATTCTGCTCCAGCAATGGGTGTTTCAGCTCAGCCAGAAAACAGCCTTCAGTCTTGGTGGAAAAGGAAAGTGTGCTCCCTGAGCTAAAAGGGGAGCTGGTTTATATGGACAGAAAATCCCACACTTGGTCTCTGACTGGCCCATCCTCATGCAAATGAGGACCACAAATCCTCACAGTTTGGTCCAATGGACACTCTCTTGATTGGTCAGAATAGAGCCACTCTGATTGGTCAATGCTGCACAACTCCTGTGGGATGGAGAAAGCCCCAGTGCTATTGGATTCCAGCAAAAAACACAGTGCAGGAAGGTGGTTCAATGCAGAAGCAGATAGTTCAGTACATGCAGCTCCCTGAAATGCAATTTGTGTGAGAGGCTTCTCTGTAGAAATGGCTGCTAGGCTCTGTTTTTCTGTTTTGTTTGTTTGTTTGCTTGTTTGTTTCTTTTTAATTTGAGCCCAGTTAGCCACCAGAGTCCTTCTTAGTATGTTCCTTCTCAGAGTCCACAGTATACACTTCTTTAGTATTTTAGAGAATCATAAAAATGAACAGCCCTTTCTTAGGGGCTGGTGGGTTAGTGTGAAGTTTTCAGGGCCTACTAAATGACTTGCCTTCCATATGGAGGAAGGTATTTTCAGACCCTGGATTGTTCCTGAGCAGCTATGGGTTTTGGTGGGCAAGTTTGTTTTGAAGTAACATCAGAATTGCAGCAAGTTGACTAGGAATTTTTTAATAGCACAAATGGATTTTGAACATAATATAAAAAGATGATAGTCTTTTATCCTTAACCATATTTAATCTCAGGTACATTTGAAGGTTCTTCTTAGTTATAAACAAATAAAATATATATTGACTATATAGGTCTTATTATAGGTCAACTGACTTAAGGCTACATGGAAGAAAGCAATGTATACAATGTTCTCAGTAGGACTTGAAGAATTCTCAGCCTGAGAGATAAGGGTTGGTTTTGAACTGTGGAATAAATTACCTATTAAAGAATTTTTAAAAACATATAATGTTTATGATAATAAACATTATTAACCCACCTCAGCATCTTAGTTCCCTACTAAAGAAGGCTTTTACTATCTTCTGAAGTGATCTTTTCAAGAGATTTCCAATTTTTAAATAAAAATATATTTTTCTAAATATTTATGAAATACCCAAGACAAAAAAAAATTACATAGGTTTCTTTATAGATCAACTGCTCTTTTAGTTTTATTTTAATGTATTTTTCTGTATGTGTAGCTCTAAAATGTTTATCATAACTTTCTGGATCCAAATAAACCCTACCAGTCATTGATTACTCACATATCCACTTTCAACTGTCTATATTTCCTTTAGCACAACAGTCTCACCACCATTTCTAATGAGCATGGTCTCATTCATTTTTTTTCCCAGCATTGCACATGAAATGCTAGATATATCTGACTCTTGTCATCACTGTTGTAGATTCTGAGCACATATGATGACAAGCACTGTGCTAGGTATTTGGAATACATTATTTCTGATTCTCACATCAAATCTATAAGGTAGGAAATTTCCTCACATTACAAACATGGAAATAGAGGTAAAGAAGAGAAACACAAACTCGTTCAAGATCATTGAGAAGAGCTGTAAACCAGAGGTGTGTGGCAGATTTGCCTGCCTGCAATGCCTATATTGTTTTTCTGGCTTATCTTTCCAGCTAGATTTCTCCAAAGTGGTTCTCTCTTCTTTCTGATCATGCAGAGCAATCCCATCTTTTTTGACAAGACTCTTCTTCATGGCACCATGTGCTGCTTAAGACTTTTCTGAAGGTAAATCTCATTTCTCGTAACTGTTTCTTAAGCTATAATTCCTATTGCCTTTACTGTCTTGTCATGTCCTTATAAACAGGTCCATGTGGGGACTATGTGGGGCCTAGAGGGCTGACTACACCCTCTTGGTGTTGTGTGTGCACCTTCAAGTGGAGTTGCACCATTATTTACCTTATTATAGCTCAGTGCTCCTATTAATATAGCCTCAGGGTCCATCAGCCTTTTTGGCAGTCACATTGCTGTTGACTCCTACTGAGCTTATTGTCAACTAAATGTGTAATCTTTTTCACATATGCTGTTGCTAAGTCATATCACTCAAAGTCCTATCTTTGTGTATTTTGTTTCTGATTTCAGGTATAGGGCCTTACAATTATTACTATCAAATGTAATTGTATTAGAGTCAGCCCATTGTTCCAGGCTCTTAACATGTTTCAGTATTTTTTAGTATCTATTGTTTTGGTGGGGATGAGGGGAACAGTGGGGGGGGAAATTGTGAATCTAACATTTGACATAGTCACTCTCCCTCATGGCTTAACACTTCTGATTTTGCAAATCTAGTCACATAATTTTTAACCTATTTTAATATTTTGATAAAGCTCTTAACTGAGTAAGACTGGTGGCAGACAACCAGAAACTTCTATTAAGGATAAGGACATTGGCCTCAAAACAGAAAGACGTTTTAGGCTGTAACCTAAGCTGTGTCTCTGAATTCTGCACTCACTGTGTCCTCAACTACTATGTGAATCTTGTCATACACAGATTTAGAATACTTGTACAGAATTTAAGAAGTGATGCTCAGGTGAGCTCAGGTAGACAAATGTTATAAGCAGTTTACAGCAATCAAACTATGGCTCAGTTGTCCACTCAAAATAAGTTATCCACACACTCTAAATCCCAATTTAATAAAAAAGTACCAAACCAGGGATAAACACCATATAGTTGATGCTTGAATAACTCTGGGGTTAGGTACTCCTACCCTCTCCCCTCCACAGTCAAAAATCCCTTTGGGTTTGTGAGAGATTGATTCCCAGAATCCCCAGTGTAAACCAAAATTTGTGGATAATCAAGTCCCCTATATAAAATGGCATAAATCAATGCATATATTTGGCCCTATATTTTCTGCATTTTTGAACTCCCAACCATGGATGGAAAACAGTATAGGTATTTATTGAAAAAGAATTGTGTATAAGTGGATCCATGCAGTTCCAACCTGTGTTGTTCAAGGGTCAACTGTGTAATAATTTTGGCACCAAAATAATCACTACCAGTTTAAAATTATGTAAATATTATGACTGGGTGCATTGCGATGTTTTTATGTGAGGTCAGAGATGAAAAACACAGTTGAAGAGGAATAAAACTATATCTCTCCTTATCCCTCAGCTTTATTTTCTCCTTTGTTTCAACTCTTACACAAATACTAAGTGACCTAAAAAAAAATAAAAAAGGCAAGAATGTTCCATGCCAGATAGTTTTTAATCTTCTTCCTCTAACAGCTTCCAAGAAACTAAAAAGGGAAAAGTCCATGGAGAGAGGAGGAAGATAATCAGGGTTGATTGTGAATCTGGGAAAAGTCTCAACTATGTATTGAGATTCACAAAAATGAAAGATGAAAGATCACAAGAGAGGAAATGAATAACCATTTTGCCCATTGCCAGTGTTCTGCTCCCCATTCTCCCAGCTGTGGCCCATGCTTCAGCTTCACCCTTCAGATCTGAGTTAGAGGCACATGCACACAGCTCAGCTGCTGTGCTTTCTGGAAGTGTAGTCTGCCTTTCTTTAGCATGCCCTAAAGATAGCTTTCTTAGTAAACATACTGTTAGGCTGAGGAAATTTTATCAGGGGGGATGTAACCACTCTGGTAGGAAAGGCTTTTCCACCTGCAGGGTATAAACTATTGGAGATATAAACAAATATAAAAAGGGTTTTTATTTATTTTTTTGGTAGCACCAACAACCAAAAAAAAAAGAAAGAAAAGTGCTTGAATCAAATATTTTTCTCTTTTCTGAAGAAGATTTGATGTCATGAATTTACTATTGTTATTTCAATAATATGTCCACTGTATCTAGCACAGTATAGGGACTTCACCAGGCATTCAACAAATACTGGTTCACTAAATAGACTAATTTTTGTCTGAGTTCATTTCTAATGAAATTTTTGTCATAAATAAGTATGAGCAGACATACAATATGAACATATTTGTGTTGTACTGGGCACCAGGCATTGTAAGGTATAGAATTCCATATGCTTTTGTAGTTGTTTTATTCTTGGTGATTTCACCATATTTTTTTCTTTTTATTATTGAGTTGTTCAGTTGTTTCAACTGTGATAGAATATTCCATATCTGAGTATAGGGAAGTTCAACCTTTCCTTGAACCCTGCGTTTTTCTCATTCAATTGATTTGATATAGGACTCAAAAGTTTGCAGTTTAACAAGTTTCCAGGTGGTGCTGATGATGCTGGTCCAGACACAACACATTAAAAGCCACTGCACTAACCCAACCCCTAAATGAAAAATGAGAATACTAAAGGGATAGTGTGGATAAAGTAACATATCAGTCCAGTTGCTGGGCAGCACTCACACCCTCCTTCCAGATGAGGCATGTTTCTGCTTTCTCATGTGGTCTCCCCAAGCAAAGGCAGCATAAGGAAGAACAAGGGAGTGGGGAGACCTTAGTAAAGTGAAAGCAGCACCAGTAAGTGAGGATAGAGCTTATTTGAAATGTGTGGATTAAATAAAAAAGTTTTTACTTGCTTTACAGTTCTCAAGGGGAAAGACTGAGGTTCTATTATCTCACTTGCTAAGTTGTTCCACATCTAAAAACATTATTCAGAACATTCCTTCTATGAACTTAAGTCCATTTTCCATTGCTAATGAGGCATTCTATATTATACTACTAAAGAGCTGATGTTGGAAAATAAATGTCTATGAAGTAACCATATTAAAAAATAAAATTGAAATAAAAATAATTAAATGCAGCCAACTGCTTTAAGCAACCGTTTCATCAAATAGTAAGAAAAGTATTCAAAAGCTATCCAAAATCCGTTCTCCTCTGTTACTTCTTTGCTTATTGCCTCATCACAATAAGCCACATCTGACACTGAATCCATAGTCTCAATGCATTTCCTTGTTCTATGGCCAGGCCTGGCCCCTTTCAATGAACTGAACAATCTTCATTTATTCCTTTGTACTTATTTAGCTTTGTCCTGTTCACATCAAATTATAAAAAACAAAGTCTATACTTATCCACAAAGAAAGGTAAATTTCTCAATTGTCTTGATGAAAACAATGCCAGAACAGAAATTAAGTAGGCCACTTACAAATTCTCAGTTAGGACAGAAAGAAGAATTGCACTCTTCCCAAAGAATTAAATACTGGTACATTGCTTTCATTATCCTTTGAAAGAATTAATATATAACTCAAGCTTCTCACAGATACACTTATCTGTTATTAAAAACACTATGTGGAGTGATGGAAAAAACCACATATTTACATTTATGAAAAGAATGCTTAGCAATGCTGTACAGAGAACCAGACATTGCACTACGTATACTAGAAAATTAACCCATTAGAGAATTCACAGAATTATGATTGAAAAAAGACCCACAGTTCACTTTGGTTAATGCCCTGATTTTGTTGGTTTGTTTTGAATTTAACTTCTCTTTTTCTATACTTGGGTAAATGGTTCCAACAGAGGAATATTGGTCTCTATACTTTATGAAGTGTGCAAACTTTAAACACTAAATAACAAAGCATTGTTCAACACCCAAAACCCCAGTCTGCTGACATGTTTTCCAGAGTATACCCAGGTGTACTGAACTTATTCCCTGCGATGTTTAGCATGTAAAGAAGCTCATGCTAGCATAAAGGATAAAGAAAAGGGTTTATGAAAACACACACACACATGTTAATTGCTTAAAAAAGCAATAAATACTTATGCTAACTTAAATATCCTGTGCCAATGCTTTTCAAATCATTCTTAAACAGAGGGAAAAAATACATTTTACCCAGTCCACATACACTCACAAACACACAGAGCTAACAAATTTTCATACAACAATTTAACTGTGCTAAATGAGATACATTCTGACATTTTCTATTTTGTCCTGTCTTGTTCTCTAAAAGTGTTGGTTAAATCTTGCTAAATTAATTTAAGTATTCACTAAATATGACAGAAATCTCCTATTTGAAAAACTGCTAATGTTAAGGAATTCTATAGTCATAAACAAATATCCTTCAGTTTGTTTCTGTACCATTTTAAGGTTTTGATGTAATGGATATTTTGAATCCATGATCACTTCCATTTGACTAATGCCAATTTGAAGGTATGCACGTGAAGATAGTATACTTTGGTAATGTTACTGTTACTTAAGATGCAACTCTTAATGACTATTTTACGGTTTCTATTGCAACCTGGTGAGCAGAGTGTACCTAGTGTCAGCAGGCCCAGTACCTTTCTGTTTCACTTCCCTTGGGCTCATCTCTACTTGACTTTCTGTGAATTAGATCACTCCTAGAAGTCTAAAAAAGCATCTCTAGCAATCCTTAATTCAGATGATTAAAAATTCAAAAGAAGCCCTTGTACCAGCTGTTAAACTCTGTTCCTGAGTTGTAATTCAGAGTTCAGACCCCAGCAAATTGAAGGTTAGGTTAAAGGATTATTCAGTGGAACCACATTAAACCGTGGCAACTAGCACAGTAGGTGAACTGTTTTATACATGCTCATTTGCAGAATATAAACTAAGCATGAGCAAAACTGGAAACCTTGCTATCTAATTTGATTTTTTAACTTCTTTCCTGCAGTATGGTTTATGAAGATATGTCAGAGAAACTAACCAGTTTTGTTTACTTCAGGCCAAATTTAAAAAAAGAAGAAAGTCCACAGAAATTATTACATTGAATCTTATTTGAAAATTAACAAATAAATTTCTCTTTATGAATCTTAATATTCTCAAAAAGTCTGATTTGCCTTTCAGAGGCAAATATTTTTTGCTGCTACAAGTGGTTATGTGCTAGAATGCTTATCTGGGGAAAGATCCTAAATTAAATGAGCCCTTAGTAGTAATGTTGATGCCCTTACACATCTGTGGACGTAAGTCATGAAAACTCATCATTATAGTAATTCCATATGTCTAAATAAGAAAACCTAAGTCACAAGCCATACTTGAATAGGTATTTTATGTGTTCACCTGAGAATTAAGAATCCATAGTCTTGCAGCCTGGTCCTGGCTCAGTCACTTTCTAGTGGTGCATTCTTACTGGAGACATGTACACACTCTGGGCCTTGCTTTTCTCACCTGTGTAATGAGAGAAATGGATAAGATGCCTTCTTCTGTCAACAAAGGTGCTTTATTTTGTGATATTTCATGTGTCTAAGTTTATGCATTAAACTTAAGTGATGTGTTAAGTGATGTGGAACTGGATCTCCTTGTTGGCTGCCCAGAGAGTGGAAACAAAAGAATTAAAGAAATACAAAATACCTTTTTACTTAAATAAACTTTGAAATCTCCCTTTTCTCAAGAATTATTTATTGTATTGGAAAAGGAAAATAAGGCTTCTCCAGGAGAGGGTGAAGAAAATGACACAGAATAGTTAGTAATCTGAGATTAGAAGACATAAAATCAGTTGAGGGAAATTTAAACAGATGTTTCTGCATCCTAATGCAGTTGACATATATAAAGAAAGGAGTGAAACTTCTAAGAACATGACTGCTAACTTCAACAAAATGAGAAAGGTATCACCCCCACCACCACCAAAAAAGCTAATATTTGGTTTAAAACCAGATTAGAAGAATAAAATATTCTTGTGAAAACTCAAACCAAAGTTTTGAAGAAGCTTTTAAAAATATATAAACCAAAAATAAAATATTTCAAAGATCACTATTAGTCATTAAACATCTACTTTAAATTGCTTTAGAAAAACCTAGAATATCTGTACACTACAGTTCTATAGTTCATTCATCTTTCATTCATCTAGAAAGCATAACTTATTAATTGGCTTTTATTCTAAAAGGTTTCTTAATTCTCGGTGTTCTGCTTACCTGTAAAGAAGTCTTCTCTGCATCTGAGGAGCTGTTACGTGTGGAGAGGCCTGAATGCAAGATACGGGTTAAGAATATAATGAAGTTACATGGACAAAGAAGTGCATTTATTAAAAAGAATTTATCCTTTACCTGTTAGAGTCAGAAATTTTGGTGCTTTTTAACTTTTTTTCATATATGCATAACAGATCATTGATTTTTCAAATCAAGGTGGCCAATGAATGATAAGAGGTATAGAGTCTGAAAAACCTAGGTTCCAACTCCAGATCACTCCATTACTGTGTGAAACTTGGCAAATTACTAGCATTCTCTGATCTCCAGTTTTCAAATCATTAAAGTAGAGAAGATACCCACCATAGTGTTATTGAGCATTTGAATGAAATAGTACATATAAAGCTCACAATATTGGAGTTATTCAATATATTATTTGTTTATTGTTTAATATGGACAGAGCATTAATAATTTTTCTAGAGTAAAATGAAATCTTCTAAAGTATAAACTAAATAAATATTCTTCATTTCATATCATATGTCACTCTCCAATGGAAAGAATCATTAAATAGCACAGTATTAACACTATGGGCATCAGGTAAAAGGATGCAGGTAACTAGATTGGGAAGAGTCCAAGAAAGAAGCATGGGACCCTCCAATATTTAGAGACAGGTATGTGAGGTCTGACTCAGGTACTTGGTACTTGTAAATGTTATAGTACACAAGGTGCATTTGGAATTTTATGCTTTGAGTTATATTCACCCCCTCAATCTGACCCCTGACATCACCTATCAGAAACCTTTCTTTCTTTCAGGGTCCACCTATTTGTTCCACCTCCTTGAAAAACATTTCTCTAATTGTGTTCTTCCTCTGTGATGAGAGAATACACGAGGAATTTTGCCATGCATTACAGTGTATTTATCTGTCCCCTTTAGCAGATTGCTAGGACTTTGATGGCAGCAATCCTAGCATTCCCATCACCACCATTATAAAATGACATGTAATAAGTGCTTAATATGCCTGACATACTCTTAAGTGTTTTTCAAGCATAATCTCAATAAATCCCTTAAATACTTTACTTTTATTTTGCATCTGAGCAAATGAGACTTAAGGAACTAAGGTAATCTATTTGAGGTTTCCTATTTAGAAAGCAGCAGATGATTTTGATATCAATTTTTTTAATTTTTATTTATTTATTGTTTAAAGAAAAGGGAAGGGAAGGAGAAAGAGAGGGAGAAAAACATTGGTCGGTTGCCTCTCATATACACACAAGCTACAGGGGTGGAACCTACAACCCAGGCATGTGCCCTGACTGGGAATCGAACTTAGCAACCCTTTGCTTTGTGGAAGAACACAAATTATCTGAGCCACACTGATCAGGGCCAATATCAAGTATTAACTAGACTAGACCTTGGCCACTGTTTGAGCTACTTTTATGTTATTTACTTTATAATTCGCTGACACTGTAAATATTTTATAAAATGTGTTGGCTAAATGTGATGGCTCTGCTTTCCATTTGATATCCACAACGAAACCTTGACCAACAGAAATTTATTTTGCACAGCCTTCAATTAATTGGAAGTTTTATATTGTTATGGGCTACCTTTAATAGAACATAGCAAATCACAATACATTTTTTCTTTTGGTTTGCAATCAGAAAATCTTCTTGGAAGGCCATTGAAAATCATCCCTGTTTCTTTTTTAAATTTATTTTATTGTTGTTCAATTACAGTTGTCTGTATTTTCCTCCCATCACTGCCCCCACCCCAGCCAAACCCACCTCCCTCCCTTGCTTCCACCCTCCTCCTTGGTTTTCATCCTTGTTTCTCTTAACCTCGAACACTTTGGGTGATATTCTTCCTTGAGAAAATATGATCAGGACCATAGGATCATGTAATCTTGAACTTTCAGAGAGGAAAAAATTATTTATAAGTATATAAATAAATAACTCCCAGGCAATTCACTTGGAACATTTTTTAAATAATATTTTAGAGAAAGTTTTGTCAACATGAATCAAAATATACATGTTTATTAAATCTTTAGCTAATGATAAACTCCGAATCATAGAATATCTGTTTTCCCAACTGTAGGGAAGATGCTATCAGTGTCCCATCTTTATTACGCAGATTTTGCAGTGTGATCTGGTTGACTTACACTTGCTCCCGTCTGCATCTGTGTGCTTGAGGGCTTTGTTCCTGCACCAAGGAAGACCACTCTATGTACTCATGACAGTCCAAGTCCAGGGATTGGCACACCACCACTACTGTCTCCACTCCTCTCCCATCCATACCCCTATTCAATAATGCTCTTATCCAATGACTGTCAGGAAATTGTATACAAATATCCCTGCTCCCTCACCACTGGGATGGGGTCCTTCTGAGCTGTGTGTTTTGCACTACATTCTAAAGGTCCTCTGCAGGTTCAGTGCCAGCCCCACACTATGACACTTGGCTTAACAAAACACTTGTTAATGGGTGACTTCATTACCTTGGATCTCTCCCCTGCACCCTCAGCTAATGCTTTATGCACCTTCAAAATAAATTGTTTGCCACCACATCCTTATCTCAGGGTCTGCTTTTGGGAAAACGCAAACTAAGCCACCAAGCATTCTAGTTATCAAAACTTTTACTGTAGTGATAGAACCTCCTGAACAAAAGGAGAAAAACAACAGCATGCATTTCTTCTCCTTTTGTGCTCTTGATTTTAGCACAAAGAAAGACACATTTAGCTATGCTTATATATGATTCTAGTAAGGAAATTGAGGGAGCTAATGGATATTTCACATAAATCCTGTATTCAGGGATATAGATTCAACACATGGCAATTTTATGGACTGGCTCTCTGCTAGCTCTTGATCCAGGTGAGAAATAAGGCATTTGAGTATGTGGGCAGAATCTCACAGAAGTAGCACTGTGTCCACACCTATAAAGAGCAGGTCAGTACATGAGGACATTTCAGATTTGGTGGAAAGACAGCAGTGTGACACTATGATATCCAAAGCTCTACAGCCACAAGTTAATGTCCAAAGTACTTTTTAAATTGTAAACTATTAGTAAAGTATGGAATAATATTATTACAATGTTGACTGACACACATACAATCATATGAAATAACCTAATATCTGTCTCTTCCTACATTTTTGAAAACCTGTTTTCCTCATCATGTACTTTAATTTGTGGACCAACGAATCTTATTAGAACCACTTGTAGCTATGAAATATACTAACATTTAATTTACCTCAAAGCTAATTTATAAAAGACTGTCTTCAGCTTTTATTTTCAACTAAATATGTATCCTTAATTAAGGGAGATAATAAAAAATGCTGTGAAACTTATAGTGTGAGGTTACATTTCTCCTTGATGTTAAATGTTTTAAAATAATTTTTCCCTTAGGAGTATATTCAAACACTGAGTTCAGATTTAAAGTGTGTGTGAGGTATTTCTTTTTTTTTCATAGACACAGAAAACAGCAGGGGAGAAGAAGTAGGGGAAGTAAGGGGGCCAAAGAGGGAATAAACGGTGACAGGAGGAGACCTGACTTGGGGTGGTCAGCACACCGTACAATATTGTAGATGATGTCTTATAAGATTGTATACCTGAAAACTATATAATTTATTAACCAATGTCACCTCCATAGATTCAATATTTTTTTAAGTATGTGTTTTTTAATACCAATGAATGTGTCCTTCACATGTATACTAAAAGCACCCTTCAATTTTAAATACACTTTCGAGAGAAAACCAGTAGATCAAAAATTTGACTTTCTAAAAAAAGAAATCCATTTCCATATGATGCAATTTACTTTCAGATTTTATTTTAAGGACTAAAAATCCCTACTCTTAATTGATGCATTGGGCATAACGTGTTTTTAGATACAGGGTAAATAATTTACTTTAGTATCAAGGAAACATCAGTTAGGATTTTATTAGAATTCTAAAAATGAATAATAAGCCCATCCCCAATGCTTGTTACAACAGCTAAAATAAACTTGCAGCTCG
The DNA here is from genome assembly GCF_019186645.2 of Phyllostomus hastatus. NCBI lineage: Eukaryota > Metazoa > Chordata > Mammalia > Chiroptera > Phyllostomidae > Phyllostomus > Phyllostomus hastatus. The sequence continues at coordinate 42,255,813 of NW_025333498.1, forward strand.
CACTATGGTGATGTAGCTAAGTTCCTCTTTCATTCCATCAAACTGCATGGGGCAGGCAGCTGGCCTATTTTTCGACACCCTTGGTATGTTTACTGCAGCCCTGTAACTGTGTAACTTTGTCTCATGGTTGGGACCGTTGCTAGGGCTTGGACCACACCTTCCTCTTGCTTACCTAAAGCCCATTGGTCATGATTTCATAATCAGGCAGTTTGCACAGTGTCAACATGGGGGCATTGGCAAAATTTTCCTCTGTGTTTCTACAGGTGTTACATTTTTTGCTCCCCTAGTGACTAGTAATCATTCAATTGGACTAAAATGATATATTTTAAAAAACAATGTCCTGGTATTGCTGAGAACATGCATATAAGGCCATGAAGGTCTACACGGCAAGATTGCACAATAACCCATTAAAATAAACATTTGCAACCACAGATAGCTGGACTGAAATCCTGCTCTGATACAAATAACATCTGGACAACTTTTGTTTGCATCTTCCAGCATAAAACACCCTTGAGAAAAAATAGAAGGCAAGCTAAAAGACAAAGGACCACTAAAGGTTTTATTATGCTGTGGGTGTGGTGCCATAAATTTGAGGGGGTTCGGGCCAGAGTTGCCAAACCTGAATTTAAACAGCATGTTGTTTTTAAAAGTTGTAACACTTGTGAGGAACAATTCGGTTTTCTTACATAATTAATCCAGTGTGAAATAGAGTGACTGGAAATCGTCCAGTGGTTTAAAAATAACTTAATTATTTCTAAGTTCCACAGTGCTATAGGATCCCACACTGAGGAGAAAAAGTAGAGGCATCTTGGTACCAAGAATGTCGTTATTATTCAGCAAGCGCTTCAGGAAGGTGACATAAACAATCTGACTGCAAAAGACTGTGCGGAGGGCCAAAGAAACTGAGGTTTCCTTGGATTAGGGATCCGGCTGGTGAGCAGGAAAAAGTTTCTTTCCCTGACATTTATGTATTGCTAATGCCTATGAGTGTATATTACTAATACCAAAATAACAAACAATTGTGAAGTGGGAGTAGATGCATGCAGAGAACAGAAGGAAGAGGGCAAGAAGTCTAGAAAAGAAAGAAAAAACAACATCTTTTATCAGATCCCCAACATAGGCCTGGGAATCATAAACGACAGTAAATGGACTTTAATTTCTAATGTTCTTTGATGTGAAGCAAAGTAATTACAAGCTGAAAGATACTAGCAAGCATTATATTCAAGATAAAGAAATTGCCATAAATAAATTTTTATATAAAATCTCACTTTCAGGGTGGGCTAACAGCTAGCAACTATATATTTATGTCAGCTACAGCTCGCCGCTAAACACAGAGAAAGTTTGCTTTAGAAATGTTAAAATCTTGCAATATATTTCATAGTTGTATCATGCATTTTCCCCCCTTTACTTAAATGGGTCACGTGAGAGGTGACAATAGTCTCAAAGAGCTAGGCCAGAATTAGTTTAAATTCTAGATGTCTCCTTATAATACTAAGTGGGGTTTACTAAATAATTTGATTGACCTTAATTTCATCCTTTGTTTAAGCTAGAGTGCAGAGGCAAGAAAAAAATAAAAGCAGACCTTTATTCATTCAGGTACTCCGTAAGTGCTTACTGTGGATGCTCACTTAGTATGTTTCAGATACACCATATTTATATCTTCTTTTCACTTTAGAGACAAAATATGAAACACAATTATATGATTACTTACTAGAATGAACACACATACTTTTGATACACTAATACCCATGACAAGGAAAGTAGATGTCATTTATTTAAACAAAGCATTAAGTTAAGCACATAAGTGTTTTTAAAAATTTCATTTGTTGCTTATTTATAGATATTACCTGAATAGATAACATTCAGGAATTCCACTATAAAGCACTCTTCTCTTTTTTTGAGGAGCAGTAAGTGATAGCGGAAATATTGAAGGAGGATAGTGAAGGGATTTCAGTTCCAGGTGGTTGCAGTTATAGTATCTAACTGCTGTTAAATAAAGTGTGTTTGTAGTGGTTTCAGTAACTACAAGTTGTTACTGAACTAATAGTTGGGAGATTACTAGTACAAGAACTTTACTGGCACAGAACTTTGTAAAGTTCTTGCACTAGTACAAAGTTCTGTAACTGAATTGTTGTTCAATTAAAGTTGTCTCCTTTCTCCCATTACTCTCCCCTGCCCTACCCAACCCTCACCTTCTACTTTCAATCTCCACTCCCCCACCCTGTGGTCTTTGTCCATGGGTCCTTCATAAAGGTATATGAGTACGAGAAGATGTGACTCTTCTTAAGCAAGTTGAGAATGACTTCAGTAAGGATAAAACATTTAATATGGGTCTTGAAGGAAAACAAGAATATACTTGGTGAAGAGGAGGAAAAATGTCTGGGCATAAAAAAGATCATAAGAGGGAAGAAGCATAAAATGGTATGATGTCTGGGGGAAATGCCACCGTTTGGTGCAGCTGAAGAACTAGGAAAGTGCAAAGAAGGACGTGACCTGCAATGCAAGTGAAGATAAATGGGGACTACCTTGTAAAAAAAACAAAACAAAACAAAACAGGTTATGCTATTCCAAGTACTTTATTCTCTAGGCAACGGGGAAGAATAAAAGATATATAGAGATATGACATAAGTGGCTATAAATAGGTGAGTAAAACTTGCTCATTAGTACTGAAGAAAACAGGTTGTCAGAGTTTTAGCAGAATTTGCTACACACTATTGTGGAGTGCGTTATAAGGTCCATCATGACAGATAAAGGAAAAAAAGATTTCATGGAGGCCATGCCTGTTTTATCTTGCTCATCATTTCTTACTACCTACCCCCACTATCTCTCCTGATCAAGATTTACCAACATAGATTTCCTTCTCTGTCAAAGAAAAAGGTCTTTAATTCTTTTCTCTCTCCCCTTACCACACTCCCACAAATTAGAAAAGCCTAGAACTAAACTAGTTTTAGCATATGGAGACAAGAGTTATATCCACATGAGGACATTGAAATGGTGGACTAGACATTGATCCCGCTATTGAACCCTCCGTTACCCATCGTCACCTCCAAAATTATCTTATTTCATTTATCTCTACAGTTTGTACCAAGGAATGCTTCTCCAATGAATCATTCCTTCACTTTGCATTATATAGCTACAGATTTAATGAACCTATCTGAACAAATTTTTAGCACTTTGCTTGAGAAGCATTAGTTTTAAAAAATGCATTGGAAGGAACAAAGATTATTCCAAGATGAAATGCTAATTAGCACTATGACCCACGCAGACCACCTGGAATTCTCTAAGCCATAATACTCAGTAACAATTCTTCTCATGCAATGTAGCTTGTATTTCCTAATTTCTCGAGAGATATTTACTTGGACACTAGCTCTTTGTTTTCAACAGTTTTTTTTTGCCTTTGCAAATTAATCCCCACCTGTAGTCAAATGCTTCTACTTATGAAATCACAACAGTTGTTTAAATCATGGGATTAAGAATAGTGAAAAAGTTTATGTAATTTTGGATTGTGGGAAGAGGAAGAAAATATTTTAGTAATCAGGACACTTTTCTTATTTAGCTGTATATTTAAAGATAAAATAATAAAGAAAACCAAGTGGATCTTCTTAAAACTAGTAAAGTGTATAGTTGTGTTGTTCTTTTAAAAAAGCCAATGGCAAAATAACCGGTACAGACTTTAACTGACCTTTATAATGATCAAAATCATTCACTCATTCTATGGATGGTATACTGTGGTGTCCCTAAATAGAAAGCTAGAATGACTGAGCTAATTACTGGATTTCATTCTATCATGCACTGTGGGATGGTTGGAATCACAGAACACTGGAATCCAGTGACAAAAAGAGAAGAGTTACATGAAAATCTGTAATTGAATTAAAACTAGAATTACTTTAGCCAAATTACTCTGAAACCTAAACTATTTTATTAAAACTTATGGATTTTATCTACAGTTAGTCAGCCAACCTAATAATTGCTAGTTCTCCCAGGTCTTCATATTGTGAAAATCCAAATGGATCATGGTAAGAAGGGACTATAAAATGCTATTTTCTATGCCCTGTCCAAGATACAAATGAGAAGGTCATGACACAATAAATAATGATTCAGTGGTGAACCTAAGAGTTCTACCTCTGACTGAAAAGAAGTAACAAAAATCATTTTTATCCTTGTGATTAAAACAAACAAAAACTGGTCAAATATGTAAAACGATACTTTTCGAGACACTAAACATCAGTCTGAAGGACACGATCTCTGAAAGATGAGGGGAAACGATGTGAGGCCTAGATTATTGCTTTGAAATTGTTTCCAGGGCATCATTTAGAAAAGGGGAGTGAGACCAATCCCGTAAACCTCTTGAGTTGAGGTGATAAGGATCAGAGTTTGAAAAGACTAAGATGAAGCAGGAGCAAGCTGCAAAGAGAGAAAACCCACGTAGTGTTTTCACCTAATACTCAGCTGAGTACGAATCATTGAAGAAACTACCCAACATTAGGTACAGCAGGTCTCAAAGAGTGAAAGGTAACAGTTTCTGTTGATACTCACAGCTAGGAAAGGTACCTATCCATTCCAGCCAGACCAGAGAACCTCATAATAAATACAATATTGAGCAGAGTACTCAGATAGGTCCTGCCTGAGTGGTGGGGAATAATTACTACTTAAGTGAGCATATCTTCAGTTCCAATTGCTAAATCTTCAAACAAAGAGCCAAAAGAATCAAAATAATTTCATAAAATTTAACAGTGTTCCAGAACAAAGCTCTAGAATATTTATAGGAACACAAAAATTTTGGACAGTCAATAGGATAAAGTTTATAATGTCTGGCATTCAATAATGATTTGATCAAGCCCTAGATTACTGCTTTACAAAAAAGCAGAGATATATGACCCATGATTAAGAGAAAAATAAAACAAATCAACCAAGAAGAACTTTCACAAATGTTAAAACTAGCAGATATGGATGTAAATTTTTATAACTGTATAGTAAAGTTAAGGAAAGACATGAAAAAAATATCTATTTAAAAATACCAAAATGAACTCCTAAAGATGAATATTACAATGCCATAGATGATACTGTGCCAGCTGTGATTAACTGAAGACAAGACATTGAAAAAGAAATAAAAACAGTGAATTGAAGACATAGTGATAAAAATACAAAATAAAATATATAGGAAAATATTATTTTAAACAATGGGGACTTATGGGCAGGATAGCATCATAAATAAATGTTGTACCCACCTTCTCCTATGACCAAATCAAAATTACAAATAAAACACAGAAAACCATCATTCAGAACCACATCAAATTAGGTTGAATGGAAGTCCTACAACTAGGGAATTGAAGAAGCCACATGGAGACTGGTAGGAGGGACAGAGATTCAAACAGACTGGTCCCACATCTGTGTGTGGCAGACAAAAATTGGGAGGGGTATCTTGACTTCAGATGTCCCCCCTGAAGAGCAGGGGTGTAAGCCCAACACCAGGCCCCCCCATCCCAGAGTTACAAAGCCAGGAAGAGAGGTCCCCGTAAATTCAGACTCTAAAAACCAGTGAGGATTCAGGCTGAGGGAAACAGTTCTGATGGAGTCCTGGGTAGTTCCTCTTAAAGGGCCTGCATATGGAGTTACTCAAACTCACTCCTCTAAACTCCAGAGCTGGGAAAGAATCTTGAAAGGCACCAGAGACATACAGGGGGAACTGAATTGTCTGGCATTGGGGTAACAGCTGGGGGACAAGTTCTCTTAGAAAAAAGTGCTGGCAGAGGCCAATTTTCCTCTCATGAGCCCTCCCCTCACAGAACCTGCAGAAAGGTGCTGTGTCTGAGATCCATCAACCTGGCTCATGGTGTTTGCCCACCCTAATGATTCCCTGAGGGAAAAAAAAAGCAAGAAATTGAAATGTATTTGAGAAAATAATGCCAAAAATCTTTCCTAACTTGGCCAAAAAAAAAAAAAGACATAGAAATCCAGGAAGTGCGGAGTGTCCCAACCAAGATGAATGCAAAGAGGCCCACACCAGAACACATCATAATTAAAATTCGAGAAGTTACAGACAAAGAGAGAATCTTTTGTTTTTAGCCTTCCAAAGTCATTTATTGATTTGATTGGGCTTAGAAGTTATCAAAGAAAGAATCTTAAAAACAGCAAGATACAAGCAGTTTGTTACCTGCAAGGGAGCCCCTATAAGACTGTCAACTGATTTCTCAACAGAAAATTTGCAGGCCAGAAGGGATGGGCAAGAAATACTCAAAGTGATAAAAAGGAGAGGCCTACAACAAAGATAACTCTATCCAGCAAACATATCATTTAGCATTGGAGAAAAGATAAAGAGTTTCCCAGACAACTTAAAAAAAAAAAAAAAGGCTGTAGATGTTCATCACCACCCAACCAGTATTACATGAAATGTTAGAGTGTCTTCTTTAAGAAAAAGAAAATAAAAGATCAAATATATAAACAATAAGATGACAATAAATGCATATCCAGAAACAATTGAGTCTAAAAAACAAAATAAATTAACAAGCAAAACAGAAACAGACTCGTAGATACAGAGAACATTTTGACTGTTGCCAGATGGGAGAGAGTTTAGGGGGATGGGTAAAAAGGTGAAGTGATTAAGAAATTCAAATTGATAGTTACAAAATAGTCATGGGGATATATAATACAGCATAGAGAATACAGTCAATAATTTTTTAATAACTATTGTGATATCAGAGGGATGTGAGATTTATTAGAATGATCACTTAGCAAATTAGGTAATATCTAGTAACTGGAGTATGCAACTGAAACTAATATAAAAATGCATGTGAACTGTAATTGAAAAACAAAATTATTAATTTGAATAAATTAATTTAAAAAAATTAAATATGAACAAAAAATTAAGGATATTTAGAAACATTTTAAATGTTCTAATGTGTGTATAATCAGAGTCTTTGACACTGTTAAAAGAAAGAGTGAACAGAAAAATATTTTGGAGAAATTATAACTAAAAAATTACCAACTTTGTAAAAAGTGTAACATGTAGATTCAAGAATTCAACTAAATCTAAACATGCACACACACACACACAAAAGAAAAAGTGAAACATACCAAGTTACTTTATGGCCAGATTACCGAAAACCAGGCATAAAGAAATCTTAAAGGCATCCAGGGGGGAATCAAGATGTATTACAAACAGAGAAAAAAAGTAGGGATGTGATAAATGGCTTATCAAAACCAGTGATAGCAGGAAGGTAACAGGAAGAAATTCTAAATTTCTACTATAATTTAGAAATTTAAAGCTATATCTAAATTTCTAAATTAATAAATCTGTCAAATTATAATTCTAAATTCAGTAAAAAAATCTTCAAAAACGGTACTAACATAAAAGCTTTTGCATGCATACAAAAGCTAAAAGAAGTCATTATCTACAGGCCAGTACTGTAAGAAATGTTAAAGAAATTCATTCTGGCTTAAAAATAACAGGTGAAAATATGTATCTACACAAAAATTGAAGAACATTGGGAAAGATAACTACGAGATCAAAGTTTTTTCACAGCATTAAATATCTAAAATATAATGGACTGTTTAAACATAAATAAACAAATGTAATGGGGGTTTATAGCATATGTGTAAATAAAATTTAAAACAAGAGCATACTACAGCTTCTTTATTTAATCATTTATTGAAGGGCACTTCAGTAGTCTCCATGTCTTGCCCACCATGAATGATGCTGTAATGAACATAAGTGTGCACCTATCTTTGCAAATAATTGTTTTCAAATTTTTGGAGTAGATATCCAGAGGAGAAGTTGCTGGGCCATATTGTAGCCCTTTTCTTAATTTTTTGAGGAACATCTATGCTGTTTTCCATAGTTGTACCATTTAGGTTCTCACCAGCAGAAAATGAAGGTTACCTTTTCTCCATAACCTCTTCAACACTTGTTATTACTTGTCTTGTATATAACAACCATTCTAACAGATGCGAAGTTAAAGAAGGTGTACTACATATATAGAATGGAATACTACTCAGCTATAAGAAAACAGGAAATATCACCATTTGCAACAACATGAGTAGATGTTAAGAATATCATGCTATGCAAAATAAATCAGACAGAAAAAGTTGAGAACCATATGATTTCATTCCTATGTGGGGTATAAAACTGAAAGTAAGCCATAAACAAACAAGAAAAGAAATAAACAAAATCTCATAAAAATAGACAACAGTACGTTGGTTACCAGAGGGAAGGAGGTGGGGGTCAAAGGGTAAAGGGAGTTAAATATATGGTTACAGAAGAAGGTTTTATTTGGGATGGTGGTTACACAACACAATATACAGATTATGTATATCATAGGATTGTATACTTGAAACCTACATAACTTTATTAACCAATGTCACCCTAAAAATTAACTTAAAAAAACAATGGTTTATGTGTGGGGAAAAAGTCATAAAAGTATACTCTGGTAATGTTCTTATACAGGAAGATCAACTGCAATAAGTTAAAGATATGTATTATAAGCCATAAGGCAATCATTGATATAATAAAATCAAGAATCTTAGTTAATAAGCTAAAACAGGAAATAAAATGGATTTATGAAATATATTCAATCAAAAAAGATAAGCCACAAAATAGAAAATTAAATAACATAAAGAAAACAAATAAACAAAAGCAGATGATAGTCTTAATAATATCAATAATCACATTAAGCAGAAATAATCTAAATGTCCCTATTAAAAGATAATCAAACTAGATTTACAAAAATAAGATATAACTATAAATTGCCTGTAAGAAATACACATTAAATATAAGAACACAAATAAGTTAAAATTAAAAAGATGAAAGGTTTACCATACTAACACTTATCAAAGGAAATGTGGAGTCACTGTATTAAATTCAGTGATTTCTGAGCAAAGAATGTAACCGAGGAAAATAAGAACATTTCATTGTGATCATCACATCCATTCAACAAAATGATGTGGCAATATTAAACTCTGATGTTCCTAACAGTAAAAATTCAAAATAAATGAAGCAAAAACTGATGGAATCACAATAAAATTTTTTTCAAAATCCATCATTATAGTCAGAGGTTTTAATCCCTCTGTTTCAATAATTGATAAAACAAATAAAAATTATTAAGAAAATAGAACTGGCGTGTACTTAACCAATTTCATGTAATTAACATTTGTAGAACACAATACTTGATAACAGTAAGATACACATTCTCCTCAAGTATCAGGGAACGTTTACTAACATAACTATATTTTGCTCAGAAAGCAAGTCTCAATACATTTAAAAGTAAAAACAAGCATGTTCTTTGGCTATAACAAAATTAAATTAGAAATCAATTACAGAAAGATCTATTGAGATACTACAAATAATGGGAAAATATTTAACATGTTTTTAAGTAATGTATTGGCCTAATAAGGAAATCAAAGGGAAAAAATAAAGTAGTTTGAGCTGAATGAAAATGAAAACACAACATAACAAAATGTGTGGGATGCTAAAGAGGTACAAGAAAGTGTAAGCAGGAAAATTTATAGCACTAAATGGCCATATTGAATAATAAAAATGGTCAAATTAATGATTTGATGTTCCTCCTCAAAAAACAGTATGACAAGCACAGATTTAATCCAAGTTTACCAGAAAAAGAAATAAACATCAGAGCAGACATTAATAAAAATAAAAAGCAAGAAAAATAGAAAAATCAATGAAAATACAAGCTTGTTCTTTGATCAAAATCAACAAAATTTGTAAACATTTAGATAGATTCTGAGTTAAGAAGAGAAAGGACACATATTACCAACATCAGGAGTGAGACCAGTAGCTCACTAGGGTCTACAAATACTGAAAGGATAATAAATATGTATTATGAGAAACTTTATGCCAATGAATTCCACAGGTTAGATAAAATGGATAAATTCCTTGAAAGACACAAACCACCAAAACTCAAATAAGACAGATTATATGAACAGCCTGATGACTTTTAAATAATTTAAATTTTGGTTTAAAAATCTTCCAAAACATTTTCCACCCAAGATTTTTTCGCTAGGGAATTATGACAAACATTTAAGCATGAAATAGTAACATTTTTACACAAGTTTATTCATAAATCCCAAGAAAAGAGAATATTTTCCACTCATTCTATGAGGGCAACATTATACTGATATCAGACAAAGTCTTTACAAGAAAAGAAATGTACAGATGCATATCCCTTGTGGCATATGTACAAAACTTACAAGTGAAATGCCAGTCAGTTGCAACAATACAGAAGCAGAATAAAACTATATCATAACCAAGAGAAGTTTATCTGAGTAATGTGTGACTGATTCAACTTTCAAAAAATCCATGTAATTCACCACTACATATTATTAAACTACAAAAGGAAAAACCATATCATCTTAGACACATGCATACATGTGTGCAAACACACACAAGCAGCTGGCAAAATTAAACATTCATCCCTAGTTAAAAAAAAAAACAACTCAGAAAACTAGAAGTAAAAGAGAGAATGTCCAAAACCTGATAAAGGAAACCTGTGGAAAATGTCATACTTAACATAATAGCCTGAGTACTTTCCCTCTAGGTCAGGAACCAGACAAAAATATTTGCTCTCGCCTTTTTGATTTTACAACATACTGGAGGTCCAATGCATTGCAAAAATCCTTGAAAAATACAAGTTATTTAAATTAGACACAAAAAACTAAATACTCTTTATTCTCAGATATAATCATGTGTGTAGAAAATGTCATATTCTACAACAAAATTATTAAATCTAGTAAGTTAGTTGAGCAGGACTGCAGGATACAGTTCTAATGTTCAAAAAGTCATCATATACTAGCAATAAATAATATGAAATGAAAATTCAAAACATATTTTATAACATAAAAATTAAAATGCTTAAAAATTAATGTGACAAAAAATGCCTAACAACTATTCACTGGAAACTATGCCATACTGTTGAAATAAAGAAGACCTAAGTAAGTGGAGAAATATACCATGTGTGTTGATCAGAAGGCTAAATATTATTAAGATATCAGTTCTCCCCAACTTTACCTATAGATTTAATGCAGCCTTAAGCAAAATTACTGCAGGGTTTCTAAGACATTAGCAGGTAAAGCCCAAAAATCATACGAAAACATAAAAGACCTAGAATAGCCAAAACAACAGTGTAAAAAAAACCTTAAAGTTCAACACCACCTAATTTTAAGATTACTATAATGTGGCAGCAATCAACAAAAAATTAAACTGGTGTAAAGATAACAAATAAATCACTGGGACACAATGGAGAGTTCAAAAATAGAGCACCACATATGACAACCTATTTTTGACTAAGGTGCAAAGACAAGTCAGCGAAGAATGCTTAGTCTATTCAACAAATGTTGCTGGAAACAACTGAGAATTAATATGCCACCCAAAATTGAATATCAACCCTTAACTGTAGAACATATAACAATTAAATGCAAATGGATCACAGATCTAAATGTGAAATTTAAAATCACAAAACATCTAGAAGAAAATCTTTGTGACATTCGAGTAGGCTGATAACATTTTAGCTATAAAACCAATTCCATGATTTCAAAAAAAAAATTGAGCAATTGGCTGTCATCAAAAATGAAAACTTGTTATTTAATAGATAGTGTAAAGATAATTTTAAAAACATATCTGATAAAGGACTTTTGCACAAAATATGTGATCATTCTTTAAATTCTGCAATAAGAAAACATGCAATGCAATAATTGGACAAAAAATTTGAACAGGCAGTTCACAAAAAAAGAAAAAAAAGATGGCAGATATGCAAATGAAAAGGTGTTCAACATGTTCATTGAAGAAATAGCAAATAAAGCAACAATAGATTTCACTATCTACTTATAATTATGGCTAAATAAAAAAAGACTGATTATACTAAGTATTGCAAAGAATTAGGAGGAACTGGAACTCTCATACTCTACATGTAGGAGTGTAAAATTGCACTGTTTCAACTGTGGCAGTTTCTTTAGAAGTTAAACATACACATGCTACATTATTTTGCTGTTTAACTCCTGTTTATATATGCAAGGAATGGGGAAAGATGTCCATACAACGACTGACATACAAATTTTCATAGCAGCTTTACTTTTAGTAGTCCTGAACTAGAAACAGTATGAATGCCCATGGACAAGAGGACTGCATCAACAAGTTATACCTACAGTGCAATACCACTCGGAGATGAAGGAGGATGAACTACTGATTGACAACCCAATATAGTTGAGTATCAAAATATTTCTGCTGAGTGGAAACTGCCAGGCACAAGACAGTACATATTTTGTCATTACTTCAAACTCTGAAAAATTCAAACCAATTTCTAATAACAGAAAACAGATCAATGGTTGTCTGGAGGGAGATGTTTGGTGACATAAGGAAACTTTTTGGGGTGATGCATATTTTCAGTATCTTGATTACAATGATAGTGTCACAGGTACATACATTTGTCAAAACCTATCAAATTATACCTTTTTCTTTTTTTCAAAATTGTGCATTGTAAGTATGTGGTTTTTTGTATTGGGTTGGTCAAAATGCTTGTTTTCTTTCATTTTGTTTTTTTTTTCTGTAAGATGGCTGTAGTACTGCTTAGTTGTCTTTAACTTCATTGGAAACAATTTTATTAGATTGTATTGTAACAGCTGTCACATCAGAGTGCATGTAAAAACAAAAAATACCCTGGCTGGTGCGGCTCAGTGGACTGAATGCCAGGCTGCAAATGAAAGGGTCACTGGTTTAATTACCAGTCTAGGGCACATGCCTGGGTGGCAGGCCAGGTCCCCAGTAGGGGGCGTGCAATAGGCAACCACACATTGGTGTTGCTCTCCCTCTGTTTCTCCCTCCCTTCCCCTCTCTAAAAATAAATAAATAAAATAAATCAAAATTGGTGAATTTTTGTGTAGTCATTTTAATATTTAAGGTGGAAGAAAATATACAACATTTTAGCATATTATGCTTTATTATTTCAAAGAAGGTAAAAATGCAACCTAAACACACACAACAAGATATGTGTAGTGTATGAAAAATGGCTGTGACTAATCAAATGGGTCAAAAGTTGTTTGCAAAGTTTTGTGCTGGATATTTCTTGCTGGACGATGATGCGCCACTGTCTGCTTGGGTAGACCAGTTGAATTTGAAAGCAACCAAATTGAGACAATAACCGAGAACTATCAATGCTACACCAGTTGGGAGATAGCCAACATACTCAAAATATCCAAATCAATACCGTTATTGGTGAAAATGAAAAAAAGTGTGTCTTTTATTTTACAGAAAACACCATCTGGACTTTTTGGCCAACCCAATATGTCAATTATACCTTGAATAATCTGTTACAAAACAAAAATGGTTAACATACTTCTCTTTAGAGTGCTTAATGAGTACTTAAATATGAAGAGTTAATTTTTGTAAATTTCCTTTCTAGAGATTTGCTAATAATTTTGCATATTGTGGATACCTATTAATGACTATAAAAATTATGCTAAAAGTTTAAGTTCTCCTGCCTAAAGAAGTTACACTTAAATGAATTTGGAGCATAGGGATCATTACGCTTTTTTGAGTTTAGCTCCTTATTCATGCATGCAATGTTTATACCGCGATGTTAACATCCTGTGTTCATTTTGATCTATGTTCCTTGAAGACAGAAGAGATCCCTCTGCTCAGAACAGAAATAACGCAAATTTGATTGGGAGCCAAATGGTATTGTGTGACCTAATTAAGTGGTGGGTATTTCGTGAGCTTAGTCTTTCACATCTGGCTGTTATTAGATAGCCCTACTTGGCTACCCCACAAAGCAGCATTTGATCTAAGGGCCAACTCTGCCCCACAATTTGCTAATATCTCTCATACAGACTGAATCCACCGGGAGAGGTCAGGCCCAAGAAATCAGGCAACAAAGTAGAAGATATCTCTGCAGAGGGACTTTTATTTCTATTTAGTTTTTAAGTGCATTTTGCCTTGACTAACTTCAAATATTGATTGTTAGAAAGTGGACTGGAAATGTAATGATTGACTGATCGCAATGTATTACATACAATGAATTTTGAATACCACAGAACTAATTGAATAAATGAACGGAAATATTAATATTGAATTAATAGGAATGATCAGAGTGAATTAAACACAGCGGGCCAAATTCTGCCCCTGGATATGCATGCACAATTTCCATTGACTTCAATGGGGGGTTTTGTTGTGTGTATCCAAGGGCAGAATCCAGCTTAATGAATTTTTTAATTGTTTTTAAATGGTGAATGAATTGGTTAAAGTGCAAAGCACCAGAGACAACTCCATATGTATTGCATATATTCCTGTGTTTGTGTTTTGTATGATTCACCACAAAGTCAAATTTTGAAGTTGAAAAAAATAAGAAATAAAATTATTGCTGTAATATTTTCTTTGTAAAAAGCTAATGCCTACACATTGTTGCAGACTTCTCTTCATGTACAGTAAAATGACAATATTTTGATTTATTAATGAACCCCAAAGAGAAATGTGAAACTTTGTGACCAGGAATTCACCCATATCCTCCCAATTGTCCTCCATTTGAACTTTAATAGAACAAGGTGTTTTCCATAGCATTCATCATCTTATTTGAGTTAGAAAATATTTTGCCAATGATTACCAATGCCTATGTTTATATTTGATCCTAAGCAACTGTCACATCAGTTTAGTTTTTAACACATAAATAAGAAATTTTAATATTAAAGCCCTTCTAGAGTAAAAGCCCATGTGGAATCTAAAGTGAAGATTCAGTCATTTAGATAGAACAATTGTACTTAAACATCATCATACTGACTGGCAATGCCTTGACTATGAAATTAATAGCAATTCATTACAAAACATTGTACTTCATATATCATTTCCCAGATAATAAAAATAATCTTTGTTTAAGATCAGCACTAAACATGCCTGGAAAAAGTGTGTGTGTGTGTGTGTGTGTGTGTGTGTGTGTGTTTTGAGGATGAAGGTTAGAACTCACCGGTATTATAAAATAAAAATAAAATAAAATGTAGAATATCATACATTCCTTGGGTGAATGTATAATGTAAAATTAAATTGATCACATGCTTTTTGTTTTGTTTTTTCTTTATTTTTTAAATTAACAGGTTCTATTTCTTTAAGCAGTTTTAGTTTCAGAACAAAAATGAACAGAATGTGTAGAGAATTTCAACATACATCTCTAGCCACACAAATGCCCCACCATAAACCCCCCTAACCAGTGTGGTGCATTTGTTGCACAGATGAATCTACATCGACACATCACCACAACCAATGTCCATCTATTACATTCAGTGTCATTATTTGTGTTACACTATCAGTGGGTAATGACAAATGTATACTGACTTCTATCCACCATTGTAGTACATACTACATAATATTTATCCTGCCACAAAAAGCCTCTGTGCTTCACCTATCCATCCCTCCCTCAACCTGAATCTCTCACAACCACTGACCTTTTTACTTTCTCCACTGTTTTGCCTTTTCTAGAATGCCATGTAGTTAAAATCATACGGTATTTAGCCTCTCCACACTACTTTCTCTCACTTAGCACTATGCATTTAAGATTCCTCCGTGTGTGTTCATGGCTGGATAGTTCATTTCTTTTAGTACCGAATAATATTTCATTATCTAGATGTACCACCATTTATCTATTGAAATACTGAAGGACATCTTGGTTGCTTCCAAATGCTGGCAGTTATGAATAAACTGGCTATAAAAATCTACATACAGGTCTCTGTGTGGGCATACTTTTTTACGTCATTTGTGTAAATTCCAAGGAGTATGATTTATATATCATATGGCATGAATATGTTTGGATTGTTTAAGAAACTCCTAAACTACAGTGGCTGTAATATTGTGCGTTCCCACCAGAAATGAATGAGAGTTTCCATTGCACCAACATTCCTGTTGTAAGTACTTTGGATTTCATCCATTCCAAATGGGTTTGTAGCAGTATCTCGTTGTTTTGATTTGCAATGTCTTAAACATAGATGGTTCTGATAATCTTTTTATATGTTTATTTGTCATCTTTATATCATCATTTAGAATTAGATCTTTTGGTCATTTTTTTCAATGAAGTTGTCTATTATTGAGTTTTAAGAGGTTTTCTTTTTTATATATACTTTGAATATTTTATCAAATATGTCTTACAAGTACTTTCTTCCAGTCTGTGGCTTCTCTTATTCTGTTGATAGTGTTTTTAACAGAGAATGTCTTTAATTTTAATGAAGTCCAATTTGTCAATCCTTTTTTTATGAATTGTGCCTTTTGAGACATAATCTAAAATGTCAATTTCATACACAAGATTTTTATCTAGATTTACTTCTATTTTATCTTCCAGGATTTTTATAGTTTTGTATTTTACATTTAGGTCTGTAACCTATTTTAACTTTTTTCAATCATCACCTGAGGATACGTTTACTGATTTTAGAGAGAGAGGAAAGGAGGGAGTGAGGAAGGGAAGGAGAGAGAGAGAGAGAGAGAGAGAGAGACATCAGTGTGTAGGAAAAACATGGATTGGTTGCTTCCTGTTCACACCCCAACTAAGAATAGAATCCATAACCTAGGTATGTGTCCTGATAGGAGATTGAACCTTCAATCTTTTATATGTGGGACGATGACCTAGCCAACTGGCCAAGGCTTGACTGACTTTAGTGAAGGATGTAAGGTCAATGCCTAGATGACAAGGATGGTTATATTGATGATTATGATTATTTTTGCACACAGATATTCAGTTCTTCCACCACCATGTATTGAAAAGATTATCTTCCTCCACTGAACTGCCTTTGTTCCAGTATCAGTTGACTATTTGTGTGAGTTTATTTGTGTGATATTTATCCTATTTCATTAATCCATTTACCTATTATTTTCTCAGTACTACACTTTTCTGATTATTGTACCTTTATAGTAAGTTTTGAAGCCATATAATTTGAGTCATCAAATTGTATTCATTATTGTGTTGGTTATTTAGGGTATTTTTCCTCTCTATAAAAGTTTTAGAATCACTTTGTTAGATTGTTTTCTTTTTAGAGAACTTTCTAAAGAACTTTATTTTTTAAATTTATATTGGCTTAGAGAAATAGAATGACTGTAACTTGATTTATTGGCAAGGGTGATTCTAAGTTTTTTTTCATAGTAAAACTTTTGCTGTTAATGAATATTAATTACACTAGTGATTATGTTAATAACTTATATGATTTCAACATTTGGAAAATTAAATTCCTGGACTCTGTTCTACGAAGCATTATAATCTAAGGAAAAGATTTTGCAACACATTATGCATTTAAATTATTGTTATATTTAACAATCAATATCTGAAGCACTTATTTTTTTAAAGTAGTTAAATGAAGCACTCCACTTGTCTCAGGACAGTTTATGATTTCTCTTGCTTCCTTAACAAAGTTTTTTTGAGGGTCTCAAAGGAGAAAAAAAGTAACTGAAATTACATTAAAAGCTGTGAAGTACATTGAGAAGGAAATATTTTCTATGTTTAGTATCTATAGCATGAAAACATTCGTATTAAACCATGCTGGAGATAGCTGGTTGAATTATAGAACTTTAATTTTGGGTGTTTTTTGTTGCTGTTGTTTTGTTGTATTGCTTTCTATTTATTTTTTCACTTTAATGTGAAACATTTTGCATGAAACAGTTCCACTAAAATTTAAATTTCTACAGGCAAGAAATATTTTGGGTTGCTACCTATATAGCAACAAAAATATTGCTAGTGAGTGATTTGATAGTAACTGTTGAAACAAACTGTGGACGATGGGGAAATATTATATCCACGTAGCATTATGATCCTATTTAATTCTGAAAATATATTACTAACTTGCAAAGTGGTGCATCTGCAATTATTCATCATAACAAAATATTACACCTGATTTGAAAGTGCAAATGGTGATGGGAGTCAATTCCACACATGGTAGTTTAGAAATCCTTAAATAATAACCAAGATAACTATAAAAAATGCTACAAAAAACACCTGTAAATACCTCATAACAAAAGGTACCACACTATCTTAAAAACATAAGGATAAAGACACTCTGTGTCTTAACCACTGCACTCTACTCCTGCTGTTCAAAGTGTGGCCTGTGGTCAAACAGTATGGTCATCATAACATTGCAGGCCCATTCCAGACCACCTACATCAGAGTATTCATTGAAAAAATAAACAACAACAAAATATCAGGTGATTGGTGCAAGCATTTAATTTTGAAAAGCACTGCTCTGCGGTCTTAACATTATCATTTAAAATAAGAGGACTTCAGAGTTAGAGTGGTTCTGCTATCAATTGTTTGTGTAACCTTAGATAAATTAATTAATCTTCTTTAAGTTCAGTCTCCTCATCTGTCATTTGGAAATAAAATCTACTTCCCTAAGTTGTTTCATGGATAGGATAAATTTCATTTGTGATGTATATCTATACTTACATTCACACAATTGTTCATAAACTATCTCAAGTAATGAGTTTTATAGGGCACTACTGAGTAACATTTCTCATTTCCTCTCACTATAGGAAAATAACTCTCATCACAAAATTATAGAAAATGCACATTAACATTAAATAAATACTCTGTACTGCCATCCAATTATTGGTACCAATTTAATGCCAACAGGAATCCCCAATTTGGTGTGTAGTGAAGAAGGAAACTGTATTTAGTGCAAAGCAATTCATAGCCATGGGGCCAGGGCCCTCCCCTGCTAGACAGCCCGGCTCTGCTCCTCACTGGTCTGTTCCACTTGGCTCTGGTCTATTCCATTTTATGCCAGTCTGCTCTGGTCTGTCATGATCTGATCCATTCTGCTCCAGCAAGACATCTTTGGTGTCAGGAAACACACATTTCAGCCTTTGATGGAAAGGGAAAGTGCACTTCTAGAGCCAGAGGGAAGCTAGCTTACACACACAGAAGTCTCCTCCCCAGACCACTGATTAGTCTATCCTCAAGCAAATGAGGACTCCAAATCCTTGAAGTTTGGTCCAAAAGGCACTATCTTGATTGGTTTGGTGAGTTGGAGCTGTGCAGCTCTGATTGGATAGGGAAAGCCTCAGTCCTATTGGTTGAAATAGAATTCCAGGAATTCCTTTATAAAGGCTGGCTCACATGGCAGAAATATGGTTCAGGTAGGCATTTCAGTGCAAAGGCAAATAGTTCAGTGCAGCCTTCTCCCTGAAGTGCAGTTTGTGTGAGAGTCCCCTACATAGAAATGACTTCTAGGCAATGTTTTATTTAATTAATTAGTTAATTATTTTTAATTTGAGCCCTGTTATCTACCAAGAACCTTTCTTACTAGGCATATTCTTTCTCTGGGTCTACAGTACTTGAACCCTGGGACTTCAGAGTATCCTCAGTATGCAAAACCTTTCTCAACCCCAGCTCATCATTCTATTCTCAACTGTACATGGGCTAAGCTGGGGTACACTTACAACTGGGTACAGCTTTCACATTTCCCACTATGTGTCACTTCTTAGGAGTGGCCAGAGATTCCTCAGCTGTTAATGAAAGAGTTGTTTCTTTTCACTGGCAGTGCTGATCCCTATTTGCAGATACTTCCCTTCCTACCTGCAAAGATGATACATGAGCTTTTAGCAGTAATAATCACTCGCATGTCCCTGAACTTCTCCATTATCCATGTAGAAAGTGAAGTACCAGTATCTTATCAGAATCTGTCTTATTGCTCTTCTCCCAAGAGATTATTTTTAATTTATCCCAAGAAATTAACTTCCCATTACCATGATCCTCTATGAGGTTCTCTGATAACATATTCATATTTATTATCTTGTTGCATAATTATAATACCTATTTTAATACCTGGCACTCACTGTCCTTTTTTCAATCCAGTCTGCTATTGGAGGTCTCACAGAATAGTTCTATTTCTATAAATATAATAGGTGTTTTTATTATTAGTTTTTTATCACAATCTTGTTACTAGTATGTGATCACTGAAGCTTTTGGACTGAAAATCTCCATTTATATACTTTCTCTGGAGCCTTATTGTAGAATTTGAATAGAAGATCCTTTTCCCTACAGCTTGGTTTTAATGTATTTATTCTTATCAGGAGTACAGGGATATTCATAGCACATAATTCAAAGAGTGTTTTTGCCCAAAATAGTAAATTTGTACCTCAAGTTTTATGAGTGTATACTCATTCAACTTGTCTTACTAATTGGCTATTGACATGGTGATCAAATAAGGACTTTTGAGAGTACAATGGGTGCTGTTAATAATAACCTGGGGATAATATGCATAAAACAGAACTGTCTTATCAGCCCTGGGTATGGATAATTTTGCCACTGTAATATGTATAGGCTATGATTGATGCAAAATTATCCCAATGATGAAAGAGTCCTTTATCCAGGCTATTGCAGCACTGGATACAATCTGCAGAACCGTCTCAGGGCTCATACAACTAAAAACCTGAATGTGAAACCCTGGAGATCAGATCTCAAGGTAGAGGGAGAGTCAGGAAATGATGCCAAGAGCATAAAGAGTGGGGAGACTTGATGGAGGAGAAGGACTGACAAGCATGATGATGGGTGTTGTCAAGAGCAATTGAAAGGATGGTCACTATAGTAAAGAGCACGAATAGCTTTGGGAAGAATCAGAGAGATATTAAAGGAGTTCAGCTACACAGAAAATTGCCATGTTGTAACAATTTTAAATTTATATTCCATTTATTTTTGATTAGCAACAAAAGGTATGTGTTTTAGATAGCTAAGTAATACCTTTTATAATGTATTATTAATAGATTTCAGACATCAAGAGGAATAATATCAAAGAAAATTTTAGAACATGAAGAATTGTGGATATCTATTGAATATGTATAATATTATATATAATATGTACATATTACATTCTGACAAGTATGGTTAATAATGAATTTTATTTAAATGGCTATGATTTAGTAGTAGTCATTAAAAGTGAGAAATAAGGTCTGATTGGTGATTGAAGCTTTTCTTTTGGAAACAAATATAGTGTGTTGAAAAGTAATGCCATACACTACTTTTTAAAGTGATGTTACATATTTTGTAGATGCTCCTGCTAGAATTCCCTATGTGCCTTTGTTTTGGAATGAACTGGAGCTCAGCTGATAAACAAGATGACTGAGTTGGAAACAACATTCTTGGCTCTCCTGCATTCTTTCCAGGCTTACAAGGACCCTAAGGAGAGAACTTAAAGTTAGGTAAGAAACGTTTACAAGTGTAACATATAGTAAGGTGAAAAGAGAGAATTTATTTTACCTTTTTAAAAGTGAAAATTCCAGTGTTTTGGGGCATCGAGGGTGCAAAAAGCAAATGTAATTATTTTGTGAAGTGGCCCTTGGGTTTTTCATCCAAATCTAAGCATTGCAACCAGATCAGAAATTTTGACAATGTGGCATCACTATGACTTTCTCTGTGAAATTTAATGCTCTCTCATATACATAATATAAAACACTCTGTAGGTCTGTGTCATGTAAACTCCAAGAAAATAATTCCATTCTTGGCTCAAAATCTGAAATTTTCTCTGGAAAATATATAAAGAAATAATAATAGTATTAAATTTAAAGTCATTAACATTTAAATATATGAGAACTTTACTTTGAAGGCTGCATACTTTTGACTATCTTCTTTAAATAATAACTAATCTGGATCAACTTAATACAGTTTTTGACAATATTTCATTTCATATTCAATTTTGGAAGTCTCTGGTTTTACATATTCTTTGAATTTTGTTCTTTCAATATTAAATAAAATTTGAAGGAATGAATTTACCCAACTAAGCAAAGCAAATACTGATTTTGTTATAAAATCTATGCCATTTGTCAGGCTTCCTCACATTACATATGCCATACTATACACAGGATCTTATTAACTCACCACTAAAATCGTACTTACAGAATCAAACCATTTTCTGACTTTTAAATTACCTCAAGGGTTCAGAAAAACATTTAATGTTAAGAATTAATAAAAACATGTCTAATCTTGAAATTTAACTTTCTCTTGGGGTAGAATATTGATTGTGCTGATTATCTATATGTATACTTAGCCTATCAGCTCTCTAAAGGTAAGAATTTCTTAAACTGTTCTTGTTTCAATGAGAGAGAGGGTGGGAGAGAAAATATCTCTTTCTGAAAGAGATATTTTGAGATAAACTCAAAAAACCTTGGCTTCATTTTTATTCTAATATGAAATCAATTCAAGTATCTAATGATATTAAACAGAATTTTATTCAAAATTTTGAAGTTTATTCAAAACTACAAAATTTTACATGGTGGAGCAAATATACATCAATATTTACATTTTTCAAGTTAATAGGTACTCCACCAAAGATATTATTCTCCTTTTAAAAACATACTGGTGATGGATATTTAGTCAGAAAGTCCTTTCACATCTTCAGGAATCAAGTGTGTTAATTTATTAACACCTCAAAGGCAATGGCATTCTACTATAAACATGTTAATTTACCCATTTAAGTATACAGACTTTGGAGTTACCTGTACTTGGGATAGAATTTCAACTTTATCATGTATGATATCTGAGAACATGAAAATGAGTCTTCAATCTAAAAAAGAGTCAGGCAGAAATACCAAGAAGATAGAGCCCTAGGAGACTTGATAATATCTGACAAGGATGTTGATAGATATTGTCAGGAGTAATTGATGTAAGGAAAGTCACTATATTACTTACAAAGTGTGAGTATCTGAGACAGTTATGCATTCTCTCTGAATCTTATTGTCTATCTATAAAATAGGAACAGTAATACAAAATTCACAGAGTGTATAAAATTCTAAACCCAGCACTTCATACAAACACTTGAATAAAGAAGCTTTCTTCTTCCCCTGCTGGTGTAGCTCCGTGGACTGAGCACCACCTTCGAACTAAATGGTTGCCGGTTCCATTCCCAGTCAGGGCACATGCCTAGGTTGCAGGCCAGGTCTCCAGTGCGGGTGTGTGAGAGGCAACCACACACTGATGTTTGTCTCCCTCTCTTTCTCCTTCCTACTCTGTCTAAAAGTAAATAAACAAAATCTTAAAAAAAAAAAGATGGTTTAAAAAAAAGCTTTCTTCTTGTCTTCTTCCTCCTCTCCCATACCCCCTCCCCACTCCCCCTCTTCCTTCTTCTTCCTCTTCTTTTTCCCCTTTCTTCTTCAGACATATTATATATATATATATATATATATATATATATATATATATATATAATTTTATATATACATTTTCTTAGATTTAGTACTTTATATATCTAACTTATATCGAGTTTAAAAATTGTGTCCCCGACTTTTTATATTTTCAAGTTTCATATTATCTTTAAATTGCATATGATCAAAATATGTTTTTAAATGATTTGCAATATTTTTAATATTACTATTTGTCCTAAATCAAAGGTTTCTCTAGGGTCTTCACAACAATTTTATAATACTTCACAAATATAGCCCATCATTATTATGAGGAGAAAGTTTTTTAGGACTAAATATATTTAGAATCTGTTTTATACCAATGGGGTCAAAATCATGGTTAACCCAGTACCAGTGGTGTCAAGGTCATGGATCTTCTTGCACTTCATGTAGGCAACAACTCACCCTCTGTGGACACTGTGTGTATTTCATGGGGTTAACTGAGCAAGAAAGTGTATATAGTTTGTATGCATTCATTACTGCTTTTGATAGAGCAATTAGGCTGAGGGATTAGCCTAGTAAGAGTAAACATGAAGCATCTCCATGAGGATTGTAATGTATCTTCCAGCCAAATTATATTTCCTTCATTTATCTCTATTTATTTTTTAAATGAATAAATATTTGAGGGTGCAGTTTCAGATTTACAGAAAAGTTGCAAAAATTGTACAGAGTTTCCTCATACCCCACACTCAAGTTCCCCTGTTGTTAACATATTACATTACTATGGTACATTTGTCAAAATTAATGAGCTAATATCGATGCATTACTGTTAACTAAACTCTACACTTTATTTGGATTTCACTAGGTTGTCCAGGTTATTTTTCTGTTTCAAGAACCTAGACAGAACACTACATTACATTTAGCCACTGTGGCTCCTTGGTCTCCTTCAGTCTGTGAGTATCACAGGCTTCCCTTGTGTTTAAATGGCCTTGACAGACATTGAGGAATACTGATAAGATAATTTGTAGAATGTCCCTTAATTGTTTTCTTATATTTTTCTCATGGTTAGGCTAGAGTTATCCATTTAGGAGAAGTCTTCTGTTTGCTTTTATGCTGTTATTGTATTTTGTCTGGCTGAGTTCAAAAAAAAGCCATTTGAATGTAAGACAACATTTGGGATTGTCCTGTTTTATTCAGCTCTCCTTGTACACCTTTACTTAGCGACTGAGATGAAAGCTATTCAGATAGTACCAGAGGAGATGAGATAATGCTAGCAAGTCACTATACAAAACAAAAAATATTTTAGCATATTTCTCTATGTAATCTCCCTCCCCAAGTATATTTTCCTGAATCTTCTTTTACACCAAAGACAACCACTCACCACATATTACTCTCCAATGTTTCTTTCATTTTGTATACAAAAAGGTCAACCTGAAAATATACATCAAACCTGAACAAAAACATCCTCTTTTGCTATGTAACATACTGATGCTTGAAGTTTGCTCTTCCAGCATTATTTGTTTAATAGAAATATTTTCCATACCACCTGGTTCTGGCAGAAAGTCAAAATTTGCATTTATATGAGGTAGTTTATCAAATATAACATACAGAAGTCTGTTAAGTACACATTGCATTTTGTTTGTGAGAAAATCTGTTTGTATTTAATGTAGTTTTTAAATTAACCTTAATGAAAGCTTCTGAAAATTGTTGTTCTAAGCATTTGAAATATGCAACAAGAACTGGTGGAAGACATAAACATGTTTTCCATTATATGTTATCAGATAGCCCAAAATTACTACAAAGAAGAATGTGGGACTATGTTAAATTAGAAAGATAAGCAAGCATTGAGTTAAAAGCAAAGGTCTTTAGAAGAGGAAAGCATCTAATACAGTTAACTCCAAACATCTTATAACAATCTTCAGTCAGAGAGGTATTTTAACATTTTTAAGTTAGTGTTACTATATATAAAAGCAAGAATTATTTGCACAAAACCTTAACATTTTATTTTCCTTATCTAAGATTTACCAAATACAGATGAATCCAAGTTTTCCTAAATTACTGGAAAAGATAATTAGAATATAAACCTAGCTGGCTATATCTCCCAAGGTAATAGTGTGGTCTGTTTTCATTTTTCCACTCTTTTCATTTCTTATAATATCATCCTTAATATCTTTTTCAATTTCTACATATTCCATTTATTTTCACATAGAGGATTCCCCAGTAGTTGGATACAATATTAACATTTATTTCTAATATATCATGTTTTTATCAACTGTGGCAAATTCAAGTGCCTTTTAATTTTGAGCAAATACTTACATCAATGAAAGTGGCTAGAGAGATGCTAAGGTGACCAGGAGATCACAGAGCACATCTTCAAAAGACAAAATTTCAACTTGGCCCCATTCCATCTTTGCTTTGTAAAAGGAGATGCTTAGTATTTTTATATAGTGGATTTTTTCAGTTAAAGCTAGATATCCAGATATTTGTATAAAATCACATAATTTTTAAATGTGGAAGCTAACTTTGAAATATTTCAGTATGTTGTATAAGCCAAATAAATATATGTATATGGCTGGTGCTAGTTTGCAACCTGTGTTATAAACTACAATAAAGAATGTTAATGATTTCTTAATTCAAGCAAAAAGCTGGGAAATTTTTATTTCATTTAGCAAATATTATATTTTGTGACTGGAAAGCCATGGAATATTTAGAAAAAAGCCTTACGTTATTCAGAGGTATTGTTCTTCAATGCTTATAGCATTTGACAATGTCTGGATTGTGGTCCTTAGTCATAGAATTTGTTACACTTTTGATCACAAATTTCTTTGAAGCCATTGGAGTGTTGTTCCAATAGTTTTAAAAATTATGGAACAGAAATTTATGTAATAACTTTCATCATTGATCAAGCTATCTAACACTTTTAGTATCCTAAGTCCCTCATTTCCTACCTTTAAATGTGTTCATTCATAATATTTATCATATAGGAACCTCATCTAAAATATTTAATTTACTAAAATGAGACTTAATTATCCAGGTTTTAATTATCCATATGTTTCTTCTTTGATTTGCCATTAGTACAAGGCACATTTTTTTCCCTAAACCATCAAATGTAGTGATTTAGTGTCCTGGTGGCTTTGGTTGGGATAGAGGGAGGTATATGAAGCTATGATTTTCTGTGCTAAGATCTGTCAAGAAAAGCAGTGCACACTTCAGTCTTTCCCTACCATCACATTCTACCATCACTTTCTACAACTTCTGCTTCTCCCTTACATCTTAATCAGTTCCCTCTAACATGTTAGAAAGAACATGATAGAACTGGATGGCTATGAGTCATACAAGTCTTCCCTTCTCAAACCTAGCCCAACACAATTCTATGAGGGATAAGCCTTGAGTCCTTTTCCACTTTTACTGCATTCCCAAATCTGTCTATGTAGTAAAGTCAACATCTTTAATACAAGAATGATGTCATATACTGATTATTATTTCAAGAATGTATTTCAAGTGTGATTTAATGTGTTCAAGGGAGATGTTAAAGGATAAAAAGAGTTGTTCAGTGGGAATCTAGGAGTTACATACTTTTAATGTAAATAATTTTTCTTTATAAATCTTTTAACACTAAAGTACAGTTACAGGAATTCCATCTTAAATTGTAGTGTAAAACTCCATCCCTGACTCCTGAGCAGGTCTGGGAGAAATTATACTTTGTACATATGCAGATGTGTGCTTTTGTCTATTAAATTGGTCCGATGCACATAGAACACATGCTCATGTATTATTGTAGGACTTAAAGTATGGCAAAAACTAGTGTAAATAACTTCAGAAACTCCAGCACAGTTTTTAGAATAATCTCAGTGGCAGGAAAATTTTGCCCTGTGTTTACAGTTATATTTTTTTAAATAGCCATGTCTGATAATAAAATGAATAAACTTAGATTGGGCCATACACTGCTTTACAAAATAAAGGTTAAATTTTAATTTCTTCATTTAACAAACATCCACTAAGACTCTATATTATGCAAAGAAAACAATACACAATGGCAACTTCACAGTAAAAAGTGTATAGGTTCATGGTTTTAAAGGGTATAATATAATTTGAAGATGTATATATTGGCATATCTTAATAGTTAATTAGTTTTATTGTTTTTAGTCATCTAATATAATGTAAAATGCTATTAACACTAAAATTATTAAGTCAATATATTATTTTATGTGGCTATTTTCTAGGTAGATGAGTGGCAACTTGGCTAGTAAAAAATTATATAAATTTTAACGTATAAATTTTAAAATTGGAGTTTATTTTTAATCTTATCAATGTTTAAGGCTTGTGGTCTCTGAACCATCTGCATTAGAACCACCTAACTCTACTTGTTAAAAACATACACACTCATGGGAGTAAGTGGGAGAAAACTGTACTTGAACAATGATTAAAATAAAATTTAAAAAAAACATACACACTCAGTACTACGGTGGAGTTTACATTTTTGCCATCACCAGGTAATTTTCTTGTACAAAAATAATTGGGAAGTACTGGTTTACATATCCAGAAATCATTATGATTTCACTTTTCCACTGAGTCTCAGAAATCCTTAAAGCAAGGTAGAACTTCATCATTAGCTGTCTGCTCTATTGGGATATTCCTATTTACTAAAAATTACATTTGAGTCATTTAGTACATTTCCATGTTCTGTGAAGCACCTATTTATATATCATCTAGTATATTCTTTCTTTTATGCAAGTTTAATCATAATGTCCCTTCATAACATATCTTTCCAAAAAGAATGTTCAGTGGCTTGATGCAGTATAAATGATTACAAAATTTCAATTTTGGCAGTTAATTTCCCCTTTCTTAATGTTTAAGGAAAAATATACCATATGATGCTTTTGCTTGTCTGGCTTTGATCTAGCTCTACAGGGCCTTAAAGAAGGTCTCAAACTGTATATGGCTCTGGTTACAACAAAGATACAAAGAGTAATTTTTCACTTCAGATATGCTCATTTCATACAAAAATGTCTTTTATAAAATGAAGGAGTTAACAGTCCCACATATAACCTTTTCTGGTTACAAAGAGAAATGCAAATAATTTAATAACATTATTTGCTTATATCCCTGAAGGTTTAGATGACTAGTCATTATATAGGAACAGCTAGTTCTAATCTGCTTCAGAAGAAACATTTCTGCTAGTGTACAATAGCTAATATCAGATCACTAATAGGGTTAACCTTGTAAGTCCAAAGATATTTAAGAGTATTATGGTTTGAAGGTCAAGTAGTCTGCCTTACTGTAAAAGAAAGGCAAAGAAATGAATAGAAATTAGAAAGAATTAATTCTTCAAAAAGTTTTTACAAATCAAAACCCTACAGTTTCACACTGAGAACAAAAAAAGCATATTAAACACCAAAGTTTATCAAGACAAATTAGGTCCCAGTTTCAAATTTTCTTTAATCTTTTGCATCTGAACGTTTTTTTGGCCTCATGCTGTTTTCCCCAGTTAAATGTTAAAATGAATTCTAGCCAATACCATTGACTTCCTCCCTTAAAAATATTGAGACACATAATAAAAAATTAATTACTTCCCCTAATTTCCGTGTGATTCTTTAAAAAGATGTAAAATTCATTTAAAGTAAGTGGTGACTTTGTCTTTGAAGATCACGACAATTAACATGGATCAAAGCTTAGGTTCTGTAACGATGATAGCTTATTAGCATAATGAAATTAACTTAGAGACAAGAATCTTTAATAGGTACAACAAAAATGCTTTAATAATACTTGAAGAAAATTATGTATTTGCTAGAAGTACAACAGTTTCAGATTTTCCATCCAATTAATAAGTTGTTAATTAACTTCTTTTCCAAACAATGCGCACTTTAAGTTAACATCTGCCCATTGGAATATTCTGCCTATTGTGCTTCATTTTTTGGAAGAATAGAGCAGTTTTGCCAATGATACTTTGTATTTCCTAATTATTAAGAATATTTGGGTTTACCCTTCCATACTACAGATCCAATATTATTTATCATTAAAATAGGAAAAGATAATATAATACACTGAGAAGGGAATGAAGATGTCAGTATATGATTGCAACATGTTTGCTAAGTCATACTTCAAGTATTCACTTCAAGGGCAAATATTTCTTGTATAGCTTTACAGTACCTAAAAAATTTGACCCATTGTTTCAACCCAAGAAGAAATTACTTACTCATTAAAAATAATACTAATAATTTTGATCAGAGTGTAAATGTTGGAAATCACTTGGGTTTCAGAATAAGTGAAGGAATGCTTTATTTTTAGCATCAAGTCTTAAAAATTATGTTAATATGTATCTTGTAATTTATTTAATCACTCATTCATTGATGCAATATTTATTGGGCACTAAGACTTATTGAGTGTGCCATGCACTGTGTGTCCCCTAATATTAAAAAAATGAGGGGTTGTGTTATTGTAGGTGGTGTTTTCACTGTTGCTGGTGTTACTGTGTCAGTTGAATGGTTGATTTTATCCACATAGCAAAAATGGGCACTCCAGCCAGTTCTTCTTCCCGTGTTATACCTGATTGTCTTCTTACCCTTCTGACTGACACAGCAAGCACAATCCAAAAGCAAACACATAACAAAATACTGGTCTTTCATATTAAATAACAGGAATTTCTCCTTATTATACCCCTTCATCGTATCTCCTATAATCTCTTCCTTTTCCATATTGAGATAGGAAATATGTGTCTTCTAGTTTATATATGTTAGTAATAGTTCTAAACATATTCTTCTCTGGATCTAGAAATTAACAAATGCCCATAGGTTATTATGTTGATCCTAACCCACATCATAGTCTGGTCCCCTGGGAAATATCAGGTCCCTGGCTGCTTCTCTTGCCCTTGATCACCTGCATGTCTCTGCCTGTGTAGCTTCACTATAACTAGCTGTTTTCCACCAGATTAGGGCTAAAGCAGGAAATGTAGGCCCAACCACAACAGACATACAGAGAGAAATAGCAGGTGACAATTGGGACATAGCTGAGATGCTTTCAAATGTAACACTTAGAATAAAGTACGGTTTGAGTAAATTAAAAAAAACAGCATATGAAATCTATTTCTTTTTTCTTCATCTTTTAATTTTTGTAATTAGCTGGTAGCTCTCACTCCCTAGCTGACTTTAAGAATATTTTGTACCTTGTATATATGAACTCTTTTAAAATGTATCATATCAAACTACTCAACTATTTGGAGGGCCATATTTTTTTAAAAAGCATGTTTATTTTTAAACTATAGTAAAATTACATGGTATTTTGAGAAATATCCTGACTTTTCCCCTCTTCCTGTCCTGTACTCTCCCAACAACTCCAGTTGGCCAGAACTTACTGGAAGCCCAGTGGACACAGGAGCCTGGAAACTGTAGTCTGCAGGGGCCAGCTACTTCGATACTGAGCAGAGCACGAGAAAGGCCCAAAATGAATATGAGAATGACAGGCACAATTTTAGAAGTAACTTCTTATTAACTACTAACACAAGTGTACCTCATTTTATCAAGTTTTGCTGTACTGTTCATCACAGATACTATGTTTTTTGGTGTTTTGTTTTTGTTTTTGTTTATAAATTAAAGGTTTGCAGCAACCCTCTGTTGAGCAAGTCTATCCACGTGGGTTTTTCAACAACAGTTTCTCACTCTGTATCACATTTTGGTAATTCTCGGAATATTTCAAACTTCTTCATTATTATTATAAGTATTTGTTATGGTAACCTTTAATCAGTGATCTTCGATATTACTATTATAATTGATTTGGGAAGTCACAAATCTAACCATATAAGACTATAAACTTATTAAGTGTGTATTCTGACTGCTCCACTAAGTGGCTGCTCTCTATCTCTTCACATCCTTGGGCCTCCCTATTCTCTGAGATATACACAGAAAATGAAATTAATCCAGTTAATCATCTGACAGTGGCCTTTAAGTATTAAAGTAAAAGGAAGAGTCATACGTCTCTTACTGAGTCAAAAGCTAGAAATGGTTAAGCTTACTGTGGAAGGCAGGTTGCAAGCTGAGATAGGCAGAAAGCTAGGCCTCCTGCACCAGTTAGCCCAGTTGTGGATGCAAAAAAATTTTTTTTCCTTGAAGGAAATTAAAAGTGCTACTCCAATAAACACACAAATGATAAGAAAGTGAAATAGCTTTAATGCTGATATGAAGACACTTTTAGTTTAGTCACAATTATTTCCTTAAGCCAAAACCTAATTCAGGTTTTGGCTTAAGGCCCTAACTCTCTTCAATCCTATGATACCTGAGAGAGGTGAGGTAGCTGCAGAAGAAAAGCTTGAAGCTAGCAGAGGTTGGTTCATGAGTTTTAAGGAAAGAAGCCATCTCCATAACGTCAAGTGCAAGGTGAAGCGGCAAGTGCTGATGTAGAAGCTGCACCAACTTACCCAGGTGATTGGCTAAGATAATGAATGAAGGCTGCTACACTAAACGACAGATTTTCAGTGTAGATGAAACAGCTTTTTGTTGAAAGGAGATGCCATCTAAGACTTTTATAACTAGAGAAGGGAAGTCGATGCCTGGCTTCAATGCTTCAAAGGACAGGCTGACTTTAAGTTGCAGCCAATACTCATTTAGCATTCTGAAAATTCTGAAGCCCTTAAGAATTATGTTAACTCTACTCTGTGCTCTATAAATGGAACAACAAAGCCTGGATAACAGCACATCTGTTTACAACATGGTTTACTGACTATTTTAAGCCCACTGTTGAGACTTACTGCTCAGAATAAAAATCCTTTCAAAATAACACTATTCATTGACAATGTACCTGGTCACTCAAGAGCTCTGATGGAGATATATAAGATTAATATTGTTTTCATTCCTGCTAATGCAATATCCATTCAGCAACCCATGGATCAAAGAGTAATTCTGATTTTCAAGACTTGCTACTTAAGAGGTACATTTTAGAAGGCTATAGCTGCCATAGATAGTGATTCCTTTGACAGATCTGGGCAAGGTAACTTAAAAACTTCTAGAAATGATTCACCAATTTAGATGCCATTAAGAATATTCATGATTCATGGGAAGAGAACAAAATATCAAAATTAACAAGAGTTTGGAAGAAGTTGATTCCAACCCTCATGGATGACTTTAAGGAGTTCAAGATTTTAATGGAGGAAGTAACTGCAGATGGGACAAAAATAATAAGAAATATATAATTAGAAGTAGAAAACTACAATTAGGAGCCTGAAGATGTGACTAAATTGCTACAATCTCATGATGAAATGTTTTTGAAATATTTTATTTATTTATTTTTAGACAGAGGTGAAGGGAGGGAGAAAGAAAGGGAGACAAACATCAATATGTGGTTGCCTTCCATGTGTTCTACTGGGGACCTGGCCCCCAACCCAGGCATGTGCCCAGACTGGGAATCCAAATGGCACCCCTTTGGTTTGCAGGCCTGTGCTCAAT
This sequence comes from Phyllostomus hastatus, assembly GCF_019186645.2. Taxonomy (NCBI): domain Eukaryota; kingdom Metazoa; phylum Chordata; class Mammalia; order Chiroptera; family Phyllostomidae; genus Phyllostomus; species Phyllostomus hastatus. The sequence goes on from NW_025333498.1 coordinate 42,288,321, forward strand.
CCACTGAGCCATACCAGCCAGGGCTCATGATGAAACTTTAATAAATGAATAGTTGCGTCTTATGAATGAGCAAAGAAATGGCTTCTTGATATGAAATCTACTCCAGGTAAAGATGTGAAGATTGTTGAAATGACAACAAAATGTTTAGAATATTACATAAACTTAGTTGATAAAGCAGTGGCAAGGTCTGAGTGGGTTGATTCCAATTTTGAAAGAAGTTCTCTGGGAAAACCATCAAACAGCATCAGAAAGAGTCACCCTATGTGGCAAACTGCATTGCTGTCTCATTTTAAGTAATTGCCACAGCCACCAGCCTTTAGCAACCTTGCCCTGATCAGCCAGCCAGCAGTCATCAACAGTGCAACAAAACCCTCACCAGTGAAAAGATTGCAACTCACTGAAGGCTCAGATGATGCTTAGCATTTTTTAGCATTAGAGTATTTTTTTGAAAATATGTACATTGGTTTTTAGACATAATGCTATTGCACACAATAAAGTGTAAAGATAAATTTTACACACATTGAGAAACCAAAAATATTGTGACTTCCTTTATCATAATATTTGCTTTGTTGTGGTGGTCTAGAACTGAACCCACAGTATCTCTGAGATGTGTTTGTATTAGAAACAACAGAGCATTACTGAAATATAATCTTCACAGATCATATTGCCACCTCGCTGGTAGTCTGAAGCCCACTACCATTCAGCTTGAGACTGGGGAAATCTTTCTGAAATGCATTCAAATCATGTCACTTTTTCAATCTTGACATTCAGTTCATTCTTGTGGTTTATCTTAATTTATATAGTTTACCTCACATACCCTTTTTATGTAGTTATGTAGCTCAGCACACAAACTCCATTATATAGTTTATCACACAGACACTTTGTTCATTATGTCCTTTTCACCTCTTGCACCACCTTCTGGACACCAACATCTACCTTTTGATCCAACTTAACTAATCACTTGCAATTTTATAACGTTTCAAGTTTTTTCAGACTACTATGTTTCACGTGGTTTCTTCTGCTTAGAATACCAGTGGCCTTTTCCTATCCACCACCAGGGTAGCCTCATTTTTTTTCCAGTAGAATAAGTCCTATATTTCTTCAATTCTTAACTTAACTCTTATGTCCCTGGTATGATGCAGAGAACTCTTTTTGCTGCCCTTGGGCACAAAGGCCTTTTATTGTTTCCCACATAGTAGAGAAACAATAAAAGATTGTTGAATTAGTAGTTAAGGAAGGAGTAATCTCTTCATTGATCACAGTAGGTAACAGCAAATTCATTTTATACATCCTAAACCTATAAAGACAACACAACAAAATGAAGTGATATTCCATTTTGTTATCATTAGTGTAAGTGTAAGTTTTTTAAAAAGTATTTTTGAACAGTAATTAAAGTATCTTGCAATGCTTTCCTTTAAATAAAAGGACATTTAGCTCATTTCTTTTTCATTGAGAATTCTCTTTTAATGCAATCATTTCCTTCTTTACATGTGTTGCAACTCTTCATTTTCTAAGGTTTTACCCAGCTGTGTCCTGGATTTGAATTTCCCTTGATGACCCCATTCTTTTAATGTTGCTATTCTTGTTTGTTTTCAGAAAAATTTATGTTTCACACTTAATTTGCATGTTTTTCTTCTAACTTCATGAGTTTGAAAAAGAGTAACGTTTCTGGTCTCATATGACAAGTCAGCAATATAATGTTCTGTGATTTTAAAAAATGTTCTGTTTTATTTTTCTTAATCAAGTGCAAAAGATATTTGTTCTGGTAACTCTCTATTTTTCATGTACATTATCCAACTTATAGCAAGGGAATCCCTAGGAAGGAAGGAAGGAAGGAAGGAAGGAAGGAAGGAAGGAAGGAAGGAAGGCCAAAGCTAATTAATGTCATTTTTCATTCACATTTACTTGTCAGTTTTTGACCATGAGAACTTTCATCTCTATACCTGTAACTGTGTTATTACTAAACCTTAGAAATTGATTTAAGTTGGGATCCTTTCAAGGACTCCTATACAATAGATTGTCCAAGGGTTGATATAGTGAGGATACTAAGGATATGTTAAAAAATATTAGCTACTAGATGACCATTGTTATTGTAAAAGACTATATGAAAAAAATAGGGCATTCAAGTTTGCATGAGTGATGCAGTTTGAAGCAGATTTGAATAATATATGGAGCCATAATTAGATTCCTTCAGCTGCTTTAAAATATTCTATGAAAAGATGACAATCATTTCTGATATTTCTATTTGTTTTTGCATGGCATAAATTATATATGTATTATTTTTAGTGAGAGATTTTCAATCACATGCAGAAGTATGAAGATGTAACAATCAATAATAATATACACATCCTCCAAATTCAACAATTATCAACTTCAAATTTAACTATTAGCCAATACTATTCTACATATCCCCATTCTCCCATTTTTGTTGTTGATGATGATGTTATTTAGCTGGAGTATTTTAAAGAAAATCCTAGACATTATATAATTTTAGCTATAAGAAGTGCAGTATGTATTTCTAAAAATAAGAAAAATTTAAACATAACAACATCAAAGTGATTAAACAATTACTTCTTAATATTGTCATAATCCAGTCCACACTTAATTTTCCTTATTTTTTTTTAGATTACATGTTCAAATCATGATATAAACAAGATTTACACTTTTCATTTAGTTAAAATATCTGTTTAAGTTTCACTTAATCTTTAACAGCTGTTCTTTCTCTGAGTGGAGAAACTGGGTCATTTTTCATCTTGAATTTCTCTTATTCTTGATGTGACATTATTTCCTTACACTGGCACTTAGCATTTTCCTTTTCTTCAGATTTCTTAGAAACTGGTGGGTAGAGTTAGAGTCTTAAACACATTCATATCAATATTCTGGTGGTATTTGTGAGGCAAACTCACTTCATGGTTAGTGTTTTGTGTTTGTTTCCTATGGTACTACATCAGGATCCACTTAATATCCAATGGTCCATTTGTACTGTTTTTTTGTTAAGCTGATATTTAGTGATGTCTTATCAAGGCATTCATATTTTGTCACCTTGATACAGCCATTATAAAATTCCCCATCAAAATATCCATGCAAGTTTTAAAACATTATCTATGTATAAACATTACATAGATAATTATTTCATTAGAGGTTACAAAGCATTGATTTCAAAAATTCTTTCTTAATGGAATTTTTCCCCCATGTTAAAAATTTTGGTTTCTTTGAAATATACACTGAACTAAACTGTAATTAAACTGGGTGGCATCCATATTGAGCTTAGTAAAAATATTTCATTATATCCTTTTTTATATTATATACCTGTGATGAGAACAAATTCCAAATAATAGGGGATGCATTAAATATTGAATTTTGAAAACTCAATAAGTTTTAAAATATTTGAGACTGTTAAACTCGCTTCTATAACATTTTAAAAATTAACCATTTTTAGTTGAAAAAATTGTAGATATACATGAAGTTTTAAGTAATAATGTATATGTTTCCCATTATATCATCTTGCAAAATTATAGTATCAACCAGGATATTGATGCTGATAAAGCAAGAATTCAAGACATTTATATTACTACAAAAGTTATTCATGTTTCCTTTTATAGTCATTAGTATAGTATATTTTCAGCATATAAATTCTGTGCATATTGTAGTTTCACAACTTTTTATCTCTTTTTTGCACAATTGTGACACTATAATTTTAATTTTGATGTCCATGAACTCATTGTCAGCATATAGAAATAAAATTACTTTTCAGACTTTTAACTTGTGTCCTACAAACTTCCTGAACTCAGTTTCTAGGAGATTTTTAGTAAAAATCCTTGGGATTTTCTATGTAAACAACATGCCAACTGAAAATGAGAACTGTTTTACGTCTTCCTTTCCAATCTGTATGGCATTTATTTCCTTTGCTAATCTTATTGCACTGGCCCAGAATTTCAGCACAATGTTGAATAAGAGTGGTCAAAGCAGATACTTTTGTCTTTTTCCTGATTATAAGGAAAACACATTCAAATTCCTCACCATTAAGTATTGGCTTTTTTATAGATGCTGTTTGTCAAACTGAGAAAATTTTCTTATATTTCTATTTTTCTGGGAGTTTTTGTCATGAATGGTTATTAAATCTTGTCAAATGCTTTTCTTTTCTTAATCAGTTGATATAATTGTATTTTTTAGCCTATTAGTACAAGAGAGTATATAATAGCTTTTGAATGCTGAACCAGCCTTGCATCATTATAATAAACCCCACTTGGTCATGGTGTGTAATTCTTTTTATATATTGCTGAATTATACTTGCTAACATTATATAAAGATTTTGTGTCTATTTTCATGAGGAAATTTTGCTCTATTTTTCTTATTCTTTATTGTTTTTATCTGAGTTTTAGTGTAATACTAGGTTCTTAAAATGAATTTGGATGTATTCCTTTCTCTTTCACAGAAGGGATTGTGTATAATTAGTGTTAATTCTTTTTTTAAAAAGTTCAGTACATATTCCCAGTGAAATTATTCAGGCCTGGCACTTTCATGAGTTTTTAAATTATAAATTCAATTTTCTAAGAGTTATAGAACAATTCAAATTATCTACTTCCTATTTGGTAATTTGTGGTAGGTCGTGCTTTTTAAGAAATAGGTGCATTCTATTTAAGTTGTCACAGTTATTTGAGTAGAGTTGTTCACAGTATTCTTTTTCTCTGATGTCTTTAGAGACTGTAGTGATAAGCTCTCTCCAAATGCTAATTGATATTGATAATTTTTGCTCTCTCTTTTTTTTGTAATTTGGTAAATTTTCTTGATCTTTGCAAAAGAAGTTTTTTCCCATTGTTTTTCTCCTTTTTATTTGACTTATGCTCTTCCTTATTTCTTTTCATCTGCTTGCTTTAGGTTTCTAATGTTCTTCTTTTTCTGGATTCTTAAAGTAGGAGTGGAAATTATTGATTTGAGAGTTTTCCTCATATATTTAGTGTTGTACATTTCCCTCTCAGTACTGATTTAAGGGTGTCACACCAGTTTTGGTATGCTGTATTTCCACTTTTTATCTAATTCAACATTTTTTTATTTTCTTTTACAGTTCCTCTTTAAGTTATAAATTATTTAAAAGTCTGCTGTTCAGTTTCCAACTATTCAAAGATTTTTCTGTTATTTTCTATTCTTCTAGTTTGATTTCATTTTGGTCATAAAATACACTTTATATGCTTTTAATGACTTTAATTTCATTGAGTTGTTTTTACAGCCCACAGTATGATATACCCTTCAACCCTGACCCATTTCCCCTCTTTTTCCAGGACTCTAGTGACATGAATGTTAAGCCTTTAGTCATGGCCTCAGAGGTCCTGAAGTCTCTGTTCTCCCCCACTTTTTTTTAAATCTTCTATTTCTTCCCATTCTTCAGGATAAGAAAATATTCTTATCTACATTCAACTTCACTAATTCTTTTTCCTATTCTTCCACTGAACCCATTCACTGAGATTTTAATTTAATTTAATTTTTTAATTCTTAATTTTCACTTGCTTTTTGCGTGTTCTAGTTATATACTGAAAGTTTCTAATTTTTTGTGAGAATTTATTTTTTGCCTTTATCATATTTTAACTGGTCATTGACCATTTTTTTATAATGGCTGTTTTAAAATTTTTGTCATATAATTCTAATTCATCTGTCTTCTTGTTGACATCAATTGATTGTCGATTTTCATTCTAGCTGAGATTTGCCTTGTCCTTAATTATATTTTATTGAACCTGGGCTTTTGGAGTATTATAATTAAACACTAGATCTTATTTAAATCTTCTATATTCACTGGCCTGCTCTCATGCCACTCCATCAGGGGAATATGGGACACCACTGCATTACTGCTAGTTTAGGATAGCAATCCATATTCCCCACTCAGCCTCTGTTCGCACTGCACTCAAAGAGAGGTTGAAATGACATGGTGCCCAGGTGGTATCTGCAGAGACCCAGTGGGTAGCCGTAACTCCCACCTATTCCCAGGAGTACTAGTACTCCTATAACTTTTTATATCACATCTAAACCTAAAGTGATGCAAGCACAACTCAAATCATTAATGATCATCATTAATGAAAAATTGGTCATACAATTTTTTAAATTTTTTTATTGTTGTTCAATTACAGTTGTCTTCATTTTCCCCCTACCACTCCCCCACACTCCAGCCATCCCCACCTCCCACCCTCATCCTACCCTCTTTAGCTTTGTCCATGAGTCCTTTATATATGTTCCTTGATAACCCTTCCCACTAATCCCTTCAAAATCTCCTCTCACCTCCCCTCTGGTTACTGTCAGTTTGTTCTTAATTTCAATGTCTCTGGTTATATTTTACTTGCTTGTTTATTTTGTTGATTAGGTTAGGTTCCACTTACAGGTGAGATCATATGGTATTTGTCTCTCACCCCCTGCCTTATTTCACTTAGCATAATGCTCTCCAGATCCATCCATGCTGTTACAAAGGATAGGAGCTCCTTTCTTTCTGCTGCATAGTATTCCATCATGTAAATGTACCACACTTGCAATTTTTAAAATCAACCGTTACAACCATTCAAAATTAAGACAGTTAAAATTCTAGTTAGTGAATCCAAATGCTACACCATTTATTAAAAATGTAATGCTGAAATTTCCTTTTAACAATTTTGAATCCAATGGAAATTCTTTCCAGCAAGATCTAATTTATGAACATAATATTAGAGCCGCTACCATTCAGCTAGTATGAACATCATTAAAAGAACACAACTGCTCCACAATAAGATGAATTCAATCCATACAAAGTAATGATGTAGTGCCACCCCCTCCTGTCTAACAAGAACCTCTACCTCACAGCCATGGAAGCCACTGTGTTCCCACCCAAGTACAATTCATACTACACAGTTCATCCTTGGAAACCTGAAAAAAAGGCTCCTTCAGAAGATCCAAAAGAGTTTTATTCAAAATGGTACAATGAACTCTGCAGCTGGTCACTGAGTTGTCTAGAATCTTCATTGTTGATCCTGGAGCACCATAGAAAAGCAACAAATACTAGATGTTACTCATCCTGCTCACCATCTCCAGGATTTCACTATCAGATCCAGCTTGGTGTGACTGCTTAAGGCCAAAGACATATAGCCTGAGGGCAACTGGTCATGAAGTCTAGCTAGTCTGATCCTGAGCAGAGGCCCACCAACCTGTGCTGCACTGTGCATAGGTATCACCAGATTATGTCACTGTGTGTGCTAAATTCCATATACAATCTGAAAACATGCCATCTTTACTTCTGACAAGAGACTATGCTCCCCTCACATGACAGAATGCAGGTGAATATTTACATCAAAGTAACTTTTAATTTTGTTTTTCTGCTGATATTATAATACATGGGAAAGGAAATCATCAAAATGCTCATTGCGATGATATACTTAGAAGCACTTCAAGATTTAATAAGGAAAAGACAGAGCTATTGACAAGACCCGTGCGTACTAGTTAACTAACATCAAGACAAGCATTGAGATTTCTTACAGCCTTAGTCACTGAGCAGGTCACTTTTCCCTAAGTGTTCTAAAGTAATCCTTAACTAGTCACAACAGCACCATTTCAGCATAACCATTGCTTGTCCCTTCCTCAACCAACCAGATAATGGACCCTCTCTCCCCCAGGCAGTTGTTCTTGGTATTCCTAGGTTGTCAAGAAAGTTCTTAGGGATGCATCTTAAACAAAAAACACCGTATGGTATTTCTCATAAAGCTAATTTTTATAAATTTCAGTATAGTTTTCTACTTTCTTTATTTTAAAAGTTTATACTATTGATAAATGAGAGGGTTATAATTGAGGTTTTATGTTCTATCTTCTTTTTATTAAATAGGCAATTGATAACTCTATGTTAGTCCTTATTTCTATTTAATTTTACTGGTCTATGAAGTTCAAGTCAAGGGGACACTTTACAAAATTAGTATCGTTTATTTGGCCTTTTATAACATTCAGAAATATAAAATTAATTTTCTGAAATAGATATTAAAAAGAATAGACTAAAAGATACAGCAACTAAAATAACAAAAGTCAAATAATACCATATGCAAATTGTTTTAATATTTAAGAGGAGCAAAGCTGTTGTGTGAAAGCATCTATAAAAATATTTCTGGCACAAAAATAACACAAAAGCACCATGAGGCTCAACCTGTGGGATGGCCTAAAACCCCATTATAGGCCAAATAGCTGGTGTTTACTAGAAATGTACAACCTGATTCAATCCTGTTAGCACAATACGGCAACTGAACTTAAATACAGGCATTCCTTCAGAGGAGACCCCATTGACAGTTATAGAAACAAGTTAATTCTCACCTTATTTTTAATTCTGATTATAAGTAACCATGCCTCCACCTTCTGGTTTAGCATCTCGATATTATGATACAAGCATGGAACAAGAACTTAAGGAAAGTTTGGGGATTTACTTTCCAGCATCTGAGATACTAAAGGTGAGATAAGAGTGAACATGTGTTGGTAGGACAGTAATTAGGTTCTGACATAAGGTACAGAATCAAATGTTAGCTAAATCTGTTCACAGCTGGTCTCATCTCAATTAATGAAAAAAAATATATACAGTATACACCACACCACACAAGTGAGTATATAGAATTGAGGGTTCTTGCATGAGAGTCCTGGCTGGAGCTTCTTATTAGCATTGTTAATTTCAAAGATGGCAAATGGCTTGCTCCAGAAAACACAATTTTTGTGCTCTTCCTTCCATCTCCCCCTTTTTCTCCTTCCTCCCCCTTCTCCTTTTTCTCCCTTTCCTCCTTCCCAGGCTTCTCCTCCCCCTTTTCTTTCTTAACTCTCTATAAACCTAACTATAGGTGCTTATATGACCCAAGCAAGACAGAATCTTCCTCTTAAATACCATGAATGATTACAGACTTTAAAGGGATTATTGTTCATGTATAAAAAGCTGTGAAAAATAAACAAAAGAAATAGGACTCCGAGCTGAGAGACAAGATTAGTCCTAACTCTTCTCCTATCCAACTGAATAACTTTAGACATGTAAATATTCAAAGCTTCTCTTTCCACATAAGGACAAGATCCCAATATTTATTCCATATTTCTCACAAGCTGCTTATGAGAGCTAATTAAACTTTTATTAATATTTTAAACTATGGAACATCTAGACCAAAATCACTTTCCCTTTAAAAAAGGGAAATTATCTCATTTTACTTTCTAGCACTATGATCAATAAGCCTAACTGGATCCATGAATTATAAAGATCAGAAAAACTGAGGTCTCGACCAGTGATATTTCAAGGATTAGCACATCAGCCTCACCGGGAATGGAAATGTATAGTACCCACCCCAGATTTGCTGAATCGGAATATCTTAGAGTAGGGTCTGCCTGGGAATCTGTATTTTTAACAAGCTCCATCAATGATTCTAATAGTCACACCAATGTGAGAAGTGCTGGTCTCTGGACTGCATATTGGCAGAGAACAAAGCAGAGAGCCAGGACTAAGTCCCACAGTCCCTGAATCCTAAATCAAACCTTTGTAAACTATACAAATGTAAATAACTCTATTATTTAAACCACACTTAAATTTTAATGCTGGCTCTGGTTTTGTAAAGTGTTGTTACTAGAGAGCAGGAAAAAGACCTGGGATGAGGCCATAAGGGAAAGATTTTTTCTGCTTATTTATAGCTTTTACATATGTACTCTGTATGATTTCACAAAATAAACACATTTACATTCTTGCAGGCATAACCCACAACCAAAGCTCTCTAGGTTTAGTGGATTCTTGTACAAAGCCAGGTCCCAGTTGCTACATTTACATTTGACAAAAAATTAAATTAAGACAAGAAGAGACTTATGTCTTTAAGCCTCTGTAAACAACTTCTAAACCACTGACACATGTAGTATAGCTATCCTTAAAAGGAGAGAATGCCCAAATAAAATAATTCCATGTGAACAAACTTACCCTTCTCAAGATAATGAAACGGATGTTCTCTCTCTCTCTCTCTCTCTGTCTCTCTCTCTCTCTCTCTCCAGTTTTATTCAATTTTTTTAATATTTTATTTTTTATTTATTTTTAGAGAGAGAGGAAGGAAGGGAGAAAGAGAGGGAAACATCATAGTGTGGCTGCCTCCTGCATGTGCCCCCTACAGGGGAACTGGGCTGCAACCCAGGCATGTGCCCTAACTGGGAATTGAACCAGTGAAACACTTTGGTTCACAGGCCAGCACTCAATCCACTGAGGCACACCAGCCAGGGCTTATTCAAATTTTTTGAAATGGAATTGAGTGGGAAAATAATCAATAGTCTGTTCCCTTTGAAACCATTTGTTCTAAAAAGTGACCAAACTTCAGAATAATTAGTTTTGTTGATGATTTTAAGTTACAGATAACTCCAGAACATTGCTTTCTTCTGCCCAAAGACTGTTCAGATAAAACTAGAGGAGCTGGAACCCTGAACCAGTCACTTCTCATTGTCAGCAGTGTTGTCTTGTAACATCAGCATTCAGAGTAAGTACTATTGTTTTCTATGCATGTCTTAGTATTTTAAAAATCTAGAAGCACTGCAATCAAGAAAAATAAAAGGGATACTGGTTTCCTTCCTTTGCTATTTCAGAAGAGTAGAGTTCCAAGTTCCTTGGCTTTTTTCCCCTCAACAATGAGAAGTGAGAATTTGAGCAAATATGCATAAGGACTCATGGACATTGACAACAGTGTGGAGATTGCTGGGGGTTGGGGAGTATAAAGGGACTAAATGGTAATGGGAAAGATACAATAAAGATTAAATTAAGATAAAAACCATTAGCATTTCCCACCTTAAACCATTAGCATCCCACATTAGAATTTCCATAATTCTCCAACTTCCTCATGTTGTCATCTGTCCTTACAAGGCATGTTGTATTAGAAACAAAGCAGAAAACAACTGCTTAATGATTTAGTGTACTAACTAGAAATTGTATCTAATCAAATTGTGCTAAATTCTTTTGTAAATAAAATCAGTATGTACCAGGGACCTGATCAAAGTATTTAAAGAAGAATTTAAAATTACAAATAAATTACCAAATTAGAAATAAAATGGTTATAAAAATTAAATACTATATCACTATAAACATTCATAACTTTTTTTAAATTGTTAATTTTAGAGAGAGAGAGAACAAGAGAGGAAGAGAGGGAGAGAGAAGACATGGATTTGTTGTTCCCCCAATTTATGCATTCATTGGTTGTTTCTTATATGTGCCCTGCCTGGAAAGCAAACACACAACCTCTGCACATCAGGAAGATGCTCAAACTGAGCTACCCACCCAGAGCCTAAGCATTCATAATTTAATTCCATCTCTTCCTGGAGTATTCAAATGAAACATAAAGATAATATATAAAATAATAATAATAATAAATAACAGTACAAGAATAAAAATGAGGAGGGGTAGTATTCAGTGAGACAATAATATTTGAGGAATTTCATTCAATTTATTTATCAACTTTTTCTGTTTCACCAATTTACACCTGTATATTTGGGCCTGTACAAAGTAACATGGCCTAAAGTCTAGAATAACTGAAATCAGATGTTATTGATTTGAAAAAGCTGTGAAGAAACAAAACTATTTTACAGAGTTTGAGAGGGAAAAAATCAATCAATGATATGAACAGACAATCTGGTTAAGGTCAGTAACATATGACATTGAGTGTCAGCTCCTAGACAAAATCATGAGATCAAATTTCTCATTGCTCTCCCCCTGGCTCTTGGTGACTGCTGACTGTCCAGAGACTTCATACCTGGTTCCCACTGGACCACCACATATTAATCAGAACACTTTGGTTGCAGGTGACATAAAGCCAACTCAAATAAGCAGTAATGGGGTGCAGCAGAGCTCAAAGACTGAACAGTCTAGGGGTAGAGTTAATTTAAAGTATGACTGGTTTCAAGAGCTTACATGAATTTGTACTTCTTTTTTTACTCTGCCCCCTATCTCAGCTCTGCTTTGCTCTGATATTACTTCATTTCACACAGGCATTTTTATTGTGATGACACGATGACTTAGAGGAACTCTAAGCCTTTTTGGGGATATCTCAACAACTCTGATATATAGACTGCACATTAGGTTTCATTAGTCCTAAATGTCTGGTTCTAAATCATACACTTATTGTGCAACAAACCATTGTGGTCAGGGCTGTAATGTTTCTATTGAGCAAATCCATGTCAAGATTTTCCCTGGAACTGGGTGATAGGAACCCCAACTGAGTGAATTAAGAGTAGCGGATAACTGGTTTTCCTAGGAAAATCAGGGTAACTTTAGCCTAGAAAAACATGGGAATGAATACTATCTCAAAACAAATGTCCACTAAAGTCTACAGTTCTGGACAGTGATCCACAATTCAGACCCTTTCTTACCTCCCACACCTTAACAGAAAGAAGTCTTATATTTCATTCCTCATGGTGCTTCTAAGTGAATAAGCTTCCTTAAGTATAAACTGCACCATCATAGCTTCAGTATCATAGCCTGGGAATCAGGAATGATGGCAGGGAGTACTTTGGTCTTCCTTATTACAATTTCTGCTTGAGACACCCAGTGACAGATGTTGCTGCAGAAATTCAAGCAGAATACTGTTGAGTGTATGTAGTTTAAATGTTCTTTCTTACCTGGAGCTGACATCTGCCCCTCTGTGACCTACCTCCCTAGAATTTTCCCCCTTGAGCTATCCAAATTGTACCCATTATGTGTGATACATAGTAGATCTTCAAATATGTAAAGGTAGGTTTATTAAAATGCTAGGCATATAACATGATCTCCAGAAATTTAAGACCTAACCAGTTCTTTATGCCTATTTGTTCTCTTAACTGTTATGCTACTCTTTTTCCCATGAACTTCATTTGGTTGAACTATAGATTGGAAGAATTTTTATTATTGTTTTTGTTGTTGTTTGCTGTTTGTTTTATTTACATAGTCTCTAAAATTCAAGTAGGTAGAAGTTAAACCAATATTTATAAAGAATGGTTATCTTTTTATATTATTACTCTCATCACCTATAGGCTTTCTATCTTAACAATAAAAATATATCAATACCAGCTGTGCAGAATACAAAAATATTCTGTATTCCTGTATATTTTTTTTCTTATTCCATTTGTCAGGTTGTTTGACTCCAAAACAAACAAGCAATTTGAGTCTTATAGAGAGTGTATACTTTATAATCTTGAAGTCTACAAAAATTTATTTATTGTTGCAAATGGTCGGATTCCTGCTTGTGTGCTATGGGAATTAAATTTCTGTCCTAATGTTTTGGCACATCTTCAGTATACTTACCTCTGTAGGAGTGGTGTGTATCCACAATTATGTTGTTTGAAAAGAATCTTTGTACTGGAAAATCCCATTGAGATGTAGCATCGTGTTTCCAAGGGTGTCTTGGGACAAGAAAGAATAGGGCAGCAACATACATCCACTTGGTTACATCATTCATACCAGAGAAATTATCATCCTACTGTTAGTGGGGAACACTTGTACTTCTCTATTATCAAAGATTTTGCAGAAATGCTCAGCCATCTCTATTCATTCCATTCCAGCTGTTCTGACACAAGGAATGAAACAGATTGTTTCATTCTCTAGGCATGCATTAAAAAGGACAATGCCATCATTTGGGGGGGGCTTTTGAAGGGGTTTTGCTCAATTTGGACTGTGTGTGGAGCAAGCTCACTGCTTTATAACAAAAGCATAAAACTCAGTGGTGACAGGCAAGTCAAAGGCTAAAGAATCTGTTAAAAAGAAGAAGCCCTAAATGTTCAGCCATAAACAACAAGAGCCATCGGAAAGAAAGCAGGGGAAAGGTAAAGGAGACCGTGAGAAGAAATGTGCAATGGCTCAGCACTGCATCTTTTTATAGTCCTTTGGGAAAACTTGCTGGACTCCAACAGCGCTTTCCTGAATTGTCCTACATCAAAGAGCCACAAGCATGTTCTTTTGTGAGCTTGTTATCTGTACCTTTTAAGCATGCATAGATTTGATATTTTTGGTACCAAATATTAAAAAATTTTAAGTCAAGTATTGGGTACTTTCTTGTCATGTGACTTTGAGGCATAAGCCTTGTCGTCTCCTGGGAAATCTATCCTTTCTGATTTTCTATATAAGCCACACATATCCACTAGCTTTTCTTATTCTCCCTTCTTTTCACTTTTTACTCCTATTTTCCTTGAATGCCAAATACACAAATACATACTTCCACTTGCTTTTTTCATACCAGTGGCAAACATTGAAAATTAATCATGGAAATTTTAAGATATATGAATCATCTTCAATATGTATTCTGGGAAGTTACCACCAAGAGAGAATTTAAAAGTGAGATTAAACATTTTTATATTCTGACCTAGGACTGTGAAAACTTAGAAATCTAGAAGGCTCCCTGAATACTTCTCTGATATGAATTTTGGAAAGAACATATTTCTATACTTGATCCAATAATGATAACATAATTGATTCTCAATTTAAAATCATTGTGGAAGGCAATATTTTATCTTCAATTTGGCTCAGCTTTTACTCCGCAAATATATATGGATTTAGTGTTTGAAGATTCACATTGATTTTTGAAAGTAGTAATTTTCAGACAACTAAAAAAAGTAATATACTCTATTATAAAATATAAAAAGCAATATAGGTTCTGCACTTACCACTTTTTCCCCTTTCTCATATTCCATCCTCAAAGCTTGTATGGGTGTTAACAAGAGAAGTTGGCTTCACCTGTCAGAGGGGAGACTTTAATAGAAGTTTTTACTTCTACTTGGAAATTTTTCTTTTGATTGGCTTGTCTGTTGAATCACATCCCATTTCATCCTTTCCTCCCATAATACTAATGGACTCTGGGGTCTTCTTCTTTTTATCTTAATAATAGGCAAAAGCAATCCTTGAGGCTTCCACATGGTTATGATGGGTTCAAAATGAATAGAGTAGGTAGGGCATTGGTTTCCATATGAAATTATGAGTAAGGTACAGTTATTTAGCATGTACTTTTGCCTACATGTCCTCTGAGAAACCATGCAATGGAGGCAGATGGCTGTATTCAAGGATCCAGTGGTCCCACAATGATAACAGATACATAACCCTAACAAATATGGTGTTTGTCCAATGAAAGTGAGTGCGCAAAATGTATTAGTGGGAGAACACGAGGTAGAAAGATTTGAATGTATTAATCCAGGCCACAAACTAAGATATGTATCAGGCAGTAAAACTAAGCAGTTTATTCATTATTCAAAGAGGACATTCGGTCTGAAAATAGATACCTAGGGAAAGCTCTTGATTTGAGGAGTTTGGTCTTATGAATATAATAAATACTGTATTGGTGTGCTATACTCTCTGTGAATGGTGAAGCCCCCTAGCCTAAAGAACCTAGGGGCTCAGTCTGGGCTCCTTCTTCTAGATAAAAGTGAGTTAATATTCCTTCTATTGTTTTCCCACCAACACCACCATGACTTCAATATTTCTGGCCCATGCTGTACACAGACCTACAGGTGACATTATTTCACAGAAAGAAAAATTGATTCTAAAACCTACCCTGAATTTCTTCAAATGATTATAAGCCATTTCTGCCTCCAGTTTTTGGTGTTCCCTGCAATATTTCTCACTGAATTGTTATTTCAAGTTATACCTTTGAATATGCCCTAAGTTCCTAAAAACTTATTTCAGTTAACTCCCCACCTTTTCAAAGCACCTACAAACACACTGCCAATTTTGTTTGTTTGTTTTCAGAATTGTGGGAATGTGAGTCATGGAGAAAGGGATATTGTGTCTGGCAAAATACATTTAACTTAAAGAGCGTCTTGGACATTCCTCTTCTTACACACCATGATAACCACATTCCTGCTTTAAGAAATTTTGCTGGTTTCTGAAGGAACTTGGTGAGATAGCATCAGGATGAGGGGAGAATGAGTCTTACACTATTGGTCAGTAGAGGATCCAGAATATAAAACTATATATTAAGCATCAAAAACTTCAATTTGCATGGCTTTCCATATCACTAATGCTTGAGGACATAGTAAGTAGATCCACCTTATTTTCCCACTGCAACCTCTAATGCCTTTTCACCTTAGTCTAAATTACTAGCATCCACTATAAAAAGGTAGCAAGGCAGTGAGTGGGTTGTGTGAAGAAAATAATAGCAATTCTACTTGATTGCTTTTGTTATTTAAATTCTATTATGTTTTATTAACTGTATATTAATGAAAGTTATAAATACCCAAATAAATATACATTTGGGGATATAACTCCTCATTTTTTGTGGCTTCAGAGTAGTTGGAAGATTCTTCCAAAATCCCATTTTGTGGGTGTGCTTAGGAGAGTAACAGCTTCTCTTCAACTTATTAAGACTTCCCCACAATAATGCCACCTGCCTGGGGGTGCTTCTGTGGGTTATCTTTACCTGGTCTACTTTGCACTAGTACCAACATCTCTTTCTCCTTTTTGTGATCTCTCCCTTCTTTCCACAATCTCTCCTGCAATTCATCTTTGCTTCAGCAACTGAGCAGAACGAAAAGGTATTACCCTCCCTTCTAAGAGAGATCTTATGACTGAATAAATATTGTGTTCCCTCTCTCTCTTCCTAACCTTCTCCTACTCTTATTAAGAGAAATTGAGTGTTTGGAAGTATGTTCCTGATCTGTGATGTTAATAGGAAAGACAAACACATCCTGTTAAGACCCTATTCTTGGGCCTGTGGGATATGTCTCAAATGTTATGTTACAGGGAAATCCTTGTATCCCGAATTGAATTACCTGCCATTTCTACCCCAAATGAGCTGGATTTTAAATTTAATGTTTGTATTACTTTACATAGTCTTTTCCCCTTTCCTATTTCTATATAAAAACTACGGAATGTCAGAAGAAGGAATCATGAGATCTATTTTATTCTTTTATTTCTTTATTTAGTGTGCACAGTATCTTATATTTAGTAGCCACTCAAAGTATATTTGTGTATTTGGCAGGACTTACTGTGAGAGTGCTTTCTTTATACAGTCTAAGGAAGCAATTTTCAACCAGTGTGCCATGGGAGGCACACTGGTTTGTGGCAAGAATTGTTAAAACATGAAATACCTGTCTATTTAGTCAGGACCACTGACTTCTTTTCCCTTAGATTGTCAAATTTAAAAAATGACAACAGCCAACACAATAGTAGCCTTCCAGTGGGAATGAATAAAAATTATACCTACTTTTTGGTCAGATCAGCAAAAATACATTTTTGTTGTGCCTCAAAATTTTAGTAATTAGCTTATGTATGCCTTGAGATGAAAAATTGAAAATTGCTACTCTAAGTTATTGGTTCTAACCTTAGTGTGAGTCAGAATCACCTAAAAAGCTTGTTAAAACACAGATTACTGAACCTCAACTTCAGAGGTTCTGATTCAGTAGGTTTGGGGAGGGTGAAACCTGGAATCTACATTTCAATTAAATTCCCAGGTGATGCTGATGCTGCTGGTTGGGGAACAACAGTTTAAAACCCACTGATTAAAGAAGTGTGCTATATAGTCTCTGCGAGCATAGAAAAGAAGGCAAGATCTAGAAATAGAGAAACAAGATTAAGTTTTAAATGTTTATTATTCTTAGGAGAATATGGCTGTGCTGTATGTCCAGTCACTGAAGAGAAACTGTATTAAAACTAAAAGAAATAGTGAATAAATTTGGGGTTATTTAAATTATATATGCTTCCACTATATGATAAATACAGAATTGAAGATTTGACTCTATAGTCAAATTAGTCATATTAATACAGGTAATACTCTATAGTCATATTAATGCAGGTAATATTTATATGGTATATAATTTTAAACTCATTTTAAACAAAATCATTTTTTACAACAAATTTTCAAGTTATGGGTAATTGCATCTTACAAGAGAGGAAAAAAAATTTGGAAAAGTTGTTCTGATTTCAGACAGCTTGAGTCCATTTGATTCAAAGCTGAACATCTCTTAATTTGTGAAATTTATATTACAGCTGGTGCTGTTTTAGTCTTAGTGTGTCTTTTATCCCACATCTCTAATGGCTGATGTTTCAGTTTTGTGATGTCCCCAAGGCTATATAGAGGACAAAACAGAATATTACACAAGCCATAATTAAGACAGTAGGGCTTGAAATGGAATTCAAGCACCTGGGTTCCAGATTCATAGTTTTACCAATTAACAACTGCCCCCACTGTGGGCCACCATCCACAGTCAGATCAACATGGAGCACTACACCTTCTACTTGCAACTGTCCACGGCTGACTTCTGCCACAATGTGGTCTGGAAGCCCTTCACACAGCACTGCCTACACCAGTCAGTGATGCAGAAGGAGCAGCCAAGAAGGGCTTCTAAACAAGAGTGCAGGCCACATACGCTTCCATGACATCAAGAAGCCAGACTGTGAATAGTAGGAGAGTGTCCTAAAGGCCATGGAGTGTACCTTCCATCTGGATGAGGGAAGTGAACTGGAGCCTGCTAGATCTATACCAGCTGGTTATCCACAAAAGCAACACCCACCTGTGTGACTTCCTGGAGAGTCACCACCTACATGAACAGGTCAAATCTATCAAAGATGGGTGGTCCACCCACCTTTGGTCCACCAAGATGGGTGGCCACCTCACCAACATGTGTAAGATGGGGTCATGGAAGCTGGCATGGCAGAGTACTCTTTGCCAAGCTCATCCTGAGTGAAGGAAATAAGAACTTAGCTTGGGCTGACTTCCCCATAGCCATGGGGTCACTATGCCAAGCATAGATATTTCAATAATGCTCTGGAAAAACATTCACTTACATTTTTTTCTTCCAAATTTATTATTTTTTCTAATAAATTTATGGGTTTTTTAAATTAAACACTGAAGAAACTGAGGCAAGTGTGCTAACTCTCTGTGACTCAGATTCATGTATAAATACAATCTGATTTATCTTCTTTATAAGATTGTGTGAAAATCAAATTTCATAATGTATTTTTAATTCAATCTATTTCTTCATATAAACTTCATTGAATAAAGAATCTTACAGAGGTTTAGGTATATAGAAAAGAGCTTAACAATTTATAGAATCTATTAGAGACTTAAGGTCTGATGATCAGGCAGAATGATTATAACTTGTATTTGTTTAGTTTAGGTGTCTCAATTAAATACAAAGGTGAATTATATTGTTAACATTTAAGATACTTTGAGCAAGTTATTAAAAATAAAACAAAGAATATGGAGTGACCTAGTTAGGGATGTAATCCACTTATTCTTGGGAAAAAATGCTACAAGTTTTTCCATAGTTTGAAATAAGTACACAATTCTGGTACAAAGAAAGGAACATCAGTAATGCAGCTGTTTCCCCAAAGGGGGGGAAACTGATTCAACCTTTCTCCTACCAATTTCCCTTCTTTCTTCCCTCCAATGCTTTCCAAAAAGTTTTGAAATATCTGTCGTCTGAATTTCATATTCATTCAATATCCTCACATAATTTTTTGCATCTAAAAACATGATATTCTAAATGGAATATAAATTTAAAGCATTTCTCCTAATGAGTCTAACAACCCTTACTTTCTAGGGAGTATACTGATGTATTATTCCTAGAACCCCTAGTTTTCATCTACTTAGGTTTATTCTCCTTTAATTCAATTGAGCCACAGAGTGTTGGAACCAAAAGCTACCTTAAGAAAACACTGAGTCCCCAACCTCTCATTTCACAGATGAGAAAGAAAGGGTCATAGGCTATTGGTTAAAAGCACAGAGCTAGTTAGTGACAAAGTTTATATCAGAACTACGGGATCAATCACAGCTTCTTCTTCACCATGCTACTCCCTCTGGAGTTTCCACATTAACCTAGGGAACTAAGAAACATGTCAGAGCCAAATTAATGTCCCTTGTTGAGAGACAGAAAGTCTAGAAAATAAATGCATAAATTATAGAAAAAAGTTAGATGGGGTCAACGTACTTTGGAATCCTGGGCTGCTTTTTAGTTAACACTGACCTGAGGCATGAGGATTTACCTAAATGAGCCTCACTTATTCTTTTAGGAAATGGGGTAAAAAGTACCTACAGTAGAGGTTTCATGGTATGACATAACATGACCAACTCTGCTTGGAATGTAGTAAGTAAATTATATGTCTTCTCTCTGTTTCTTATTTCTCACATGGTCCTATCTTTGGTCCTATCTTTGGCCTCACATGGTCTCACATGGTCCTACACATACTACCTTCCAGTGATTTTTTTTCTGTACCCTACATCTGTAGAATTAAATGCTTGAATGGTCTCCTCTGTGACTGTTTCTTTTTCACTGCTTAAGCCGGTTGCCTCTTCTCCTTCAGTCCTTATCCTTTCACCATGAGTAAGCTCAAGATCCTCTTCCCTTTCTCCTCTACGACTTCTTTTACAAAGTTCTTTCAGAGTATCCACATTGAGTGGGAGTTGCTTACAATAAAAAGATCATGCCTACAGGATTCCTCTTTCCCCTATGTTAACTTCCTCTGTAGTTTGAGCACAGTGCTCTAAATATGCTCTTAGTAACTACCAGTTATTATCCAAGCATTGGGAAAACTGGTAAGGGCGTATTTTCAACCTGGCTAGAAATGCCTCAACAGTGTGAATATTGAATTTCAGAAATTTTATTCAATTCTTGTTTCATGCATTGTATTTTCAGCTTTAGAAAGTTTTCTTATTATATACCTGTTGCCTCAGCAAGATATGTGACACTGAGTCCCACTTTAACCTCCACCAGTGTTGAAATATCAAGTTTGAAAGAACAAATTGAAATAAAGAATATTCTAAAGAGAGCCAGAGAATCATTCACTTGAAAATTTCTTCATTATTTTGCAACGCCGAGAAGTCGCCAACATCATTGCAAGATTTGGCTTGTGAACACCTGGAAAATATGAGACTTGAATTTCTCATGTTGACTCTCCAGCTTCACTTCCCCTGGGGGTGAAGAGAAGAGCTAAACTGCATGTGTGAAGCCTATAGCTGAACTCTAACTCAGAATATGCTACAGGGTTTCCTGGTAGCCACTCAGTGTTTTAATGTTTACCCCCTACCTTTTCATTCTAAATGAGTCTATTTAGCTGTTCATATGTTGAAACAAAGTGTTGGTCAGGGTCAGCTTTATAAAGCTCCAGTTAGAGAAGGCAGATGATTATAGGTTATATAATTTAAAGAAAGCCCCAAAACCTCCTAAGAAAAAGTTTTCCAATAGCTTTATTGAAATTCCCATATTAGTCACTTCCTTGGAATGAAGCAGTGATAAAAATATGCTGATAAAATATGCAAACTATCTTAAAGTCATGACACATAAAGCCCCTTTCACTTAGTGATCATACTAGATAATTAGTCACTTAAAAGGACTGAAGAGAAGAAAATTGTGATGGGAAAGAGGAGGAAAAACAAGGCTTGGAGAGTGTCCAAGCTTGGAAAGGCCACAAAATCTGAACAGTTGAAGGAAATGATGAAAAGGAGATATCACTACAGGCACTGTCATGATTGTTACATGACTGTTAGGACCAACCCCAGTGCTTTGTACCCACACTTCCCTCTGCCCTGCACCCACACACCCACACATTTACTAGTGTTATTGAGTAATTTTGTCCAAAGCTCTGCAATGGTATATGAATGACACAGAGATAAAAAGAAAAGCTTACCAAGGAATATAAGCCTCTAAACAAAATTTACAAGCCACAGACTTAAGTGCAGTACAGATACTGACTCATGGTGTTACGGTAAAAACTGACATTTATTACCTTAGGACAGATACTGTTCTATATATTATTCATGTAATCCTTCTAAGAATGTTCTGAGCTAGATACTATTATCAGGTCCATTTTACAGATGAGAAAATGGTGAGAGACTTAAAAAAGTAACTCTCCCAAAGTCCTACAGATAAAGGGGAGCAGAATTAGGATTTGAGCCCAGCTCATCTAGCTCCAAAATTCACTTTTTACCACTCTGTTGGGCAGCTCTCAGGAGCCCACAGGCATTAAACTGAATAAAACCCTGCAGAACTAAAACTGAAGAATATTACACAGACTCTACTGGTCACCTGCACTTGAATTTTCAGCTAGCCGGGAAAGGAATATAGCTCTTCAGCTGAAATTGGCAAGAATATGAAGTGTTATTATAGCCATTGCATCATTCTCTACAGCCTTGCCATAATCAACACAACTGGTTGAGAGTTTAATCATCAAGGCTATTCATTGGTGAACTGTATCCTCAAGGATTCAAAAGGTTTTTGTAAGACACCTTTCAATTATTATGATTTGGCCATTTTTATTGTAAGTAAAGACAGGCATTGGGCATTTCTCAGGTTTGAAAAGGATACCGATGATAAATAATATAGAATAAGGAGGCCAGTGAAGATTTGTGAGCAAGACAAATTTTGTCAGGATATAGGGAGGAGACCTAGGAGACCATAGCATCTAATTTGATACACTTATAAGCCACAAACATGTCTGAATGACCAAGAGCCAGCCACCACCACAAAATAAGCAGGATAGGTCTGGAGTCAGCAGGGAAGAGCTGGGAAAAGGGCCAGGCCGATAATGAAAGGGGGCATTAAGGTACACATTAAACTCTCCAAAGGGAAAAAAATAAGCAAAATTTCCAAGACATCCCTAACAAAAAGTTGAAGTATTAACATTTTGCTAAAGTAGCAAAAACAGCAAATTTGCTGGTTTCACAAAGTACATTATATTGCTTTTTTTTTTCTTGAAGTGGGAAGGTAGTAAGGCTTCACTGAGCAATAGTACGTGAGGATGTAAGAGACTTTTCAAAAGTGGTACATCACCCAATTACTTAGAGTTTGGAAGGAGCAGTTTATTTTTCTGGCATTGAGAATTCAGCATATTTGGACCTGACATCCAATGACTTAGTCCAGTTCCCTGAGTGACTTGGGATTCCAGATGGGAGGAAAGCTGTCTTATTTTGTGAAGAAAAGCTGCCACGAGAACCCAGGGTGCTTTGATTGAAATTTCAGACATCTGATTTTGTCAGAGTTCGGATTCCTTTCCTTTGAAATGCCCTGTCTTAATAACCACGTTAACCCATTGCCAATCTTCCCCGCAAACATGTCTCTGTATGATTGGGAAAATTAATGAACAGGCACTAGCTAATATAATTAAACCCAAACACTCCTGATTTTAGTATTAAGAAAAAGCCACTGCCCTAATTTGCTCTCGACAACACAAAAGTCTTGCCATTCTTGAACTGTTTAATTATTGAAATGAACTGTAACAGTACACCGGATAGGGGCAGAGGTCGAGGAACAGTACTGGAAATCAGAAAGCGGGCAGGGGCTGACAGGAGGGCCTGCCAGCGCCTCGGGCTGCAGCTACAAACCCACACACTTTTTCTCAGGCACTGAGCCTCCGATAGGTAGCCTGATAGCGGGACTAATTTGCTAGTATTCTAAAGGTCCAATGGTGCTCGCTTGTTTTAAGACAAGCCAAAATATGCTCTGGTGACCACCACGACATTACAATTCCCATGCCCTACCACATTCCTCCTTTCAGATCCCAGGCATTTTTTTGTCTCTCTACGTGCAGTCCAGGATGTAGACAAAATGAATTCCAAGTGACCTATGTGGGGGTGGATTTTTTTTTTAGAAACAAACAGCAAATTAAGAGAGAAAAAAAGTCCTGTTCTCACTTTTTTTTTTTTTTGGAGGGGATGTATATGTTTATTTTCTCAGAAACACTTTCTGGCAGTGACAACAGAACTCAGTTTTATGGAAGTGTCTTTTATCCCCAAATTGTAAAGTACAAAATATTAGCCCTATTTTGTGTAATGTTCTTCTCTGCCTCCCAAATCTAACAGAACCTATGACAATTACTTTCTTTAAATAGAGACATCCAGTTTCCTATGACTCTAGATAAACAACATCTCCTAGAAACATTTTTTAATATGTTATTAAAATATTTAGACTACTACCAAAGATGATGGGGGGGCAACTGGAAAATGTTGCTATAAATGTTAATACTATGTAAACAAGAGTAAATGTGTGATTTTTCCCAGTATGTTATTTAATATTCAAGATTATTATTTAATAATCAAGAAAACTTATAAAATAGTGCATTTGTTTGATTAAAAGATAACTTCTAAATATTTATATGCTCTGAATACAAACATAATTTTTTATAAAAAGAAAAGAACTATCTGAGGTAATAGGGCTTTTTAAATTATATTTTATTGATTGTGCTGTTACAGTTGTCTCCATTTTTCCCTCTTTGCCCCTCTCCAGCACCTCTACTTCCCTCAGGAAATCCACATGCCTTAGTTCATGACCATGGGTCATGTGTGTAAGTTCTTTGGCTACTCCATTTCCTACATGGTACTTTATATCCACATGCCTATTCTGTAACTACCTATTTGTACTTCCTAATCCCCTCACCTCTTCACCCATTCCCTCACACCCCCCCATCTGTCAACCTTTTTCTTAAATAAATCCCTTTAATATTTCATATAATAATGGTTTGGTGATGATGAACTCCTTTACTTTTTTCTTGTCTGGGAAAATCTTTATCTACCCGACGATTCTAAATGATAGCTTTGTTGGGTAGAGCAATCTTGGCTGTAGGCCCCTACTTTCCATGACTTTGATTATTTCTTGTCAATCCCTTCTAGCCTGCAAAATTCCTTTCGAGAAACCAGCTGACAGTCTTTTGGAATTCCCCTGTAGATAACTAAATGCTTTTTTCTTGCTACTTCTAAGATTCTCTTTTTATTTTTAACCTTTGGCATTTTAATTATGATGTATCTTGGAGTTGGCTTCTTTGCATCCATCTTGTTTGGGACTCTCTGCACTTTATGGACTTGCATGTCTATTTCCTTCACTAAATGAGGGAAGTTATCTTTCATTATTCTTCCAGATCTCCAATGTCTTGCTCTTTATCATCTCCTTCTGGCACCCCTATGATGTGAATGTGGGAATGCTTGAAGTTGTCCTGGAGGCTGCTTACACTATCCTCATTTTTGTATATATTCTTTTTTCTTCTTTTTGTTCTGAATTGTTTTTTGCTTCCTTATGTCTCAAATCATCAATCTGTTTCCTGGCTTCACCCACTCTACTGTTGTTCCCCTGTACATTGTTCTTTATTTTAATTAGTGTATCCTTTATTTCTGACAAGTTTTTTTAAATGCTGTTGAGGTCCTCACTAAGATCTTTGAGCATCCTTATAACCAGTGTTTTGAACTCTGCCTCTGATACATTGCTTATCTCTATTTTGCTTAGTCCTTTTTTTGGAGTTTTGATCTGTTCTTACATTTGAGTCATGTTTCTTTGTCTCCTTGTTTTGGTAACCTTCCTGTGTTTGTTTCTGTGTATTAAATAGAGCTGCTATGACTGTATCTTGGTAGCATGGCCTAATGTAGTAGGTATCCTATAGGGTCCAGTGGCACAGACTCCCCTATCACCCAAGCTGGATACTGGAGATGTGCCCACTGTGTGTGCTGAATACACCCTCTTCTTGTAGTTGTGCTTTGATTGCTGTTGATAAGTCAATGGGAGGGATTTACCCAAGCCAGTCAGTAGCAAGGATGGGCTATGACCACTGACCACCAGCCTCAGCCTTCCATGGAGGATCAGCTGTGTAGGGGCAGGGTGGTGGTGCTCTGACATGGTGTGTAGCTATCTACTGTGTGCACAGGCTTTGGGTTTTCCTGGGTAGTGCAGGCCAAGGTCAGCCCCCACCTGTTCTGCCCAGAGTGACCCTCCAAGAGCTATAAAGCATTCTGCAGATGGATGCTACTTGTGCTGGGCTTGGAGGTTCCCAGGTGAAGTCACACTGTAAACCTAGGCTGGTTGCTGTTGGTGCTGGGCCTAGGACACTTAGCAAGAGGTATGGGGTTTGAGGGGCTCACTGAGGTCAGCTGTTGCTTGTTTTGAGAAGTTTTAAGGAGTTGTGAAGTATGAGCCAAGACCAACCATTTATATGGAAAAGTTATTGTTAACAACTTGGGCAGGCCTGTAAGTTGGATAGGATGGACCCTTAGGGGATCTCCAGGGTGGAGCAAGCAATGTTGTCTAGTTTGATGGATTCTCAATATGGCATCTATCTCCCAGCTCTGTGGCTCTGTGGAGGAATGGCTCAGAAGAGGGAAAATGGTCTTGCTCACTTTTCTGTCTGAGAGAAAGCTGTCTCCCAGGTCTCGTCTTGATGCCAGACACTTCAGTTCCTCTCCTTATGGCAATGGTTCCTTTAAAGCTGCCACCCTGGTGCTGGAGCTCAGAGGGACTGAGTCTAAGTAAATCTGTGTGTGGGTTATTTAACAGGAACTGCTTGGGACTACAGAAGTTTCTATCACTGACTTAATCCCCACTGGTTTTTGCAGCCAGAATTTATGGGGACTTATCTTCCTGGCACTGGATCCCTAGCCCAAGGAATCTGGTGTTGGGCTGGGACTTATCATTCCTATCACTCCTGAGATATCCCTCCTGAATTTTTACCTGCCACACATGGATGTGGGACCAGCCTGTTCTGTGTCTCTGCCCCTCCTACCAGACTGGATGGATGTGGTTTCTTTAATTGCCATGGTTGTTGGACTTCCATTTAACTCAATTTCTGATGGTTCTATGTGAAGGTTTTTTCTATATTTTAGGCATAATTTTGATGTGGTTGTGCAAGACAGCAAGCCATGTTTACCTATGCCTCCTTCTTGACTAGCAGTCCAATAGCGATTTCCATAGCTGTAGTTATGACCTGAAGCCAACTTCTCCTCAATCTTACTATTCTATATCATTCTCTTGGAAGTCGCATTTCCCCCTCCACACCACTACTGGTCCAATAAGAGGACCAATAAGAGGTCCAATAAGAGGACCTCCAATAAGAAGACCACCACTGGGGCCTCTTATTATTTCTCTCACTTATTAAAATTTCCCCTAAGGCTAAGCAATGATAAAGCCTTAAAGAGGCTTGGTAATCTTCTAATAATAAAATGTGGATATGTGGCCTCTTCTTAGGACCAACAAAGCTAATGGAAGGACTAGATATTACTATATATGCATACCATTTTTATCCACACTGAACTCCTTCAAGAGTGAAAAGGGAGCAATTAATAACAGCACTAGGAAAAGATGCCTAGACTAGAACTATCTCAGGTAAAATGGGACATTTTATATACTTATTTACATATTTGATAGTAAGAAAACTCACATTTACACATACAATAGATGGCTCTGTCTTGTCATTTTCCTAGCTGGATGACCTCCCTTTTTCTTTCACTTATTGCCGCATCCCCTCCCCATTCCTCAAGCCAAACTCCTGGGTGAACATGGCCAGCTTCCTAGGATCTCAACTTAAATTCACCATAAGCTGATATTTTCCAGTCTATCCAGATAGATTTGGTAGAACCAGGAGAGGTTTTGGTGTCTGCAGTCCATCCCTCAAGATCAACAGCTCTCTATCATCACTCAGCTCCTCTATCCTAGCTGAGTTGCTTGGGAGCCAAGAATCCCCATGTGATAAAATCTTTGTGGATTATGCATAATTCCTTGGGTGAAACTAAAAGGACATGAGAAGTTGCAGTAGCACAAATATGATGCAGACACTGGCTTGCAGTGTCCAGGTCATTATGGATGAAATGAGACATTCACACAGACTACTGAGTCCGATGGAGAAAAAGGGACAGCATGGCTTTTCTCTCAAGGGGAGCAAAAGCCACGGCCTCCGCTATGACAGGCATTTATTGGGTTTCTCCACCCATTACATGATGATCCTCATTTACTATGCACAAGTTTGCTTTAGGTGGTTACCTTTTACAGAAAACCAAGGAGCCAATGCCGCTAATCACATCACAGAAGACGAATATTTGCAAATGAAAAGGCAAAAATGGTTGAATCAGTTATACTCATCCTTGGAAGGTTTAGAATGGATTTTATGAATTTGTTGTGCAGTAAATGTCCTCAATTCAGGGTAAGGGAGTTTTAGCAAAAAGCAAGACTCATAGCAGCCTAGGCACATTGCAGGCTTGATTCCCCATAGAAGAACCTAACTGTGGGCATTGGTCCTATGCATCTCCAAGTGGGAGCTGGGCCAAAGCCATGCAGAACAGTCTCCTACACAAATATAGGCTGATATATTTAGTATCATGGGGAGAAATCTATTCTCCATGTACAGATAAGATAAAGAATACCCCTAGCAATCTCTTTGGACAAGTTTTGTGGAAATGTAAAGGACAGCTAGCAGTGGTTTCAAACTTTAGAATGCATAAAATCCCTTATTTAAAATAGTTTCTGGGTTTCACCTTTTAGCACATTTGATGCCCAAGAATCAATGTATTTAAAAGCCCGTCAGAGGATGTAGATGGAACAGGTCCATGCAGCCAAAGGTACTGGGAAAGGCCTCATCTGTCTCAGTCATTCTCTCGCTGACACACAGAATGCTGTGGGCCTGTAAGTAGCCTCTTCTGATTGCCTAGAAGTTCCCATATATTGGGAAAGTAGGTGCAGACCTACCTAAAACTAGAAGAGACTTCCTTGTGTCTCTAAAAGTAGCATGGTTCACATCCTAGGGAAAACCAATCTTGGCATAGACTTGAAATTAAGGACTAAGATCAGTCCTCAGAGAAATAATGTTAAGTATAACCTGAACCCCATTCAAGAAGAAATGGTGATTCCCTTCATGATCCAGCCTTGGCAAAAAAGAAAGTTACAATGTGGCTTAGCCATCTCAGCCATGTACAGGAACCAACTATAAGGAATATGAATGAAAATTACTGTTAGGGAAACATCTAAAATTTTCAAACAAGGTAAGTTTTCCTCCCTGGTTGTCTAATTTGGATGAATATGGATTTCAGAAATCCAGCATCTGAAAACTGTACTTAATCCATTCTCTAAATAACATTACAGCCTTTTCCATCTCTCTCCACACTACATTTTGTTTTTGTTTTGGAGGCTCCAACGCAGGGCCAGGACTTGCACTAGGAGGCCTGTGGATTACAGGAAATAATGACCTGTGTATATTTAGTTGTTCAAAGGCAATTACAGTAGTCTGATTTTTATTATTCCCTATTGTCCCACGTTCTCTGGTGTAATAACTGCCCTGTTCTCTAATTTACTTTTACATCATTGGAAATGTATAACATTTAGCCCAGATTCTCTTATGACCAATCAGGACCTGCTGCTGGCTGGGTGAACAAAACCTTCCACAGAATGGGAACATGCCTGATACAGGCCAGCCAAAGATACTGGAAAAGCTGATGTTTCCAGAAAGAATGTGAACTGGAGAAAGTAATTACCAACTTCTCCCCTTAGGTAGCCAGTGACCACTATATGACCCTGCTATTGAATATGACAGCTAACTATTTCAAGACTTGCATCATTTTAGATTAACCTCCTGTAAAAATTTGTAGGCTCTTTCCTCCCAGTAAACTTTTTAATTGTTAGGTAGCAGTGTATTTCCTGTGGTGCTGCCTCCCTGTCCCGCCTTTCCTTCTCTCTTACCCCATCTCTTACCACAACACTTTTATATTGTCTTTAATGTTAAAATCCAAAATCTGAAATTCATCTTCTTGTGTTTTTAATTTAGAGGGAAAAAAACTATCTGTTTGGTTTTATTTAGAATTATGATTAGATACTTAGGTCATGATTTTATTGGGATTTGCCATAGCCTATCATCTATATTTGCTAAAATACTGGGGAGAGGGGGTGGGTCACAGTGGGAAATAAATCCTTGTTGGATATGAATATTACAATATCTTCAGAACATTTGTAGCTTATCAGCTCTTCAGTATGACTCTGTATGAGTTTTACGGACTCATGGAGGTGAAAATGGCATTTGAAAGGTAGGCAAACTGATTTTTGTTAGAGTCGTTGTATCTGGGGGGACATTTAACAAAGGTTTTGGATTCTCTAAATTCATTTACAACAGTTTGTGTGCTCTTTAACTGGCAGGATTTGGCAGGATAAGAATGAAGTAGTAGGCAAGTTTAATAATCACAACTTCTAAAATTCACTCCAATGTGATTATATTTTAAGAGCTCAATAAATTTAGCCTTTATAAACTTTTTTTCATTTTCCCCCAAACATTTCTTTTCAGTCTGGGCAGTTGACTCATTATTAAATATGTTCTCTATTCCAAAATAAACTCAAGCCACTCATACTCATTTCACTTTAATTTCCTTTAGTCTCACATACTGTAAGATTAATTACTAGTCTTGTTCTGTCTCATCCCTGCTCCTTATGTCGCAGCAGCAATCCACCTTGCTTCTCTATAGATAATTTCTTCAAAAGAATATTTTTCCTTTCTAATATTTTCTTAACTTTGTTACTTCTGAATGTTCCTTACATCTTTCTAAATCTGAACTAAACCCTCCCAACTGTCCTAAAATACTAGTCTCTGGTTCTGATTCAAGAGATTATCCTTAAAATAGTTACTATCATAGTAACTGTAATGACTGAACCATAGTTTTCTTATCAGAGCTTAGGCAGTGTCTCTTAACAAATTGCCTGCTTTGCTCTAAATTTTAATCTTAGGTAGTATGGTACTTAGCTGGGTCTGTTTTCAGAGGTTGAAGAAATTCTTTTGAGATACTCTAGTTCAGTAAGCCTGTAAGGACATTTGAGCTCCAGGAAAACTTGGAGTTTGAATAGTTTATACCTCAGTGTGTATTTAAATCAGCTGCTTTTCCTTTCCAGAGAGTTCACCAGGTGGTTGACCTGGAGCCTGGGGTGAGTGAGGCTTGTGGAGAATATTGTAGCGCAGTGGAGAAGTAGATTGTTTTCTCTGCAGTGACATTATTCAATTGCCAAACTTCAACTGGAAAATATTCATTCCAATTGATCATAGTCATTCCAAAAGTATTCCATAGGGAATCCTGAAAAAAAAAATATTACCCTCCTTGTTTTCTTCCCAAAGATTTATTTATGGAATTTTATTCTATTCCATTTATCCAAAGTCTGTCCTTTACCAGTACCAAACTCTCTTCATCACTGTAGTTTTGCAGTAAGCTTTTAAAAACAAGATGTATGAGTCCTTCAACTTTGTTCTTTTTTTCCAAGATATTTATTTATGTGTTTGTTTGTTTGTTTGTTTGATTCTGGGTAACTTAAGTGAATTTTAGCACTAGCCTGTCAAGTTTGGAACAGAAATCATCTAGGATTTCGATGAGAATTGTGTAGAATCTATAATCAATCTTAAATCTGATTCATGAACATCAGATATCTTCCTTTTTTAAAATAAATTTTAATTTATCTCAACAGTTTTCAGTTTTAAACGTGCAAAGTTTGCACTTTGTTTGCTAAATGTATTCCTAAATATTTCATGCTTTTTTACAGAATTGCTTTCTTAAATTTCTTTTCAGATTATTCATTGCAAGTATATAGAAATACAATTTAATTCTGTATTTTAATCTTGTTCCCTGAATCTATGCTGAATTCACTTATTTACTTTAAAATTTTTAGTGGATTCTTTGGCATTTTCTATGAATAAGACTATGGCTTCTGCAAAAAGAGATAGTTTTAACTTTCCTTTCCAATCAGGATATCTTTTATTTATTTTCTTGACTAATTATTCTTGTTAGAATCTCCACAAAATGTTAAATATAAGTCTCAAGTGTAATATCCTTGTCTGTTCTTGATTTTAGGGGAAAAGCATTTAGTTTCTCATCGTTACGTATGACAATAGCTATGGACTTCTCACAGATGTCCTTTATCAAGCTGAGGAAGATCCCTTCAATTTCTAGTTTATTAAGTGCTCTTATTATGTCAAAGTGTTGAATATTGTCAAACGCTTTTTCTGTACTTATTGAGATGACCATGTAGTTGTTTTTTCTTCTATTGGCATTCTGAATTCCATTAATTGATTTTCAGATGTTAAGCCAAGCTTGTATTTCTTGGGTAAATCCCATTTGGTCAAGGTGTATAATCCTTTTTAGGTGTTACTAGATACAGTTTGTTAGTATTTTATTGAGAAGTTTTACATTTATATTCATAAGAGATATTTTTCTGTAGTTTACTCAGTGATTTTTTTTCTGGGTTTGATATAAGAATGAGTTAGAATTTTTTTATCCTATTCTAATTTATTGAAGAGTTCATGAAGAATTGGTACTAATTTTTATTAAATGTTTAGCAGAATTTACCAGTGAACGTATCTGGACTTGGATGTTCTTTGTAGGGAAGATTTAAAGTCCTGATTCAATCTTTTTACTTGTTATATATTTCCTTCACCCGTATTCTTGCAGTGGTGGAATTTTCCTCTTCTTTGCAAAAGCAAAACTACTGAAAAATTATCGTTAGTGAAAAATTATCTTTAAAGGAGAAGAAGAACTCCTCTAAATGCAGCAGCAAGGAAGGGAGAGGGAGAGACATGCCTGGACTAGGGAGAGAGATGAGGTGTATCAGGAACTGTCCGTGGCACAGTCCTGTGGAGGAGCCAACATGTCCAAGAAAAAACGTGATGCAAGTAAAGACACTGGACATTAAGTTTGGACTCACAGAATCTGTACCTTTCTCCTGCCTCTAGGACCCTAGTAGCCTCATAGACACTAGACCTGAAGGTGCCTCTCTAGGCTGATACAAATGGAACCTCAGCAGTAATATGGATTTATGACTAATGACTGGAGAAGTCCCCCAACATTTGATTTCACCTAAAACCCATATTAGAATACAGGAATCTGTTGATTTCAAATTGATTTAAAGAAAATAAAGATAAATGTCTTTGTTTGTTGCCTAAAATTTCCATCTGCTTCAGTAAGAAATCATTGATATTCTACATCTTCATAGTTCTTCACAGTAGACCAACCAGGTCTGACCAGTTCTTCAGCAAAGCTGAGTGATCTAGAAAGTCTTTTAGGATATTAATCCCTTTCTGTATAATTTAAAGACTGTGGGTCCTGATTCTGGAGCCAGATAACCTGGGATTAATGCCTGGTTCAGATACATAGTAATTATTGGATCTCAGGCAATTTACTTAGTCTCTCTTTACCTTGGTTTCTTAATTTTTAAAATAAGGATAATATATAGTAACTAATGTGGCTTCTACCATGAAGAGTTATATGATAGTTAAGTGTTACTTATTTCTTAGCTTTTATAATTGATATTATTTCCAGAAATAATGAGCAGAAGAACTAAATTCTATGTGATATGTGATTATGGTTGAAATTACCAGATATCATCTTCCTCAGCACTCCTGCCTCTGATATAATACCTTCATCCTTGCTGTCACCAATTGTCAATTTATGTCATTTTTTATTTTTCCACTTCTACATTTTTTAAAGGACTAGATACTCTTCTTCTATATTATCTTTAATATTCCTTCAGTTTACTCCAGGACTACATAGTTTTTACTCAAACTTTTGAGAAACTCTCTTAAACATTTCTGCCTCTAATGTTGCCTTTTCCTCAGTGAACACTTACTCCCAGGTTTTGTACTGGTCTTTTAAACCCATTATCTTAAATCTATGTCAAAACTCTGCAGAATAAGTATTGTCATACCCATTCTACAAATGAGGAAACTAATGTTCAGAGCTTTAGTGACTTATTCCAGTTCGCTCAGCTAATAAATGGCTGGTCCACCACACAGGTTTGGTCTTCTGAGTCTCAAGTTCATGCTGCCTCTTATTCATCAAGCTGTTGCCAAATTAATTTTGCTATAGTGCAGCTTTGATTATAACACACTCAGCTCAGTGGGTCCTCATTGCCCATAAAATAGGGCCTAAACTCTTAGACTTCAAATTCAAAGCCTGTTACAATTTGGCCCAAATCTAAATTTCTAGCCTCTTTACTCATTGATTCTCCTAACACTCACTACATTCCAATCAAAACATACTATTTTGCATTTCTAAGTATGTCTTGTACCTACCTGTAAGGATGCCTTTGCCCATGCCTCTCCCTTCTTCAAGAGTATCCTTTTACCCAGCACCACTTCCACCATAAATCTCAGATAGATATAAAATCTTCTGTTGTATACTCCAATAGCACTTTGTATACAGCCATTTTATAACTTCCATCATTCTGCTTCATGTAGATAAGAATCTTCTTATCACCAGAGAAGAATTTTAGCAGCATATGAAATTTTGCTTCTTTATGAGATTACTGGTTTGGTGTGTTTCATACATTATTTCTGGACATTAATTTATTTTCTTTTGTGAGAGTGCCTGTCCATACTCTTGGATAGAATAGAGAAACATACTATTTCTAATTGAAATAGTATACTCTTTCCAAGAGTATACTCTTGGAAAATAGGATGCAGAAAAGAGGCCAGCAGTAGCCGTATTCCATGAAAATATTTATGTGGACAGATTTGTGTCAGAGTACACTTATGTGGGGATTATATAGCCATTGTGAACACATTTTATTTATATATTAGCCTGAAAGTACTGTAGCATGGGGAATAGGTCTCATTCAGAGTGCCTAACTTAATATCTTTAATGTATTGATGCCGTGCTCAGGATTCTTTGGCAAATTATTTATAATATAGATGAACAGAGCCTGGTATTACCCACTAGTGATAAGTTGGGAAGGTGGAAGAAAGTTGAGTGTCTCTCTAAGAATCATCAAGAAAGAGGAGGTACAACATGCTTTGAACCATTGTTGTGTGTGGTCTCATATGCTTATGGGACATGATATAGACACCTTAAGTCAGGGTTTCTCAAACCTGGCCCTATTTATATTTGGGCCCAGCTAATTCTTTGTCATACAGGCCAGTTCTGTGTGTTATAGGATGCTCAGCATCATTCCTGGCCTCTATTCTCCAGATATTGTCTATTATCCATTGTGGGGCAAAAAATCATGCCCAATCCAGTTGAGAATTATTTGCTTAAGGCAATGAGCCAAGATGAAGCACCTTGGGGATTTGAACCCTAACATTTATGTAAACCACCTGGTTTATATGAATTTATATAAAGGAGCTTCCCAAAGAAGGAAAATCTAGGTATCAAAGAAATCAATTGCAGTAAAGTTTTGAACAGAATGGTAGAAAGTGAACCTAGAGCAATTCCTTCACTAACTAGCTTACATATATTATAGCCATAGGGAATCTGTTTTTTTAGGACTTAAGAGTTGGTGATGATAGAAGGTCTGGCTGATGTTAACATCTAGGGAAAAGAAGTGTGCCCATGGAATACAGCTACACATATTCATCAGACAGGCTTAGTCCCACGGTCTAAGACACAATG
Organism: Phyllostomus hastatus; assembly: GCF_019186645.2. Lineage (NCBI taxonomy): Eukaryota > Metazoa > Chordata > Mammalia > Chiroptera > Phyllostomidae > Phyllostomus > Phyllostomus hastatus. Next base: position 42,323,351 of record NW_025333498.1, read on the forward strand.
GAACTTGCTAAGAGATAATCCTAACATCAGGGAAGCAGGGAGAGATAAGCTGGCATCAAAGCTAGTGATATTCAGAAAAGCATTTTCTAGAAAAACATGTTCAAAAAGAGAGGTATTATACCTGGAAAAAGCAAAACCCAGGTAGAGGCCTGATGATAACTGAGATAAAAGCAAAGTTCTAGAAACAATGGTACCTAGAACTGTATTGAACCTGAAATTTTATAAGGCACTGCAGGATTTGAGGAGCAAGCTAGATTCTGAGTTCTACCTTAAAACCCAGAGGTAAGGAGACACCACGTCATTGGTGAGATAAGCAGTGATAGTGATTCAGGATAGGGAGGCTCCTCCTTAGTGCTGTAACAACATACCACCATACAACCCTATTAACCCAACGGACTGAGTCAGGAGAAGCTAACACTCCTTGTCTGCCCAAGAATCATGCATTGGAAGGCCTTGCAATGACTTGACAAAAACACTCAAGATATAATATTGTGTGGGGGGCGGGGAACACAAAACTTCATCTATAGTGTGCTCTTACTTTTATATTAAAGGGAGAAAAGATTTAATTATAGCTAACTAGCTATAAATATCAACAACTAGGAAACATCTTATAGAAGGAAAGAGTAAAGATACTTTTTAAGATCAGAGAGGATCATGTGTGATATTTATTCCTTTCTTCATATTCTGCTTTATCTTCTATGTTTTCGGTAATGAGTGTGAAATACTTTCATAGTCATTTGTTAGGTATTCTAAAAAAATTAACTTCCTTTCTCAAACCAGGACTGGTGTAGGAATCAGAACAAATGTTAGGTCTTGTGAAAAAGCTTGGGAGAAGACACAGCCTGAGGAAAGTGTGGGAAATGTGGTTTGCTCAATGGAAATGAACACATTCCTACATAAACTTAACAAGAATTTAGAATGTGTCATCAGAGGACTTTCTTCCTAACAGACAACTATTTTGCAGTTTCATAACTGGAAGCGAAATGAGTTCTCTTTCTCCCCCTACCACACAACCAACTGCTCTCTGGGAAAAAAAATAAATCCTAAACTTTTTGGCCGCATGTGAGTGTATATTGGACTATGGAGTACAGTGTTTGTTTGGAATGATGGATGGTTGGACAATGTAGCACAATCAGACAAGACCCACCATCAATCACTTTAAATCAATGATAGAACTTGGGTGTGTTTTGTGCCATTTTCATTCATTCTAGTGCCCAGAGAGTTTCACAGATCAACCTCACGACCTCACATGAGCAAAGAAAATAGCTTTTAAAGTTCTTTCCAGGCTCTATTCATCACTCATTCCTGGGTGAGATGCCAGGAAACAACTTTCATGGTGTTTTTTTCTTCAACTCATCTTTCTTGCTTCAAAGTTTGGATGAAGGATATGTACATAGAACAAAAATAAAAAGAGGGTAGGGGACAACCTATCTGAGTGGGCTATGTTATCTGTTATGTAAATAAAATTTAGTCCTTAGCTTTTTAAAAAATGTCTCATGCTCACCAAACAATCTGCTCAGAATTTTCTTCCTGTCTTTCTGGAATGAAGTTGTAATTCGGTCATGATTTCCTTTAGGTCATGCCAGAATATTTTCAGCGGGGCATTCTGGTCACCAGCACACATTGGATGTTGCTGCCATGTTCATTGGATGAGACCATCAGGAGCCTTTATGCTGCACATGAATACTTTTCTCTGGGACCCTCAAGGCCATAGTTGTTAACAGTTAGTGCCCACATTCAGAAGCCATGAATCACCTCATGAGTGATATCAGCATTTCTCAGGATTAAGTATATCTACCATTGCAGGGGATGCGGATATATGAAATCTATTTCTTAGCCTCAGGAAAACATTCAGCACCCTAAAAACACCTCTCCTCTCAAAGCCCTCTTGTCACATAGCCTCATCAACTCAAAGCAGTAGCTCACCTCTCACACTCTCATCAATCCTCATCAATGGTCCTGAAGCACAAAAGTCTTTTACTCTTGTCATCCTCTCCTCTCCTAGTCCCATAAGTGAATGGGGAAGTAATAGCAACTTAGCCCATTAGAAACACAAAGGTCAACTTCACCAATTTAGGGCCAATCTAGGGAAGATGGAAAAAGTTAGCTTTTGTCTCATCTTACTACACATATTTTAAATACAGCCTTTTCAGAATTAGTAACATTTTATTTCTTATCATAACAAATGAACCCACCAAAAGATTCTTTATATTTCCCATCTACCAGGAAAATACTTTAATATCTATCATGCAATACTGTTTTATGAATGCATACTCCACACAAAAATTTATCATCATTTTGATACAATTTTACTTCATAATGGAAAAAAATTTGCACATTTTCTTCACAGTGTGAAGGTCTAATTAGTACCTACATGCTACTTAATAAAAAGGGCAGTAAAATTAAATGCTAAGGAAGTAAAAAACCAGTAACACCTAAGATCTAAACACCTCACTTTACAACACAATCTGGAATAGGGGAACTCACTAGCCTGAATCAAATTCCTGCTTTGACTCCAGATCACTCACTAGATAAAGGACTATTGGCAAGGTACCAAGCCTCTCTTCTGAGCTTCAGATTCCCAGAATTTTGATGGAATGATTTGTGCTTCTGGGACTCTCTGCATAGATTAAAACCTATTTCTCTTACAAATGTGTCAAATTCCCCTTTCTTCACTTATCTATGACAAAAAAATCTTGTTTTCTAATGACAGTTATAGAATAATCACACTGTCTTCATTATTTTTGTTGCTATTATTTTAGAGACCAAGGCAACTATGAATATCCCCAGTTAAATGATATACACATACGTACATGTTATTACATATGTGTGTTTTATGTATGTGCATTGGTGTATATGTATGTATATGTGTGAGTGTGTATATACACATATAAATATGTTCCCACAGTGAAATGGACACATATTATTACCTTACTCAAATGGGTCAACATATATCAGTGGTATTATTTTTTTAAAGACTATCATCAATCTCTTTTTTATTGTATTAAAGACTAAAATAGAAAGACTTGTCCTTTCTGTCATTAAGCAAGTTGTAGTCAATCATGGATGTTAGTAATGCTGATAATTGCAATAGTGAGGTTAACTGTGTTCTTATTTTTGACATACTTAAACAAGGAGACCACTAGACTTAGATTGCTCTAAGGGCTTAGTCGCCTAGGTATACAAAACAAAATCTAAGCCAATGCACTTGAATTTACAAAAATAACACTTAAGCACAACCAATCCCCAACAACCACCTAGGCTTTCCCAAATAAGACAGCTGCTTATGCTATAACCAATTAAGTAATCTCCTTATTTTCTTCCAACCTCCTCTATAACAACCTCTCCTCTACCCCTGCTGGTGTATTGCTCCTAACTACTTTTGGTTTGCCATTGCATAATTCGAATTGATAAGTGTTCAAATAAACTCCTGAAAATGTTAATGTGCCTCAGTTTATCTTTTATCACATGCTTAAATAGAGAGAAAAAAAGTATAGCCTAAAACAGTTCAACCTTAAAAGTTCACTTAGGAGAAAGTGTGTACATTGGTAGAGGAAGGTTTTATATGTGACTGAGGAAATACGAACCATATACTTGTCAATCTCAGTCCTTGGAATGGATGCAAGAATCAACTCCCCAGGTGCATATGCTTTTCTAGTTGGAAGCCAATGACAGACAAGAACATTGTTCTGAAGAGAGAAAATCAAGCAAAGTTTCACTCCTCCAGGGCAGACCAGCCAAGAATACCAAAGTAGAGCTATATTTTTATTTTTCCTGTTACAGCACAGTTCTGTTGTTTGGCTACCAAATTACAGGTTGGGTCTGGTTCTCACGTACTTTTGCTTTTCATATGCTGAACAGGAAGACTAATAACAGGGTGCTTCTTTTACTTGTGGGATTTAGGTATTCCTCATCACATAATGGGTCATTTTTCTAAGAAAACCTGCCAGTTTAAAGACTGGAGGTGTATGCCATTTATGTGGGGGTGGAAAAACCCATAAAAATGAGAGGTTTTGGCTAGAGAGAGTGGGTTCTAGTTACTTGTTCCCATGTTTAAATGACATGTTTATGAATCATACCCTTATTATCTAATCCTAAAGCTTCATCCAAAGATCACTACTATTTAAATGACTACTTCAGAGAAGGGTCTCTGGGAAATTTTACCAAGGAGAAAATTATATATATCCATTGAGTCATGAAGCAGCACTGTGCACACAATTTTCATTCATTTTTAAATGCTTTATTGATAATCTATAAAAGATAATTTTTTAAAGTTTAACAAATATTGTCCAAATCCATAATACCTGATATCTTAAACAGAAGACTAGTTAAGCATGATATAACATATATTGAAGAAAACTACTGCACACAGATATTACCAATTAGTATTTGAATCAATCAACATTCACACAAATATTGTTCCCTTCATTGTCAAGTTTATAGTTTTGCTCAGGCATCACTGGGGAATGAAAAATTACTTAATTGGGTAATGTTTGAAGAAATTCTGGGTTCAGGCTTGACTGACAACTGGGGGGATTATAGGAACAATTTTATGAGAGATGCCTATCACTCTGACCTAACTCAAAGCAGTATTAGAGAACCACACAAGCCAACATGGGAAAAAACCTTGGAATTTTGACTCATCGGAGAATTTCTAAAGAACTCTTTTGGCAGACAGGACCTATCTTGAGGACATCTGGGTTTCTTCAAATGAAATTAATTCATTCATTTTTTTCCTTTAAAAAAAAAGGAAAAAAACACAAGCATTTTCCTTTTCTTCATTTATCTTGCCCAGAGATTTAAATCAAACATTATCATTTATATCACCCTAATAATTGTAGAAGAAATGCTATTATGTTGCTTTATTAAAAGAGGAAATGGAAGAACACAGAACCCAAGTGATTTCTTCCAGGAAAAGAGAATAAATTCAGTAGAGCTGAATATTCTTCACAGGATCCATTACTACATCAAGAGGATGAGGGAGTCCTGACTGGTGTGGCTCTGTTGGCTAGGTGTCATCCCATAAAGCAAAAGTTTGCAGGTTCAGTTGCTAGTCAGGGCACATGTGTCGGTTTCAGGCTCAGTCACTGGTTGGGGTACATATAACATGCAACTGATCCATGTTCCCTCTGTTGAATATTAGTTGACTCTAAAGGTGTGGGTTTATTTCTGGGCTCTCTATTCTGTTCCATTGATCTATTACATAAACATACAATGAGCTAAAGATAGTTTATTCAATAAATGGTGTTGGCAAAATTGAACAGATACGTGCAGAAAAATGAAACTAGACCACCTTCTTACACCACATACAAGAATAAATTCAGAATGGATCAAAGGCTTAAATGTTAGACCCAAAACCACAAAAATCCTAGAAGAAAACATAGGCAGCAAAACCTTGGACATTGCTTGTAGCAATTTTTTATCATATACATCTCTCCAGGCAAGGGAAACAAAAGAATAAACAAATGGGACTACATCAAACTAAAAAGTTTTTGCACAGCAAAAGAAATCATCAACACTTTTTACTGCTGCTCTTGGTCTGTGTCCGGGATAAACCCGTTCAGAGGCTGGAGCTTCCACACTGCATGGTGTGAGTAATTTGGAGTCTGAACCTCATCCTAATTACCCAAGTCTTGGCCATGTTAATATTTTCTGTCTATAATCTATACTCAATACAGAAGACAGAGTGGCCCTGTTAAAAAATAAGATCATCAGAGGGAGGAAGATGGTGACGAGGTAGGAGGGAGCAGATTCTACTTTTTCCTACACACAGGAAAAAAACCTAGCCAATCTATGGAGGAACAGAGCAAACAGCCAACAGTACCCCAGCATATATGAAAATAGGGAACCAAAAATTGTAGCAGACACTGAAAAACCAGATAGTAAGAAGAGTGCTTCAGTACAATAAAATCCCAGGGACCAGCATGGGGACCAGAGTGGCTGTAGCCCCAGGCCCGGTGCTAGGCGCCATCCACATTTGCCACAGGATTCTTAGGAGAGAGCTGGGACAGCTGGTCCCTCCCCAGCCAAACAAGGTTTGAGCAGCACCAGGAGAGACCTGATTGCTTGAAGTTGCAGAGAGGGGAATAAGGACTAAGTGGTAAACACACAGGGGCTGTGAGCATCCACAGAGTCTGTGGACACTAGCTTGGGAAAGCTGATAGTTGTGCAGTGGTGGGCCCTGACCCTGATAGTCCCCCGGTCTGGCTAGAGAATTGGGCTGTGCAAGAGGCCAGACAGTTGTATGGAGTGGCAGGCTTGAGTAGAAGGAATTTCTCAAAAAGAAAAAGTGAAAAAAGAGACACTGTTTGGGAAATTCTCCTGCAGCAATCACTCTGGCCTCCTCCCTACCCACCAGGCAGCACTCCCAGGGTGGTGCAGGAAGCCCTGCACGCCACCAGAGCACACCTGAAACCATGGGGCCAGAAGCGGCCTGACTGAGCACGCACACCTGCAACCCAAGGAGGGTGCGCTCAGTGGAAGGTCCCAGCCCACAGTGGTAACCCAGGGGGGAGTGCACTATGAGGAAGGCCTGGATCTCACATGCAAGGCCCCTGAGAGAGGCGCCAGGCTAGCTCTGGTGGCAGAGGCAAGACTGACTGAACACGGATCGGGAGGGAAGAAAAGCCCCTCAGAAAAACCGGTGTGGTCAGTTTGAAACCAGAAAGAGGCTTTTATTTTTAAGTAATTTTTTATTTTTTATTATTTTTTATCTCTCAATTCCATTTTCCTCTCTTTCCTTCTTTCTTATTTTATTCCTTCTTCCTTTATTTCCAATTTTATCTCTTCTTCCTTCCTTCTTCTGCTTTTTTTAAATGCCCACAAGTGAGACAAAAACCCTGAAACTGGCCAGAGTTGCATCCAAAGAGGGGGCATCTCAGCAGCTGAGACAGTGAGACAAATTTCACTTTGCTATTACAGAGAACCTGAAGTTATTTCATATCTGTATTATCATTTTTTCATTATATTCTAATAGTATTTTTGTATTCCTCTTCTTTCTGTTTAGTCTTCTTTGCTTGGCTGGTTATATTGTATCATTTGACAGGTTTCCCCTATTCTCTCTTCAATAGTATATTGCTAATTTACTGTCCTTCACTTCACTTGTGTCCCATTAGCACACTACTCAAGGTCCTATACTCCCTATTCTTGTTATGCAGATAACATAGATTTTGTCATATGATTGTTGCTCTAATATTATTGTAAATAATAGCTGTTCCATGCAATTGTAAACACTACACAACACCCCTCCCAGATCTTAGCCCACTTCATGGTTTCCTGAACTTTATTACTGTAGTAGTTAATTCTATTCTCTCACACATTACATCTATTTACTATCCTTTACTCTCAGCTTACCTCAGAATCTGACCTCCCACAACCTCACTGCTTTCTAGATCCAACTCACAATCCTTCCCTCCTCAACAAGAGTCTTATCTTCTTTCCATCCTTTCTAAATAGTGGCTAGTTGGGTGGAAGATCAGTTAACACTATACATAGCCAAAGGATCTCCTATCTTTTCTCTACTGGCTGCTACTGTAAATATCATAGAATACTCTCTTGCTGCCTTAAACCATTTTGCCTTCCCCCTCCAAATGATCACAAAAAAAGTAGGTAGAAGCTATGAACATCAGAATACCTGCTGGAAGAGGAAACCCAACAAAAAAGGAACCACCAACAGAGAACAACAGAAGAAGGTGAAGGAGGGAGTAAAAACCACACTAATCTCAATCCAGGACCTGTCTGGAAATACAATTAAATAGTGGAGAAATTACCCAGAACAAACAACTGAACAAGAGCAAGAGAAAATCCTCAAAACCTTGTGCACATGGAAGAACCAGCTTCAACACAACCTGCCCTCACCAGCACAAAAAAATACAAGAGGTGGTGGACACAGTGACCCTCAGTTAACCAGCTGGTGGGAAGGACCCACCAAAGAAAGACTAAAAAAGCAATCAAAACCCAAAGACAAACACAGAGCCAATGTGAACGACAGCCCAAGACCAGTGAGCTCGAGAGATCAAGGAAACTGCACCACTGAATCTCACAGGTATTCTAACACAGAAGTTCACACCACAAACCCAAGGAGCCAGAACAGATCAATTTAAGAAGCAGAGGCTAACAAGAAGAGTCTTACAAACAATAGAAAGGCAAAGAAACAACCCCAAAATGAAAGGAAAGGAGGAAGCCTAAGAAAGAATGCTAAATGAAATAGAGGCAACTCAACTATCAGATATTCAGTTCAAAGCAATGGTTATCAGAAAGCTCAATGAGCTTACAGTGAATTACCAGAAACTACAGACAAACTACAATGAACTCACTGCAAACTATGTCAATAGGAAAAAGGAAATAGAAACTATCAACAGTGCCAAGAGGAATTGAAGAATACAATTTCTGAACTGAAGAATACAGTAGAAGGACTCAAAAGCAGGATCAATGAAGTAGAAGATCAGATCAGTGATCTGGAGGACAAAGTAGAAAAAAATACCAAGAAAGAACAAGAAAATGTAAAGAGGCTCAGAAAGAATGAAGAGGGATTAAGAGAAATGCAAGACAATATGAAATATAGTAATATCCATATAATAGGGATACCAGAAGAAGAAGATCAAGGCATAGAAAACCTATTTGAAAAAGAAATGATGGAAAACTTCCCTAATTTGATGAGAGAAAAAGCCACACAAATCCAGGAAACACAGGGAGTCCTAATCAAAAGGAACTCAAAGAGGCCCACTTTAAGACACATCATCATTAAAATGGCGATTTTCCAAGATGAAGAGAGAATCTTAAAGGCAGCAAGGGAGAAACAGAAAGTAGCGTACAAGGGAGGCCTGATAAGGTTAGCAGCTGACTTCTCAATGGAAATACTCCAAGCCAGAAGAGAATAGCAAGAAATAGCCCAAGTAACGAGAACCAAGAGGCCTGAAACCAAGCCTGCTTTACCCAGTAAGGCTCTCAATCAAGACAGAAGGCCAAATAAGTGGCTTCTCAGACAAAAGAAGCCTAAAAGAATACATCTCCACCAATCCAGCTCTGCAAGACATGCTAAAGGGACTGCTTTAAGGAAAGAAAGGAAAAGAGAGAGAGAGAGAGAGAGGGGAACACAGGTACAAAAATGGCAATGAATACATACCTATCAATAATAACCTTAAACATAAATGAATTAAATGCTTCAATCAAAAGACGTAGAATAGCTGAACAGATAAGATAGCATGAATCACACATATGCTACCTACAAGAGACCCACCTCAGGACAAAAGACCTGCACAGGCTGAAAGTGAAGGGCTGGAAACAAATTTTCCAAGCAAACGAACAGGAAAAAAAAGCCAGGGTAACAATACTCATATCAGACAAAAATAGACTTCAAAAAAAAAAGGGCCATAAAGAAAGACCCAGAAGGTCACTTCAGAATACTCAAAGGAAGAATCTACCAAGGAGACATAAACATTGTAAATATATATACACCCAACATGGGAGCACTCAAATATATAAAGAAAATCTTAGAGGACTTCAAGAAAGATATGGACAGCAACACAATTATAGTGGGGGATTTTAACACCCCACTGTCAAAAACAGACAGATCTTCCAAACAAAATATCAACAAAGATATTGTGACACTGAACAATGCCTTAGATGAAATGGACTTAACTGATATATATATAGAGAGAGAGTCCTTCATCCCAAAGAAGCTAAATACACATTCTTTTCAAGTGCACATGGAACATTTGCAAAGATAGACCACATGATAGGACACAAAACAAGCCTCAATAATTTCAAGAAAATTGAAATTATACGAAACATTTTCTCTGATCACAGGGACAGAAACTAGAAACCAACCCCAAGGAAAAAACCCCAAAACACTCAAAATCATGGGGATTGAATAGCATGCTAGTAAACAATGAATGGGTGAAGAATGAAATTAGGGAAGAAGTCAAAAAGTCTCTGGAAACAAATAAAAATGAACTCATAATAACCCAAAACTTATGAGACACAGCGAAGGCAGTCATGAGAGGGAAGTTCATAATGATACAGGTCTACCTAAACAAGATAGAAACATTTCAAACAAACAACTTAACCCGATGCCTACAAGAACTCGAAGAACAACAACAAAGATAGCTTAGAGCAAGTAGAAAGAAAGAAAGAACTAAGATCAGAGCAGAATAAAATGAATGAGATTAAAAGCATAATTCTAAGGATCAATAAATCCAGGAGCTGGTTCTTTGAAAAGATAAACAAAGTCGACAAGCCTTTAAGCAGACTCATCAAGAAAAAAAAAAGAAGACCCAAATAAACACAATCAGAAGTAAAAGAGATTACAACTGATACCACAGAAATACAAAGGACTGTAATAAATTACTGCAAAGAACTATATACCAAGAAATCTGAAAACCTAGATGAACTGGACAAGTTTCTAGAAAAATATAATCTTCCAGAACTCAATGAAGAAGAAGTAGAAAGCCTGAACAGACCAATAACATCAGATGAAATTGAAGCAGTAATCAAAAAATTCCTGACACACAAAAGCCCTGGACCAGATTGTTCCACAGGAGAATTCTAGAGGGCATTTAAGGAAGAGCTCACCCCTACCCTTCACAGACTACTCCAAAAACCCCAAGAGGATGGAAGACTCCCAAACTCTTTATGAAACCAGCATCATCCTAATCCCAAAACCAGATAAAGACACAACAAAGAAAGAAAACTTCAGGCCAATATCACTGATGAACATAGACACTAAATTCCTCAACAAAATATTGGCAAACCACATCCAACAATACATTAAAAAGATTATACACCATGACCAAGTGGGATTCATCCCAGGGATGCAAGGATGGTACAATATTCGCAAATCAGTAAATGTAATACATCACATACACAAAAGCAAAGACAAAAATCGCATGACCATATCAATAGGTGTGGAAAAAGCATTTGATAAGGTACAGCACCCATTTATGATAAAAAAAACACTCAACAAAGTGGGAATAGAGGGAGCATTCTCAACATTATAAAGGTCATATATGTGAGACCTACAGCCAACATCATACTCAATGGGAAAATATTAAAATCTTTTCCACTAAGATCAGGAACAAGACATGATTGTCCACTTCCACCACTTCTATTCAATATAGTATTGGAAGTTTTAGCCACAGCAATCAGACAAGAAAAGGAAATAAAGGCATCCAAATCAAAAAGGAGGAAACAAAACTCACTGCTTGCAGATGACATGACAGTATACATAGAAAATCCTATAGACTCCGCTAAAAAACTGTTCGACCTAATAAATGAATTTGGCAAAACAGTGGGATACAAAGTCAATATCCCGAAATCAAATGCATTTTTGTATACCAACAATGAAACAGCAGAAGTAGAAATCAAGAAAAAAAAATCTCATTAGATATAGCAAAAAGAAAAATAAACACCTAGGAATAAACCTAACCAAGGGGTAAAAGACTGTATGCAGAAAATTACACAACGCTGAAGAAAGAAATCAAGGAAGACACAAACAAATGGAAACACATACAGTGTTCATGGATCAGAAGAATTAACATAATCAAAATGTCCATACTATCCAAAGCAATTTACACATTCAATGCAATACCTAATAAAGTGCCAATAGCATATTTCACAGACATAGAACAAACACTTCAAAAATTTATATGGAACCATAAATGACCCTGAATAGCTGCTGCAATTTTGAGAAAGAAGAGCAAAGTAGGAGGGATCACAATACCTGATATCAAACTCTATTACAAGGCCACAGTAACCAAAACAGCCTGGTACTGGCATGAAAACAGGCACATGGACCAATGGAACAGAACAAAGATCCCAGAAATAAACCCAAGTCTCTACAGTTAATTAATATTCAACAAAGGGTGGCAACAAAAAATGGAGTAAAAATAGCCTCTTCAACAAATGGTGTTGGGAGAACTAGACAGCTACATGTGAAAAAATGAAAATTGAGCACCAACTTACACCATACACAAAAATAAATTCAAGGTGGGTAAATGATTTAAATATAAGCCATGATACCATTGAAGTCCTAGGGGAGAACATAAGCAGGAAAATCTCAGATATTTCATGCAGCAACATTTTTATTGATATGTCCTCTAGAGCAAGGGACATAAAGGAAAGAATAAACAAATGGGATCTCATCAAAATAAAAAGCTTCTGCACAGCTAAAGAAAACAGTATGAAAATAAAAAGAGAACCAACCATATGGGAAAACATATTTGCTAGTGATACCTCAGACAAGGGTTTAATCTCCAAAATATATAAAGAACTTACTTACACGACTCCACTCTAAGAAGACAAGGAATCCGATTAAAAAGTGGGCAAAGGACTTGAACAGACACTTCTCCAAGGAGGACATACAGAGGATCCAGAGACACATGAAAAGATGCTCAGTATCACTAGCTATCAGAGAGATGCAAATTAGAACCACAATGATATACCACTTCACACCAGTCAGAATGGCCATCATAAACAAAGCAACAAACAACAGATATTGGAGAGGTTGTGGAGAAAAGGGGACACTAGTGTACTGTTGGTGGGATTGCACACTGGTACAACCACTGTGGAAAACAGTATGGAATTTTCTCAGGAAACTAAAAATGATCTGCCTTTTGACCCAGCAATTCCACTGCTGGGAATATATCCTAAGAACCCTGAAACACCAATACAAAAGAATCTATGCAGCCCAATGTTCATAGCAGCACAATTTACAATAGCCAAGTGCTGGAAGCAACCTAGGTGCCCATCAGTAAATGAATGGATCAAAAAACTATGGTACATTTACACAATGGAATTCTATGCAGTGGAAAGAAAGAAGGAGCTCCTACCCTTTGTGACAGCATGGATGGAAGTGGAAAGCATTATGCTAAGCAAAATAAGCTGCGCAGTGAAAGATAAATATCATATGATCTCACCCTTAACAGAAACCTAAATAGCAAAACAAACAAACAAGAAAAATATAACCAAAGACACTGAGTTAAAGAGCAGTCTGACAGTGACAGAGGGGAGAAGGGAGAGAATTTCAGGGAAAGGGGAAGGGTTTAGAGGAACAAGTGTAAAGGACACATGGAGAAAAACTAGGGGGAGTGGAAATGGGAGGAAAGTGGGAGGGCTGAGTGGGTGGGCTGGGATGGGAGTAAAATTCAGAAAACTGTACTTGAACAACAATAAAAGAAAAGAGGAAAGAAAAGGAAAGGGAAGGGAAGGGAAGGGAAGGGAAGGGAAGGGAAGGGGAAAAGAAGAAAAGAAAAGAAAAGAAAAGAAAAGAAAAGAAAAGAAAAGAAAAGAAAAGAAAAGAAAAGAAAAGAAAAGATCAACAAAATAAAAAGACAACCCACAAAATGGGAGAACATATTCACCAATACATCTGATAAGGGCTTAATATCCAATCTTTATAAAGTTCTTATAAAATTCAACACCAAAGAAACAAATAACCCAATTAAAAAGTGGGGAAAGGACTTGAATAGTCATTATTCTCCAAAAGAGGACAGTCAATAGACATAAGGAAACATGCTTAAGCTCACTAATCATCATAGAAATGCAAATCAAAACCACAGTGAGATATCTCACACCTGTCAGAATGGCCATCATCCATAAATCAGCAAAGAACAAGTGCGAGTAATGATGTGGAGAAAGGGGAACCCTTTTGCACTGTTGGTGGGAGTGCAGATTGGTGCAACTACTGTGGAAAACAGTATGGAAATACCTCAAAAATTAAAAATGGATCTGTCTCTTGACCTATTGATCCTACTTCTGGTTATATATCCAAACGAACCCAAAACACTAATTTGAAAGAACATAAGTGCCCCTGTGTTCATTGCCACATTATTTACAATTACCAAGATATGGAAACAGCCCAAGTATCTAACAGTAGATAAGTGTATAAAACAACTGTGTGACACACAATGGATTACTACTTGGCTGTAAAAAAGAAGAAAGTTTTACCCTTTGTGACAGTATGGATAGACCTGGAGAACATTATGCTAAGTGAAATAAGAGTCAGAGAAAGACAAATACCATATGATTTCACTCATATGTGGAATCTATTGTACAAAATGAACTAACAAGGAAAATGGGGACAGGCTCATATATGGAGAGCAAAATGACAGCTAGTCGGAGGGGGGTGCTTAGGGGGTAGAGGGGTTGAGCAAAAAGTAAAAAGGACTTATGGACATGGACAACAGTGTGGTGATTGCTGGGGGGAGGAGGGCATAACGGGACTAAATGGTAATGGGAAAAAATACAGTAAAAGATTTTAAAAAGTCCATGTTTCTCTCTCACATTGATGTTTCTCACCCTCCCTTTCTCCCTCCTTTTCACTCTCTCTAAAATAAATAAGCATATCTTGGGTGAGGATTTTTTTTAAAAAAGAGCAGGAGTGGACAGTACCAAAGAGAATTCTGACTTTCCTGTCCTAAGAGAATATGTATTCTATCACAGCTATTTACAACTTTTTTCCATATGGGCGTGTTTGCTCCCATAGCCTAAAATACCAACTTCTTTATTGGACTTATCACTTTTATTGCCAAAATATTATTAGTCTTTTGATTAAAAGGAAGAAGTCCAAGTTAATCCTGACCAAGAAAAAAGTCAAAATTTCCTGCTTTACCAGGTACATAAAATTTTCTGTCTTGGCCATTATATGGTTTATATGAAATTGGGATTTATTTATACAAGGGAAGAACCAAGAAAAGAACCATATTTTATGGTAATAAAATATGGATGATGGGTTAAATCTTTATCAACAAAATATTATTAGAAGTAAAAGTTCTATGTTTTAATCTGGATGTAATGATTTGGGTGGACATAACTAAAATTGAAAAAAAAAAGGAAAAAATTATCCAGGCTCAAGGTGGGAAAGAATTACTGCCAATAACCTCAATAATGACTGGATTTTTAACATTGAAAAATGTCCTAAGTATGACTATTTCACCAATTATAAAGTTGCACTCAACACCCTCAACAGTGAAGCAACAAAGTAGGAAAATTTTAAATAAACAACAAAAACACATTTGATCTAAACTGTGGATAGTGCTTTGTTTGACTACAGTTTTGGATTGTTGTTATAAGTAATGTAAATTTCAAGATTTCCATTCTTTGTTGATTTAATGAAGGCATTTTTCCTAATCTCTCTTTTTAATGTCTTATGTACATGATCTTATTTAAAGTGAAAACTCATACTACTTAGCTGATTGGGAGAACCGAAAAATGTTACTATTTTACTTGCAACCTTTCAAATACTCCCACTTGCTCATACATTTTCTGAGTCTTTATTTTCACAAATAATTTTGAAGTGATTGCTTCAAACTCACTATAAAGCAAGCAAGTCATATTAAACACCAGGTGGGATTTAATGACCTCTTATAAGAAGATGCCATTCCTTAATGTGCTGTGCTTTCCAATAAGGTGATTAGATGATCTTGTTGACCCAGTGTTTCTCTATTTCATCAACAAGGGAGGATTTTGGAAGCTAAGTTTTCCCTTAAGCACCTCACATCAATGCTGCAGCAGAAGCAGCACCAGCAGCAAGAACTACAGGTGTGCACTCTAAGTCCATATGTCTTTACCTTCTCAAGTCAACCTCCAGAGCATATTCTGGCTCACCACACATCCGGTTTATATTAATTGGTTGCTGAGCAGAACATATAAAGATGCGGCATGTATAATTACATATTTACTCAAATGTCACAGAGTTTGATGGGAGGCTTTTCCAGTGGGCATTTTTGTGATAGGGGCATCTTTTGTGAAGAATGTAGTTACGTGGAGAGCTCTGGATGACTTCTCAACACTTGACCAGAATTTTCTCTATGAGAGTAGTGGACTCAAGTTTTCAAAGTTATAACTGGAGAAACATTAAAGGCAATTGTAAAATTGTCTTTGTGCCTGGACTACTGCACTAGCCTCATCAATGATCCCTCAGCCTCCAGCTTTGCCCTCCCCTGTATATTGACTATTCAGTAGATCTTGGTAGATCCTAAGTAGATGCTGATACCCCTCTGCTTAGCATCCTCCTTCCGTTCTCCTGCAGAGTAAAATTCAATTTTTTTTTGTGAGGATCTACAAAGCCCCTAGGATTCACCACCTTATCACTCTAAAGTAACAGCCTTGTGTTCTTTCTGTCTCACTCTTCTCATACTACAGTGGCCTTGATCCTTCATAAGGCACCAGGCACACTTGTACACCTGGGCTTCTAAACTTTCAGTTGTCTTTATCAGTACACATCCCCACGAATCCCTATGACTCACTTCATCACATTCTTCAAATCTTTTCAAATATAACCTTCTTAATGAGGCCACCTCTGGCCTTCCTTTTTAAAATTGCAATTTTCATACAATTACCTGTACCTACCCTCCCTGTTTTACTTTTTCTCCATAGTGAAAAAGAAAATCTTCTTATTGTCTTGTGATATCCCACTTAATTTACTTATTCATCTTATTTATAATCCATTTTCTCCCTTAACTAGAAATTAAGCCTCCTGTGGATAGTTTTCTGTCTGTTTTGTTCACTGTTGTGAACAGTATCTAACATATAGTATGTACTCAGAATATTTGCACCCTGTAAGCAGTTCATAAGAATTTGACTTAGGATTCAAGGTGTCTGATTTAGCTGGCTGCTTGTTAGAGTGGGAACAAGCCTAATGACCTGTTTAATCTGTTAACCAATTAGTGCTGCAGAAAGAAAATCTGTGCCCTACAGCCAAAAACACCCTAAATTAACCCTCCACCTAAATATTTTATACAATAATATGAAAAAATGAATGACAGTGCAATTCAGGGTGATCTGAGGTGGGAAAATCCTTATGGCATATATGAACCAAAAGTGTATCAGTAAAAACACTTTTTTATATAGCATATTTATTTGGCTGCTACAGTGTATTTGTCCAGAAAGTTATGGGAGTTATAAAGAAATGGAGATACAAATTATATTTTAAAGCCAAATAGGGCCATGAATGTTTATGCTTTGCTAAACATTAGCAGCAATCATCTTGCCAAAATAAAACTTTTTATTTTACTGATATTATTAGTAAATATGTGTTTTCCTGGTTTTAAAAAATATGTACTTTATTGTAAAACAATCAAAGATAATATAGTTCTGTACAATTAGGCAGATTTGGAAATTAAAAAAAATATGTAACCATAGTACTCTTGTCATTAGCAATCAAGTAATCTTCATCTTTTTAAGCAATTAACTTTTAAAAATATAAAAGCTAATTAAAAATGACAGCTTAGTTATCTGAGCAAACAACAGCTTGGGATCAGTCCATAGTACCTACTATAAACTGATAATGCACTAAACTATGGTCTAAAATGACTATTTTCAAGTATGTTTTTAAAAAATTCCTCAAACCTGTAGAGACCTCACATGCTCGTTCCTGCCATGCTCAGTCGACTCATCATTGGAAGTTGTTTGATTTTTATGTATGTAAGTCTGCATCCATACATACCTTTATTTGGAAGCTCATTAGTGCTTAAGTTAATGAATCTTCAGTTATTCATGTCTTGAAACTTTGGAGATTCAAAAACCTCAAAAATAAAACAGACATATTTGTAGGAAGAATGTAAAATCGATTTGTCAGTGAGAATTATGTCTTATGAAACATTAATTTAGCAAATAGGTGGATGAAAACCTATAGTTAACCAGAATAATGGACAGCAGATAAAAGGAGTAATTTTTTTAAAATCCTCATTTCATTGAGTTCCCTCATGTAAAACTGAAGGAATTCTGTAAAATAATCACTCTTTAAGTCAAAAAAGAAAGACCAGCTTGTCATTGAGCATATTTTTTCCTAATTCCCTACTCTTTATTTACCCCATAGTCTCCTATTTTTCTCTTCCTCATCTTTTTTGTTCTTTGCAGCTCTGCATTTCACCACAAACTGTGTTTTACTTCTCAGTGCTCTTCTTCCATTGTTCACATCCCTCATTTTGCACAAACAGGAGTTAGTTGCAGATACAGTTGGACTAGCAGTGACAGGAGGCAGTCTCAAAATCTTCTTGGTTTCATTCAGGTAAGATTCTTCAGGATTCCCAAGCATAGCTAGATTCCTATGAAACTTAAAAAGTGATGAATGGAAGCACAGTGCATTGTATTTCTTCTTAGAACCACACCTAGCAGTTTTTGCCCTATCATGCCTTTGTTAGGTGTCAGGGCCAGCAAATGAGGAGCTGGAACAGGACTGCTGATATGTCAAGAAGTTCTGGACAACTGTATTTTGCTGAATAATGTAGGTATAACCCCTGGAAATAAAAGGCCTTAAAATAGCAATAATTCCTGAATGACTCTATCAGGGAGTAACCAATTTCTATCATGTGTTGATGTCAATTGACCACATGGATGTTCCCTAGAGGAAAAAGAAATGAGATTCTAGACATGCTTTTTTTTTTTTTGCAAGTGATTTAAACTACATACAAAATCTCTTTCAGGCTCAGCTATAGAGCATACTGGAAATGTCAAGAGGCCAATTGACAGGAAATGCATTTAATAGAATCATGCTACTCTCATGTTTAATGTGGAATAAGACAGTCCTCCATAGCATGTTACTCCTGAAAGGATTCAAAATACAAAATGACAGAACAACAGTATTAAGGACTAAATTCTATAGACTAAAATCCCAAGAAGTTACAGAAATCACTGAAAGTGCATGGAGTGTTAATAACACTTAAGGTAGAATTGAAATGTATTTATTTTATTAGAAAGCCAGGACCATGAATAACTCACTAATGTCTTGTTACCAGCCACTATCTCTCAGTTTCTCTTCTCCATTTTCACTCCACATGAGGTCACTGAAACACAGGTATACGGAGGTCTGTCCAGGAAGTATCCAACCATGTGATATGAAAAAATAGAAAGATTTATTGAAGAAGATACAAGATACAAGAAACATTGTACACAGGACAATGATGCCTCAGTCCCCTTCAGAGTAGGCACTTGGGACCTCACACAGTTCTCCCAATCACCATCAGATGCCAGATCATATTTTCCTGAATCCCATCGATGGTCTGAAATCTCTTCCCTTTCAAAGGTGATTTTAGTATTGAAAAAATCCAGAAAGTCACAGAGTGCCAGGTCTGAGCTGTAGGAGGACTGAGTCAGCTGGGTGTTTTGATGTTTTGCCAAAAAACTCTGCATGAGATGTGATATATGAGTGGGTTCCTTGTGGTGATGAAGATACCACTCATCAGTTGCCCATAGCTGTGGCCCTCTGAATCATTCAAATAGTTTCCAGGGAGGAATGTTCAAGCTTAGCACAAAATTTAATGCAGATTCATTGATCTACTCAACAGTCATTGTGAATGTGATGGCCACACAGTACACATGATCACTCAGTGGCGTCCACTGCCCCCATTGACTAGCACAGTGAAGTCACCATTGTTTATGACTGCACATTCCAGTCCACAGTCCACTCTCCTTGGCTGCCATGTTACATCAATGCTGCTCAAACCATTCTCGTTATATTAACAATGGCTGGACTTTTTCCGGACAGACTTCCTATGTGCAATGGATATGGCTCAGGAGATAAATGCTCATTATTTATTTGATGCATTAGAAAAATCCCTAAAGGCAGAAGAAGATTCCTCTTCCCTAAACTATAGGGAGACTTAAGTAGCATATAGCCTAAGTGAACTGACAGCCACATTTTACCAATTCCCTACAGATCTGAAATTGGTGACTGTTAGTTGAAACAGGCTCATATGTGTTCAGATCATCAGTGTACTATTGAAAATATGGAATTATTTGCAGACATTTGAAAATCAGAAGATTTTGTATGTTAAGACCCAGATTGCTGTTTTTATGGGGTGGAAAAAAAAGATCCACACCACCTGAAATATATGCCTATCAGGGAACATCAATCCAGAGCTAAAGCTTAGTGACTCTGTTCATGACACAAAACTTCCAGCCTCTGCAACTCATTGTTGTGTCTTTTGTGCCAGATCTTCTTTGGCATTTTCATCACTTGCCTGGCTTTAGGTTTGAGACATTTTATCTAAATTCTCCACTTGAGTCTTGGTCTTCTATATATCTGAAAGCATCAACAGCAAGGAATAGTGAGTTCAGAGAGAAGGGGAAGTAAGACTTCCTAACTCAATAAAAATATGATTGTTCCAACCAGGTCTTCAAAAGGCACGTTCCAGTCTAAAACTAGGAAGAGGAAGAAATGATAAAAGTCTCCAAAAATAAGATAGAGAGAGACAGAGAGAACAGTAGCATATTAGTATGATAAATGTCTTGAACTGTTGACATTAACACTTCCCCTTGAGAATTAAGAGCGGAAAAGGACAGCAACATTAGAGTAAGGTTTAAAGCTTCACGTAGTGGACTCAGTCTATACTCATATATTCACAGAATATGTCTGAAACACTATAGAAGCACACAAGCATTGTGTTCTTACACAATGGTACCTTACAAGCAAGTGTTCCTTCCAGAATCCTGTACTATTTTTATACTTCCTTCTCAGTAAAAATTCCCCAAATTGTATACACTTCAGGCCTCAAAAACCTACATCTGCCTCTGCCCCTATCTCACATTCTCATATTTTGAATGTCTTGACCAAACTTACCAGTCACAGGAGTGAAATGAAAAACACTCGCATGTATTTAACAAAATGCTATATTTGTGTGTATCTGTGACTAAGCCAAGCTGTTCAATAAAAAAGGTGAAAATCCAATGATCACTAAACCCATATTTTATAGAAGGAGATTACCTCCAAAATTGCTTATTTTTGGAAAAACCTTATGCATCATTACAACAGAAAATAAGCTATTTTCAAAGATTTATAAATAAGTAAGAATTCCATTAAATCCATTTTATAAATAAAATTAGAAATACTGATACATATTATTTCTATAATTTAATATTCTATAATATCTAAGATTTGAGAGTAGGAATCTGACTTAAGGTATCCCCTGACCCCTGTATTATGGAAATATTTAGAGTTTTACCATAAGTACATCTCAGAGGATTGACCCAAAAAGTAGTTATTAAG
This sequence comes from Phyllostomus hastatus, assembly GCF_019186645.2. Lineage (NCBI taxonomy): Eukaryota > Metazoa > Chordata > Mammalia > Chiroptera > Phyllostomidae > Phyllostomus > Phyllostomus hastatus. The sequence continues at coordinate 42,344,334 of NW_025333498.1, forward strand.
AAGAATTTTTATAAGTATCAGCTCTACTCATAGGTATAATAAGTGTTGGGTCTGTTCCATAATGTTTAATGTAATCACTTCTTTTCGTTTTTATAGTATTGTCTTATATGAAAATTGGAGATAGTAAGATGTGGACAGGTTTTACTTTGAGACAATAATATCCAAAAACATGATGATTCTACCCATTAAAATTAGAGATTTACATTTGACATACAAGCAATGTATAAGCTACTGGTGTTCAAGTTGTACCCAACTGCACACGGAAAAGTGTGTTGGACAGTTTTGACTATCTCCAGTTTCTCCAGGGTTCAGTGCTTTTTGTTCAGAAGCCATTTTTTTCTGGATTGAAATGGATGAATTCACTTTATTTCAACATGGAAATTTAAAATCGAACATGGAGCAACAGGCTGACATAAGGGAATTCCATCTGTCATTAGGAAATTAAAATATAATTGAATGATAATACACTGAAATTTGATAAGATGCTTTCCTTACACCCATACTATAGGTTTTTCAGATGGCTGACATAGATTAAAAACAAAGACATTCTCCAACTATCAATCAATGAAGACCATTGAACTGGATCCAAAAGAAGCAATCATATCAAATATCCCAACATTATAGGCAATGTCCTAATAACATTCCTTTTATAAAATATATATTAGTTCTTTATTCTCCTTTTTTTTAAGGTCCAGTTTTGGCAAGTTTGTCAATAAAGACATTAGGGCCATATTTATAGTGTCAGGTGAAATAAACATGAAACTAGAAATGTGTTCTACTGTAGCTATTTGACTATTTCTTTCTAGATAAACCAGACAATATATTTTAATAATAAAATCAGAACTACTTCTATATATTTATATGTGTACTAAGTTTAAGAGTCAAAATGTTTAGGCCTATGGCTCTTCACCAATAACAAAGTTCCTTTTGTAGCAATTGAACAAAAAAATTCAGCACATTCAAAATAATCTCTATATATGATCTATGGTTTTGCTTATGATTTTTGCTTACACACATACACCCAGTTCTGTTTGTGACTGCTGCCTTCTGAAACGTTTTTAGTTAGAAATGTGTATAGGAAGAAAAATGACAGAGACATTAAGATCAATAAAGAGTATTTGTACAACCTTGGTGAGTGTGGCTCAGTTGGTTGGAGCTGCATTCCACAACCAAAAGGTTGCAGGTGTGATTTCTGGTCAGGGCACATACCTAGGTTGTGGGTTTGATCCCTGGTGAGGGCACCTATGATCCCCAGTCTGTGCGCATACAGGAAGCAACCAATCAATGTTTCTCTTTCACAAATATGTTTTGCTCTCTCCTTCTTCTCTCCCTTCCTCTCTCTCTAAAAGCAATGAAAAAAAAAACCAAACAAACCAACAAATGTAGCCCTTGCTGGCATAGCTCAGTGGATTGAGCACGGGCTGCGAACCAAAGTATCGCAGGTTCGATTCCAAGTCAGGACACATGCCTGGATTGCAGGCCATGGCCCCCAGCAACTGCACATTGATGTTTCTTTCTCTCTCTCTTTCTCCTTCCCTTCCTTCTCTAAAAAATAAATAACATCTTTAAAAAAAACAAATGTTCTTTGGTGAGGATTAAAAAAAATGTGTTTATAAGTGCATGTGTCATGTGTGTGCATTTTCTTCTTTCTAATAATGTCACCTCTTACCTAGATTTTCATCAACATCTGATGATGGTTTGGAGGTAAAATAGATGAATTAAAAATGGTGTATTTAGATTGGCACTTTATTCTATTTTTTGGTTGTTGTTATTCTGTTTTGTTTTGGTTTTGCTGTTGTGGAGGAAAGTTCTTTCTAAATACTGAAATGTTTCCTGCTTAAAAAATTATGTCTTCAATTGTCAACATCTGAATTAATTGAATAGTATGAATACCTTTGGGAATTTTAAAATAGGGATTAAAAATATATAGTATTACTTTAAAGAAAGGGCAGAAATCCAGTCTTGATGTACATCAAAAATTTGTCTATGTCCAATTGTCTTAGATGAGCTATTTTTCCATCTGATTTTTTATTTTGTGAGGTAATGAAATATTTAAATAACTGATATTTGGCAGAAACACTTATTCCCACAGTATTTCTTGCCAAAATGAAAGAAGAGAGATTCAAATATCAAGTAAAGCATGCTTTATTTGTGAGATTATAAGCTTGCTTTTCTACATGACCTCTCCTTTAAAATAAAATAAAATAAAATAAAATAAAATAAAACACAATAAAATAAAGTAATTGGAGGGGTAGAAATCCCAAACCTCTTTGTAAAATGATAGAATCATTTTCAATTGATGGCAAAAATTGGAAATAAAACAGTATATAGCAAGAAATTTTCTCTGATGCTGAATAGATCAGATAACACAATAATTTTTCCAGTTTCAATATCTGCTTAATTTTTTAAAGGAATACAAAAGTTAGGACATTATGACCCATAACTTGTTATTACCTAAATAAAATTAAATGCCTTTAAAAAGTTTTCCTCACAGGGGTGGGGGGGAACTAGGTCAAAAATAACATGTGTTCACTCGGCCTTGTTTTGTGTAAGGAAATGCTCTACCAACAAAAGAAATAATTACATTCTACACAAGTTTCATTTCTGTAAACATCCAAATTGGCAAGTATACATTTACTTCTTTCCCAAAATTTGCCTTACAAAATTTAAGGAAAAACTCACTTCAGTAAGGTTTCTCCATTTAATTATTGCATCCAAAATTTATTAAAGAAAGAAAACAAAAACATTTGTGAGCCATGGGGACTGGTGGTAACACAGGTACAGTGAAATCAGGAAGATCTGCTGATTCCAGATGGAGTGGATATATTCCCATGGCACCTATTACTTGCCAAATGTTTCGTAAAGCAAACACATGACCTAAAAGATTTTGCAAGTGTGGGGTCTTCAAAAAAAAAAGTACAGGCTTGCAAAAAAAAAATCCTGTTCTTATTTAAAAGTCATTTCTTAATTCCTAACCATAAGTTGTTTTTAAAAACACACACTTTTAATATTTCTCAGCTGTCATGCCTACTTGAGTGAGTCTACATGTGTGGGTACTCCATAAAATCTCAGTGGTGGTGGCAGATGTCCCCTTTGAAATATTTCATCTGTTGCTGGGGGTTGGGGATTGTCACTTTGGTGCCATGAACACCATTTCTTCTAAAAGCTCTGATTTGGGACATCCCCTTTAGAACAAATGTAGCATGGCTTAAAGTTACTCAAATGGGTGGTATAAAAATGTGAAGAAATATATGACTATGTCAAGATGAAAAAAGAAATTTTAACTAATAACATATTGGTGAGGCCCTTTACAGCAGTGAAAGAACTGCTGTTAAAAAAGTCAGTAATTGTTATAATTAAGACTTGTCTATGGGAAAGTAAAAATTATATCTGTTGTTCAAAATTCCATGTTCATGGAGGCCCTGCCCATTCCAAAAAAGACTCACCCAGTTGTTGGAGGCCCAGATTACTTCTCCCTTTCTTGTATTCCTTAGCAGTTTTATGCTGCATCAAGCATTATTTATACTTAATAGCATACTCTCTTCCTCTGTCTTGTCACTGTTTAGAGGTTTAGAAGTTTTCACTTATTATTAATTCATGTTCTCCCTCTTTCAAGATGATTACTGTGCTGAATAGTAATAAATATTAATTTGCATAAATATAAATAATGACAAAATAAATAGAAATAATTTTTATAAAATATAAATATTTGTTAAACAATAAATATTTAATTGATTCATTAATTCATTCAGAATATTTTACTAAGCACCTACTATGGGCCAGGTCAAAAAAATTTCATGGTCCCTTGCTCTCAAGTAGTATATATATTTCCAGTAGAGTAAGAGTAATTAAGCCAGTAATCAATACTACAGCCAGGGATGAGTTCTGTGAAGGAAGAGCAGCAGATACTAGCAAAGTATCCAATGTCGATGGAGTAATGGGGTAAGGAAAAGGATTTGAGGAACTAACACTGTACATTAAGCCCAAAGGGTAACTAGGAATTATCATAAGAAGAGGAAATAAAAACATCTTAAGAAGAGGAAAGTGCAGGTTAGTTTGAAGAACTGAAAGAAGACCAGTGTGACAGGAAAATGATAAACTTAGGGGGAGGTGAAAGAAGATTCAGAAAGGTCAGAAGGGGCCTTATCATGTAGATCCTCAGGGTCTATCATGAGGATTTGGAACTTTTATGCTGCAAAATGTGAGGCCATCCAGAGATGTGAGCCAGGCAGTGACATAATAAGATTTACCAGTTCAGAAGATGATTCTTTTTACAGCATTATATAATGGGTTAGGAAATACAAATGTAGAGATAAAGAGACCAAAGAGAAAAATGTTCCATTAATCCAGGTGAAAAATGACATAGGCTTGAACTAGGGCAAATGACAGCAGTGGCCATGGAAAGAGACAGACAGATAAGGCATATGTGGAAAGTCAAATTTTTAAGATTTGATGTTTTTCTTTTTTTTTAGGTTTTATTTATTTATTTTTAGCGAGGGAAGGGAGGGAGAAAGAGAAAGGGAGAGAAACATCAATGTGCGGTTGCTGGGGGCAATGGCCTGCAACCCAGCATGTGCCCTGACTGGGAATCGAACCTGCAATGCTTTGGTTCACAGCCTGCGCTCAATCCACTGAGCTACACCAGCCTGGGCAGATTTGATGTTTTTCAAATGAACTCTGAGAGAGATGGGAATCAAAAATATTATCTAGGTTTCTGGCTTGAGCCACTAGGTAGGTAATGGTATCATTTATTGAGATGGAAAACTAAGTGAGAAGTTGAGACTGCATGGAGGATGAGTAGGAATCAATAGCTTCTGATATTGTTCTAACTAGTTGCCCCTGAGGTATCAAAGTGCAGGTGTTGAATATGCTGCTGAACAGAAGATCTGAAGCTCAGAAGAGAGATATTTTTAAGAGAGGACAGTTTGGGAGTCATCAACTTACAGAGAGTATTTGGAAAACATGACTGAAAGATCTCACGGAGAAAGTAGGCAAAAGAGGCCTAGGACAGAACCTAGAATTCCAAACAACATGAGAAGACAGAAAAACAGACCAAGAAAGATGGGAAAGAGGAGAAGCAGTGATTTGAATGTGAAAAAAAAACTAGGGAAGACAGTCCAAAAAAGGCCCTGCCTGTTTACTGCCCCTTGTAGGAATCTGCTCAATCACCACTGATGACTTTCATTCAAAGTTTTTCCAGGTGGAGTTTGTGCTTAAAAGTGTTTGACTTCTCTGTCACTACTGTTTGCATTTATGTGTCTTTTTTCTCCCATTGGCATCACATGAGCTGCTCTGAAAAATACTTGTATGTCACTTTGCAAAACTGGAGGACTTCGAAAAGAAATTATGTGTATGTCTGGTAAACTACAGTTTTAGGTCTGGCCATCTTAAACGTGGACTCCAAATTTGGGGAAAATATATCCAGCAATTTTCCTATGATGTGCTTAACAAACAGACAAAATTTAATTTATTATTTCATTAACAAATATTCTTTGCAGACAGATGTTCAGTGAGCTGTAATTTATCTAACTAGCTTTCATGTTACCTTCTTTTGTCAAAAAATATTTTTAAAATTATCAAAAATACGTGTGATACATGCAAACTAATAATATATTTTATTGGTAAAATTACTGGTAGATTTATATTCTTTTAAAAAAATAAGGGCTATGTTAAATATATTGCTGGAGGAAATGTAAATTGGCATAATTACTCTGGAAATCAATTCATTATTTTCTCAAGCTTTTAAAAAAATAATAATATGACAAAATTGCACCAAATTGTACAGCTCCCTGAGTTTTCACAAATTTAACACACCTGTATAACTAGTTCCCAGATCAAGAAACAGTACCAATACCCCAAAAAGTGCTTTAATGCTATTTTTGAATATTATTTTGTATTAGTTTCAGGTGTACAGCATAATGGTTAGACAATCATATACTTTAAAAGCTATTCTCCCTGATACTTCTAGTACCCAACTGGTACTATACATAGTTATTACAATATTATTAACGATAGTGTCTATACTATAGTTTACAACCCCAAGACTATTTTGTAACTACAAATCTACTCTTAATTTCTTCACCTTTTTCACCCAGCCCCCTACCCACCTCCCTACAGTCTGTACTCTGTACCTATGAGTATCCTTCTGTTTTGTTCATATTGCTGTTTAGATTTCACATGTCAGTAAAACATATGATATTTGTCTTTTTCTGACTGGCTTATTTCACTTAGCATGATACCCTCTATGTCTATTTATGCAATCACAAATGGTAAGGTTCCATTCTTTTTTTATAGCTGAGTAATATTCCAGTATGTATATGTACCATTGTTTTTTATACACTTGTCTATTGATGGGCACCTGGGTTGCTCCCATAGTTTGGCTATTGTAAATTATGCTGTAATAAACATAGGGCGCATACATTCTTTTGAATTAGTGTTTTGGTTTTCTTCAGATGTATTCCCAGAAGTGGAATCCCTGGGTTTAAGGCACTTCCATTTTTAACTATTTGAGAAACCTCCATGCTATTTCCATAGCAGCTGCACCAGTCTGCATTCCCACAGACAGTTCATGAAGGTTCCCTTTCCTCTGCATCCTCACCAGCACTTGCTGTTTGTTGTTTTATTGATGATAGCCATTCTGACAGGTGTGAGGTGATATCTAACTGTGGCTTTAATTTGCATTTTTCTGATGTTCTTATGTCTCTGTATGTCCTCTTTCAGAAGTGTCCATTCAGGTCCTCTGCCTATTTTTTTATTGTTTGTTTGTTTTATTTGGCATTAAGTTGTATGAGTTCTTTATACATTTTGGATATTAATCCCTTATCAAATATATTATTGGTGCAGTGCACATTGCACACGGCAAAATCATTACTTGGGCCCTTCCCAGGGCCTTGGAAGCTTAAGTATTATTTGTCTTATGAAAATCCACCTTTGGTGAAAGCTATACTGGAGCATCCCAGCTGAGTATCTGCCTTAAACCTGCACTACACAGCACAGATCATACAGATTCTCAGACTGAACCAGACTACATAAAGAACTGCTACTGTTGATGACAATGCCAGAGCAGACACAGTTGATGTATTTGGTGGCTGCTGTTTAGTTTGTACATGGTTCAATTATAAATTCACTTTGACTTGCTGTGTTATAATTCTAAGCTTTAGGAAATACCAAGGAAGCACCTAAAACATTTTCAGCATCATTATAGTAAAATATGAAGCAACTTTGGAATCTCTTCCATCATCATAGCACTCCCTTTACACCAATGACTAAAACACAGTGAGGCATATGATACACATTTGTTGTTTGAATAAATACAGTGAATCCTGGATTTAAATCCTAGCTTTACTGTTTAGTGCTATACTTCTTTAAATTCATCTTTAAACTGGAGAAAGTAATAAGACAGAAGGCTGCTGTAAGCATTACTGAGAAACGAGAAACAAATCCACATGAGAGACACTCAAAACTGTTACTGCCTTTCCTTTCCTCCAGAATACAATTAAAGAACATGATGTCTTAAGCCTATAAGAATGGGGTTTCTCTGCTAAAACATATCACAAGACCCAAAAGACTATGTTTTCCAACCATACAGAATGTGCTAATTAACCCTGTGTCAATGTCTTGACTAAGTCCCTATCACTGTGACTCCAACTAAATTTTATTGAAGGTTGTGAATTCATATTGATATTGAATTGAGTTCACAAGGGAGTATGTTCTCTATATGATGGTTTTGAAGATAGGAAGGAAAGAAATCACAGCAATTAGTTCTATCTAATACAAAAAGTGAGAGACAACACTGGTAGGACAATACTCAAATTATAAATGTTTATCATAAACAATTTTTAGAACAAGATATGTTATATTTAAATGAGAGACTAAATTAAATTAATGAAAATCAAAAGAAATAGAAGGAAAAAAACTCTAATTAAACTGCCTTGTGGTTACCTGCCCCATTACTATCCTTAATGATTACTAAAAATTATTATTACATCATAACTGAATAATGTGTAAATTCTTATGTCTCATATGTAACAAACACATTACCATTTGTTAAATGTTTTAACACATTAACAGTGTATGATAACCTTTTTCCTTTTTTAGAGTACTAGCTCATAGATATCAAAAGTCTGGTATTTCTTAGTTCCATCATTGAAATTTAATTTTAACTACTATCTTAAATTACCCCAGTTCACACATCTGGTATGGAAATTTTATACATAAAAACCATTGCTTTTTTCCAATCATATTTTATTCACTTTCTTAAATCTATTTTTTATATTCCTAATTATGAACAAAGAGATCTTGCAAAGTAAATCTATTTCCGCTTCTAGCTCCATTTCCAAATACAGAATATTGAGTCTCCATGGAATGCTCAACCTCAGAAAGATTGTCCCCTGGGTCCCACAAGATATACTTTATAGCAGTTTAGGAGAGGAACCAATATTTTATGGTACTCAGGAGCTTTGGATGGGCAGAAGACCACCAAGAAGTGGAATATGTTTTCAGTTCTGTGGGTGTTACTAGAAGGGATTTGTTAAATGAACAAATTTCCTCCTCAGGTCACTCACTATTAAGTCAAGGTGACATATATATGTTATATATATTATATATGTGTGTTGGTGATGTAATTGCAACAAATTATTTCTGTCAAGATGAATTTAAAATACATTTTTATCCAAACTACTTCTAATATCAGGGAAAATAATAGTTTCCAATTTTTGAGACATCACTTTGTTACTTTCTACAGAGATTTTAAGAGTAATGTCAGATCTAGTAGAGAAAAAACTATTTTTACATCTATAACTGTTTTGTCTTAATGTCATTTTGAATCTGTACCTAGGTGTTTTCAAAGGGTAAAATGTCTTATGGATAAATTGTAAATATCAGTAGTCCTGGAAAAATGCTACAAAAATTACATTGTAACAAGGAGAATTGACTATCGATGATGAAAAGGATGAGAAAAAAAATAATCATAATAGTAATAATAATAGCTAATCTCTAAATTGTTTTTAGTTTGTGTAAGGCATGTTGTAAGTAGCAATTTTATGCATTGTTTAATCTAATCCTCATAACGATCTTATAAAAAACAGAGAAAGGTCAGAATGGGAATTTTAATGAAGATAAATGATGGTGGAAATTAGAGAATGAAGAATCTTTTAGTCTTTTAGCCTATTCTCTTTTTCATGATAAATAGCTTCACGAAAAAAATGACCTTGGGCCTATACCCCATTCTTCAAAGTAACTCTTAAAATCGCAAGTTGGCAATATCAATCAGTGGAATTGAAAACTTCCATATTTGAACCAGCAATTCAAATTCTATGAATTTTATCTTAGGAATTAACCTGAAATGAATATAAAATACTAAGGCAAAGATGCTCATTTAAGCAGTATATAAGATGATAAAGATTTGGAATGGGCACAAGCTATACCATGGTAGACATTATGATAAACTATTTACTATGCCCTTCTATAAATTATATTATTTTAAAAAGTTTCTGAGCATGGGAAGAATTTGTGCAAAATATATTGCTAACCTTAAAAATTACATCCCAATTTGGACAGAAACAAAAATGTTTATGTATGTCTGTATACAGCAGATGCGGAAGAGGTTCAGGTCATCAGTTTGAAATGACCACAGTAAGTTAGACCCATGATTTATGGAATTATAAAATACAACTCTTCTCTCCAAGATAAATTTTTGGGCAATGACACAGACACTGGAAAATTACTAAGATAAAGTGAAACTGAGGAAAAAGTAAGGGAAAAAAATAGATGCTAGAAGCTGGATTCTCCAGATCAACCCAATATACATTTTGACTGATAAAGTCCTATCTAACTTGTACATTTGGCTACAAACACCTTGACTAATAAAGGTAATAACTGTCCTTACTGAAATATATTTTCAGAGAAATTCGATTTTAAGGTCTGGATTTAAGAAATAGGAATCCACATTGTACAAGTTTATCCAGGCAACACAATGTAGAACTTCTGAGGGTTTCATAGAGGATACTTTACTCAGACAATTCCAAGACACTGAAACCAGCACCCATGTGAAATGTTAAATGTTTTCTACCCCAGAATGTCCTAACACTTGAAAGATGAGGTGACTGACAAGTATAAACAAGTAGGTAATTCCAGAGAGTAGAACAGAGAGACAGTGATTTTAAAAAGTCACACAAAATTTATTTCATTTTTAGAGTAGGTACCACACACTATCCCTGCCTCTCTCAATCCACACATGTGTCCTCTTAGGGCATTCGTATGACCATTAGACTGAAGAAGATCTCAGAGCTGGTTACAAATGAGACAAGTGATGTGCTGGCACCAGGCAACAATGGATTGCTATTCCACTATAGACCCACTCAAAGGTGGCTCAAACAGTGTGACTCCCCATTCAGATAATATGATAAAGGGATATATTCTCTCAGGGGCAAAACTTAGGGTATTAAACCTTATAATCTAGTTTCCCTGGAAAATGAAATGACCTGAAGGACAGACTGATGTATAGGCAGTCGCTGTTGGCTGGTTTCCAGGAATAGGAAGCAGCACACTAGAAGACCAGTAAACACTGTCTGGAGAAGAGGTAGGTGAATTTACTAAGAATGAGCACAAAGCATACAGGTGTTTGTATACCATGTGAAATGTCTGGTGAAAGACATACACTGTTGAGGAGGCTCTTAAATGGGAAAAATGATTCATACAACGGGTATCAGTCAGCATCCTTCCTCAGAGACTCCAGTGCTTATTCAATAGGTCCATGTTCAAAGGTACCACCATGCCAGGAACAGAGGCATCACAAGGGCTCAACAGCATAGACTTTACCTTCACTTTACCCACACAGAATAGTTTCCAATGTACAACTTCAGTGGCCAATGTTTAATGCCTAATGTGGCATCATTCCTAAAGAGATTAGAAACTTCCTGATAGCAGGTGGAAAGTAGTGAACCATTTTAACAGGGCATCAATTTATCTTTACTATAATACATACCTTGTATGCAAATGGATTTGCTATTTATTTTTCCAGAACTATCACCCATGAGCTTATGGAAATACCTGGCTTATCAGCATAGAATCAATCCTACAATACACTAGGCCTCATTTCGTAGCATGAAGTGCAGCAATTGGTTTCTACCCATGAAATTCAGTTGAATTTCAATGTACCCCATTTTCCAAAGGAAACTGATCTGATAGAATAGTGAATGTCTTATGATTCACTTCCAAAATTACTTGGGAAACCACTTCCTTGTAGTGCTGGGTGTTTTGAACATGGGGTCAGTGAAAGGTGCTGCCTCTCCCATGCCTGGTGTATAAGGGTTAGAGGACAAAAGAATAGAAGTAGGAGTTACTGTTTTCACTATTACACCAAGTATCTATATTTGTGTCATGTTTTTGCTTTGTGTTTTTCAAAATTCACACTCTGAATGTTTAGAAGTCTTAGTTCCCCAAAGAGAAATATTTCTATTAATGACACAACAATTGAATAGTAAGAACCCTAGATAGTTTGGGGTTCTTCTCACATTGAACTACTGGGAAAAGGAAGGGGTTATGGATATTCAACAAGAAATCAGTTTGCTGAAACATGATGAAATTCACTGGGGCCTCCACTCTTTAATAGTTCTAAGCCTAGTAAAAAAATCCAAAACAATTTCCCATAAGGCCAGAACCACTAAAAGTTCTGACCCTTTGGGAAAGAAGTGTTGGCTCACCAACAAGATATAGAACCCTGACAAACTGAGCTTCTGGCTGAGGGCAAGAGGAACACGGAGGGGTGAATGAAAGTAGCACCTTTATGATTAGAGATAGAAAGGAGGGCTATACTGAATTTTTCATGTATATAGTAACAAATTACTCTAATTTTACCCCTTTTCTTTTTATATATGTGAAGAGTGTTGGTGATGCTTAAATTTGCATTTTCATTCATAAAGCATCATACTTTGAGGTACTGCCTCTAAACCTGATGAAGAGGTCTCACTAGGAGATCTTTAACTTTGAAAATGAGCAATGAATGATGAGACTCTGCATATCCCTTTTGCTGCAGGTGTGAGGATAGCTTTATTTGTATTTTGGGTTTTAGTTTATTAGGTAGAAGCATAAAGTTGTCAAGGAATGTTATTTTTGATAGGGGAGAATACATGCTGTGTAGGAAAGGGGGTGGGCTGGGAAACACCTTTGCAGTTTTGCTCACAGATTCATCTACAGCCTCTGCTGTCCAGGAATTGGCTTTTTGCAAATAACATTTCCAAGGCTACTTTTGTCAACAGCCCTCTAGTGAGTGGGGTACACAGGAAGCTGTGGTATGAATCTGAAGCCAAACAAAGGGAGAAATCAAGCCCTACACACCAATCCTTCCATTGATACAAGGGACATTTCTGCTAGTAGCCTGATCAATCCATGTTTGTAATTCTAATCTGGATTCCAAACAGCCCCTACCACTGTGATTTTACCTCTGCCTGAGTGGTCTTCCTTCCTCTGCTCTCAAAATATCACCTCTCCCTTTGTCCTCCATATCTAGGAATGGTAATGCTCTGCTGAAGTTGCTGATGTCAGGGTTGATACAACATCTTTATTTAAGTTTTCAGTTCTTCTAATAACTTAGCAATACATTTTATGCCCCTGCAGTTCAGTTAGCAGGCTCTGACTCCATTTTCCTTATTTGACCCAGACTATTTCAGTAGTTCAGGTGAAAAGTGGTTTAAACCAGGGTACTAATGTGCTAGCCATAAGAATCAAGAGATTTATATAAAGTACTTGCTGATACACAAGTTCTATGCAGACAAAAGCCCAGGCATTGTTAATGTAATGATAATGGTTTATATAACATTAATGTAACCTGGCAGCCAAGGAGAGTGGACTGAAATGCACATTCAGGAACAATGATGACTTCACTGTATTAGTCTGTGGGGGCAGTGGATACCATTGAGTAAACATGTACTATGTGGCTGTCACATTCACAATGACTGAGCAAGTACAGCAATGAATTTGCATCAAATTTTGCATCAAGCTAGAACATTCCTCCACAGAAACTATTCAGATGATTAAGAAGGTCGCAGCTATGGGCAACTGGTAATTGGCAGCTTCATTATGACAATGTGCCTGCTCATGCATTCCATCTGATGCAGAGTTTTTTGGTAAAACATCAAATCACCTAGCTGACTCAGCTCACCTACAGCCCAGATTTGGTGCCCTGTGACTTCTGGGTTTTCCCAAAACTTAAATCTCCTTTGAAAGGAAAGAGATTTCAGACAATTGATGAAATTCAGTAAATTATGACAGGGCAGCTGATGGCAACTGGGAGAACTGTGTGAGGTCCCAAGGTGCCTACGTTGAAGGGGACAGAGGTATCATGGTTCTATGTGCAATGTTTCTTGTATCTTGTATCTTCATCAATAAATGTCTCAATTTTTCATATTACGTGGCTGGATACCTTCTGGACAGACCTTGTGCGTGTGTGTGTGTGTGTGTGTGTGTGTGTGTGTGTGCACGCGCACACTGACGAAAGGGAGGAATTCAGGAGGACTTTTGGTTTTCTATTTTGAGCGGCTGCATGAATAATAAACTTATTTATTGAGAGGAACCAGATAGAGGAAGAAAGGGTTTAGAGGCAAAAATTAAGCACTCCACTTTAATGGGCTCATTGTGAGATCCTTATAAGATAGCAAAATGGATTTCTCCAATTGGCAGATGGTCAGTGGAATGCAGAAATCTGTGGAAACACCTAGCCTTCTGGTCTTTATACTTTAGCCCTAAATCTTCTTTTCCACTTGAAATTGACTTCTGAGTGGCTAGATTTCAGTTCCTTTTGTGGTTCTTAACTCACTGGGGGAGGAGGGAATGGAATTTCTAGGTGTATGGCCATTTAAATTATACTCAAATAGAGTATTTTGGTGACTGTTTCACTTTACTAAAACATATTTTACCTGATTCTGAGATGACAAAAATTGGTGGCGATGTGCCCAGAAAACTTGAGGCGATACTCAGACACTTATTAAGATACTCTGAGAACAATGGGGAAGTCTAACTAGTCAACAACCAATTGAACTTGCAGCACCTTGAGAATTGCCCAAAGTCAACATTTCCTATGAGGACATATCAATTTGCTGCCTTAGTCTCAACTAAATTTCATCAGCTTAAAAATCGGAGGAAAGTGGGAGAAAAAAAATAAATGGTCTGGTTGACCTCAGAGATTCTGTAACCTAAAATAAAAATGTATAAGCACTCCGGTGCCTGAATGAGGAATGCTTAAAAAAGCACTAGTTAGTGTTTGGTGTTGTGAATTTAGCCATATTCTCTTGTATCTATTTTCAAGTAGTTACCAGCCATCCACAAATAAATGTACAACCAGGCATCAGGACCTAGTAATAAGCAAGACTGGGGAAAGAAATACCATTGACACATTTCAAAATGGAAGTTAAGTGTCAAAATAGCTTTCCTAAGTTTCACTCATTTACTATTAGCTACTATGTTTTCTTGAAACATTTCTTTAGTTTAATCTTTTTTTCTGATAGTGTCTCCAAAAAGTTTAGTGGAGGGTAACATAAGATGGGAATCCAACCCTACAGTAAAGATTTTCATTACACTTCTTTTGTATACTCTAAATTTCTAGTTAATGTGCTTGGGATTGGGGTATATATGTGTGGGTGAGAGAGTGTGTGTGTCTGTGTGGGTATTGAATATATATTCTCACTGATTGCTGGACCTGTAGGGAGCAAAAAGTGATAGAGCAAAAAGCAAAAAGACCTGGAGAAAAATAGACATGGTGAATTCCCCTCCCTAAGAGGTCTTAAGAAACTGAAAGTTCCCAAGTCTTGAGAGGTCACAGAAAGAATATAATATACTAATGAAAAAGAAACAGCCTCATTAATCCAGTTGTTCTTGGCCCAGAAAGCAGAAGAAACATAAATGCTGTCATCGCTTAAGTGTGAGATAAAGGATAAAAAGTGGGAATTTGTTAGTTTACTGCAAAGATCATTCTTTTGGTTTGAGAACATTGCTGGAAATAACCTGAGCTGATAAAAGCTCCCTATGAGGAATACATGTTATGGGAAACTGTTAAAGGCAAAGTTTTGGTCACTGACCTTCTGGATGTAGTTTAATCAAGCTGCAAGCACCGCACCAAGAAAAGACAGCTGCTTAAAGAAGGGGGCCTTCAACAAGCCAAGACGTTTTACCTTCCCTCTATTACATGAGTTGAGGATAAGACACGAGTGTGCAATAAATCTCTAGTTCATGCATTCAGAGGCGGCACTAAAATAATAATAGACTATAAATCACAGAAAAATGTTACCTTTATTTTAGGACAGTCAATAGCTAGAAATAGTGCTCACCAATAGCACAGATGTCTAGTAGATATAAAAATGAATGCTTGGCAGTTGTTTAAAAATGAGAAGTACAAGGATCTGACCTGAAATATATTAGAAAACAGCAACAGTTTCATCGTTTTGTCAGGTTTCCAATTTTGCATTTCACTGTTTTTTTAAATCCTATGTTCTGTTGTTGAGGGTAGAATTGCAACTTTGGAAAAGTGAAAAAATTTCTGTCATACGTTTCTTTAAAAAACTTGTAAATATTTGTGGATCATATATAGATACATGAGCTATTATGTAAATTTGTTTTTCTTTGAAAGTTTAAGGATAATTGAATACTGCAAATTGAACTAAGATGAGGCTGTCAACAAATGGGAGGCTCCTGTAAGGACCCAGAGGGACTGGAACTGGGATTTTAATGTGCCAACTATTAGCTAATTGTGAGGATGACACTGCCTGCCCACACACTCAATCTGCATCCTAGCGGCTGCCTCCAAAGAGCTGTTACAAGAAGAAATGCTCATTTGTTGCAACTGTGACCAAGTGCTCTAAAATCCAGTCATGGGCATTGGAAATGCATATCCCTGTAATAACCGTGACAATGCTAAGGGTCAAAGAGGCTTTGGATACCATTCCTGGAAAGGTAGGAAATGCGGACTAAGCACTTTAACTACCACAGGGTTAATAGGCTGTAATCCATATAACCCTTTTTTAATTTTTTTTATTTAATAGAAGTCTGGAGAAACTAGAAGCTTATAAAAATGATTTATACTTTTTAATTTTTTTCTTTTTTTTGCATGTGTCTTTTTTTCCTCTCTTATACTCACTTTCTGTGGTGGCAGGGGCTTGATCAGGAAATTGGGCAAGCTAATTTAGTTAAACGTTTGGAACTTTAGAGAAATCTGAATCTTTACTTTTTAGAGGTTTAAAGTAAAGCTCAGTTTCCTGCATTCTCCATTTCCTGGGTTTAACAGGGACATGGATCTCAAGAATTAGAATATGATGAGAAAGTCTGTCCTACTAAGATTTTCTCACCCCAGCAGGAAAGTACCATACCAGAAATTTCACAAGAAAGTCTGGTCTCATGAGACTCACAGCCAGACTTCCATCCATTCTGATAAGTTCAGAAGAGTTTCAATCAAAAAGCTTTCAAATCCCTGTCCCAAATGACCCCACGGATCCCTTTGAGAGACACCCAACACCACTTCATAGTTCCCATAAACACTTGGACCTTTCCCTGTGAAAGCTGACAAGTTTTCCCGAAAGTCCTTACATACCACACTCAGCCTCATCTTGCCAAATGTGCTATCTCAGTGGAAACTGCTGGAACTTTCCAGACAGATTTTATGCTAAAGGCAAAAAGTACCTCAGTCATCAGTGTGCCCACACAGCTTTCTGAGACTGACAATACCTGGATATTTTATACACTGTAAACAAAGTCCCACACCTTTTTCTCCTGTATAACCAAGTATTGCTCTCATAATACTTTGTGAAAAATGTCTCATAACTATAGTAATTACTGATGTCAACACCCCTCTTAATATCCTGGAACTGCAAACATTTCACATCAAATCTCCACCTCTACTTTGTAAATTAGCTATATGATTTATCTGTGGGAAACATTTCAAAAATATAGATTCAGAAAGACATCTACCATATGATGGCTTTTCCATAAGGCATCTCATAATTATTTTGCTGTGTGTGAACATGATGAAAACAGTTTCATAATTCTCCAAGGGTCAGAGTAAATTATTTCAATTAAACATATTTCAGAGCAAACATTACCTTAGGGTTTATTAATAATATTACCTGAGAAGGAACAGCTGCCTTTTATGCAGAAAAAGCTGTCAGCTTCTTACCACTCCATACTATAGAAACTCTTTTGTGACTTTAAAAAAAATGGCAGATTTTCTCATGCTTTACCTAAACACAGAACTTGGCAGCTGGGACCAGGCTGTAATCCCCAGCATGGGAGCTAGTGGGTGGATTTTTTTTCTCTATAAACTCTTGTATAAACCACACCAGTCTCCTGGTATTTATTCTGGGTAATGCTGGAAATTGTACGCAGATCCAACAGGCCATGTAAAGGAGTTTTGTAACTTCCTGAAGTCCTTTCATGAAAAATCTGTATTCTGAATGCAATTCCAGAAAGATGGGCCATTACTGCAGCTTCAAAGGAAATGTCTATTTTGTTGCTTTTTCCTCTTCACTGGAGTCTTGCAAAGATAAAATAGGTCAATTGGGGCAAGGTAATAACAGCAATTAATATGATATTAATAGCCCCATATTGAAAATTCAATGGCCATTGAAATGTCTTCAGAGGTAAATCACATAGATAGCTATATTCATAACAATTAAGGACTGACATTTTTCTCCATAGGTTGGTTGCCACCTTATAAGAGTTGGGTGGAGCTACATATTACTGTAGCACATCAATTCAGTTTAGCTTTGTTATTGCTGTTGCCAGTCTCTGAGCATGCTTATTTAAAAAGCTCAGGGTACAAGAGTCTATGAGGAGTGTAGAAAGAGTTGTAGAATTATCCCCATGTCCAAGAAACACATCACCTTATCACAAATATCTCTTGCCTCCCAACCCAAGAAAAGGATAATTATGACAACAATGATGCAATGATGTTGGTAAGGCTCCTCACCAACATGCTCTGCTTTTAGAAACACCTTTCCAAGGCAAAAACACAGTTGTCTTGATAGAGCTAAGAATTTATGTTTTTAGCAGTTTGCTGCTGGTTGGATGCAAGTAGGTATGGTAGGTGGCAGAATTAGTCAACATCAACCATTTAAATATTACTCTCTTGGCACTAAAGCCTAGTGCGGATCTCAGGGCATCTTAGCTGAGGCCATGACTGTGACCTTGTGAGTGTTTCTTGAAACAAACTGAATTTAAACACTGCGACTGAAATGTAAAAGGAAACATGTAAATGCAGTCTTTCTAATACTTGCAGCCAGCACTCCTTTTCACAAAGATACGTGAAGCCACAACTGAAACAGTCCTCTGCTAACAGCTGGGAGAAAATGCTGAAAAAAGTGGATGACTGGGACACTGACTGATATCTGTCTATTTTGCCACTGACTACATAGCTGTGGATGAAGCAGTCTACTTTTAGAAAATTGCAATCAGAAAGTCACTCCCATAATTCCATTTCACTTTATTTTGGAACAAAATAACAATAGAAAATGGGGACTTCATAGAATTTTAAAGAACCTTTGTGGGTTTTTTTTATGTCCTGAGAAGGGCAGATCATCTCTTTTGCTTTGTTGTAACCATTCCAGGAAAAGAAACACACACACACACACACACACACACACACAAATGCTCTGCTGTAAGCATTGTCTGCCTGCCATTCTATAGTCTTTTGCTTTCCAGTTTTCATTTTTACTCATTTGACATTCTGGCATGTCATATTCTTATTTTGTACTCGCTTTGACCCCAACTAAATTTTGAAAGACTTAGAACCAAAATCAGAGCCATAACTGGGTAAGAAGAGATTTGGAAACTCCATCATGCATGAACCATTGGCAATAGGTCAATGCTTACTTATGACAGCATTTTATGTTTTTACTATAGTGGCCTCCATCTCAGTAAATGGTTGCCCAGAACACATAATTGCTTAGAATAAAAATAGGAGAGTTATTGTGGACTGCTCCTTCTCTCACACCTTACATCCAAATCATTAGCAAATCTGACCATTTCTCATCATCTCCAGGGCTGTTACCATAGCCAAGCCATTCTAATCATTGGCCTGTACTACTGTAGTATCCTCCTCAATATTCCTCACCCCACTCACTTCTACTGTTGCTCCCTACAGTTGCATCTCCATGTAGTTGTCAGTGATCCTTTCAGAAGATAAATCAGATTATATATCTGCCTCCAATCTTCCAATCCCTTCCCATTATACTTAGAATAAAACTCCAAATTCCTATCATGGCTTCTAAGTTTGCATAAGACCCAGCCTCTGGAAACCACTCTGAGTTGATTTCCTATATACTTCAGCTTACTCATGGCACTTCACCAACACCTGGTCTTGTTTTATAACCCAAAACCCTTCCCATCTCAGGCTTTTTTACTTGGTTTGGAATACTCATGTACCAAATGTCTGCATTCCCACTTTCTCGCTTCATTCACCTCTCTGTTCAAAATTAACTTCCCAGAGTTCAACCTTTACTATCCTACCTAGAGCATGCCATAATGCCACTATTTTCTTATTGTATTTCATATTTATTCTTATAATTTACTTGACATTGTAATATATACTTATGGATTATATTTATTTATTTAACTAATTTCTTTAATTACTGTTGTCTCTTCCACCAGAAATATAAACTCCATGAGTCAGAGATTGCCTGTGTTTGCTTACTACTATATTCCCAGCACCTAAAATATTGCATAGCACATAGCAAATACTAAATAAAAATTTATAATCTAAATGAGTATCATTTACTCAATTTGAAAATTTGAAATATATTAAAATAAATGGCAGAATAGGTAATATAGTTTTATTACCCATTTTACATATTAAAGAAAATAAATGTGTATTAAGAATTGATTAGCAAAAACTAGCATGATTAGCATGAAGAGGGTTACACCTGGATTGTCCACAACTGTCATGGTTCACACCTACCCCAAATATCACATTATGCATTGACTCTCTTTGGGTTTATCTAATTGTGGTCCAGTCAAAAAAGCTTGTCTACTTTTAATGTTTTACTCTTAGATCATAGTTTCAAGTTCTACTTGTTTACCAATTGAAAATGGTAAACTATATAACCTCAAAGACCCTGTCCAGTTACATATTTCTGCTGAAAATATAAGAGATGTGACAGAAATCTCTCAGAAAAAAAAAGATGAAAACCTAGTGGTGATTCTCAGTTACATAGTATCCCATAGTTTATTAGCTACCCTACACATAATTTTAACATAAACTGAAGTCATTTGACAGTAAGATTTTCACTTGCCAATGGAACTACAAATTTTTAAGTTTGTCATTCTTATTGAATATTCTTGGCAAGTCTTAAAATCATAAGAATGAGCCCTGGCTGGTGTAACTCAGTGGATTGAGCGCAGGCTGCAAACCAAAGCATCCCAAGTTCGATTCCCAGTCAGGGCACATGCCTGGGTTGCAGGCCACAGCCCCCAGCAACGGCACATTGATGTTTCTCTCTCTCTCTCTCTCTTTCTTCCTCCCTTCCTTCTCTAAAAATAAATAAATAAAATCTTTTTTAAAAAATCATAAGAATAAGATGTTAATCAGGAGATTAGAAAATCATAGCCCTGATATCTAATATATAGTTCTATTCATCCCAAGCAAGTTCTCTTCATTTTGTACTTTAATTGCCTAATCCATAAAATAAGTTTGAGACACAGATTACTTATTAGAAGTTCCCTAAATGTGATAAAATTCACAGGTTGATTTTTCTGGAAGCAGGCACTTACAGTGAATTTGGCAAACAGAATATGTCAGGAAAGGAGTCAAGGCTGGTCAGGGAGAGAAGATGAACAGCCATGGCAGCCCAATAACTTTTGGTCAAAAGTTCAGGGAGCCCTGGAGTTGCATAGCCCTTCAGAGTTGTCCTGACTTGGAAATAAATGCACGGATATTTATACTGGCCTCAGTCTTTGAATGGGGATGCAACAGGGGTCAGTAAGAGCTCATCTTAGAGGACACAGCCCACAGAAACTTAAGCAAACCCTGAAGGAGCTTACAGATGAAGACCCTGTGCTCCCAGTTGAAATACTAAGTCCCTTCTTGTAGGAGGATCTGGGTGAAACATTTTCATTCTTTTCCATCTTTAAATATCTAATAAGTCCTTTTATACTTCTTATATTAACACCAAAAAATAAGATATGTCCTATATGCTCACTTTCTTAAAGACCACTAACATGGTAATACTGTATATGTACTACCGTGCATTCTAGTTCAACCTGTAATGAGAAATGGCAATAAATCTTTGTGATCTAGATTGAAGTATACCTGTATCTGCAAATGTAAAGGCTTCAGGGATAAGACAGAGAGTCTGAAGTATACCAAAGCTCCTCTATAGGTTAATGCAGAGAAGCAGAGAAGACCAATGATCAAATTAATAAATTGTGCCTTGGCTAGACTTCTCCTTCTTAAACTTATCAAGAACATTGGCTTTAGCCATCCGCCTACTTAATTGTCTGTGTCTAAATTTTTAAAACCTCATATGTCACACCACTGTGAAGGGTTCATTCATTAAGACATTTATATGTGTGGTTGTAAAAAAAAAGCAGAGGTTTACTTACATGGAAGAAAATTCTTGTATTTTCTAAATGTTCTTTTTCCAATATCATTTGTCCTGGAACTGTTAATCATAGAATATAATACACCATGATTTTTTCCTACCTCTCTCCCCTCTCCACTTAAATACTTTTAAAACCATGTTGGCTTTTTTCTCTTGTTTTTTGAAATACTCACCAATTGGCTTAGCCCCCCTTTTTTCCGCTGTGTCACCTTTTAATACAGATTTTCATCACCTCTGCAAAAGGGATTTTTTTCCTCCAGTGAAAAAGATGGATTGGTAAGAGGTCCCACAGCCTATAAACTGTTTCCTTTCAATTCGGGCTCTAGCAGTTTGGCCTGGCTCACATTCAGGTAGTACTACACTATAACTTGTCTGAACCCCTTCTCACGGGCCTCCTGCTAGCGTATTTATGCCTGAGCACTTGGGTGAGCCTTGAAACCACTTCTCTAAAGGGAGATGTAAACTGTTTGCTCACCTCCAGTCCACACTGCAATGAAGCAGGACCTTGCTTTAAAACTCCGAAGGTGCTGACTTCACCAGGTGAGGCTTTCCCAGGAAATGGCCCTATGAGGCTATTCCCTACTGCCCAGTTTATGTGCAAGATACCGATAACAGAATTTACTCTTGAGAGTTTTTTCTCTTAACATTTTCAGCAGCTTTCCTGCTCAACCTTTCCTGTTCCACATAGGAAGTTTTAGAAGAACTTCCTATGTGGAAGGGGGGCTAAGCCAATTGGTGAGTATTTCTAAAACTCCTACAGCTAAACCTCTTAAAGCTTCCCTTTAACACTCAGAATAGTCAAGGTCTTTAGTATAGAATGCAAAAGAAAAGAGAAATCTTTTCATCACTATTGTCATTGCCAAGAACAGGAATTGATATTACTTGAGCTTTGATCTTTGTTTTCTCCCTCCCACCTCCACCCACTGCTCCATTCAATTGTGTATCCTTCTTTTACATAATACAAGCCTCACTTCTCCTCAACCACTGCTTAATTACAGACGCTTTAAGGACTCCAGAAGTCCTGAGATGGAGCCAGAGGCATTTTGGCATTGTTTTATTCTGACCTCTACCACACTGTGCCTTCCAGAAAACTGCCTTTTTTAAGGCTCCCAAATATCAGACTACAGAGATAGATAGTAGGTCATTCAGTAATCAGATTATGAAGTAGTTGAAACAGAAATGAAAATTAATGGATAGATTGAAACAAGAGGCTACTTGGATTCCTTTAATGGGATGACAACAGCAACTTGCATCTAACTTGTTTGCTAGTCCCTATCATCCAATCAACTATGAGATTGAGAATTTAATGAAAATATTTCAAACAATACTAATTTTGCAGGCCTTGTTAAGTACAGTTTTTAAATAATTGTGGCCAAGGATTAAAGATTTAACAGGAAAATTAAAACCGCTTTCATCTTTATACTTACCTCTCTCTACCTAATCCTTGGATGAACATCAGTTATTTTTTCTAACTATGGAAAAAATATAAGTAGGGTGAGGTATGGATTGATAGAGGTAGTAAAAGGAGACAGGTGGTACATCATGATGGATTTCTAAGCATGTTTCTGTGCTTAGCCTATTATAGAAACTAAAGTCAAGAAGATTCCTGTCTTTTAGAAGCTTACCATCTGTGACCAGAAAAACAAAACATGAACAGATAATAAAGCATTAAGCAAGAATTTGTATAAGTAGTTAAATGTAAAAAGAAAATAATAATAATAATTTATAAAGTAAAGTTTTAATGGGTAAAAAGTGCTTGTGACATGTATTGCAATTTCTCCTGTAAGGTGTTGTGGAAAAGGGATTTATTTGTGATTAGGAAATATGAATTTAATAAGCCAAAGCTAGGAAGGTCATCAGACATGAAACCTTATCTGAGAGGACAACCAGCGATGTGCTCATCAAGACGCTCCTTCCTTCTAGCACAGTGAGCCAAATTCACATTACCATTCTGATAGTAGTATTTTGAATCTTATTTCTTTGGTTCAAAACATTTCCATAAATTGCAATTACTTCCTACAGTGTTGAATACATTTTCCTTGACAAAGGTGATTATTAGGTATTAAAGTCTAATCCCATAAGAAATTTGTGAATTGTTAAGCCTATTTCTTAACTAGTCAAGAGCAAATCCTTATTTCTCATACTTTCCCATGCTAATGTTGCATGTCATCACCTGCATGTCAAGAGAAAATTCTTTAGGCAAAGATGTCCCTTCAGGAAAAGAATAAGGGCAATTACCTTGCTCTAAATATATCATAATGAACCTTGGTCTTTTCAGTTCTCTTCAGATAACTTTTATATTTACAAAAAAAAGTTGTCCATAAATTTCATTGTAGGGATGATAATTTTTGTGTAAAACCAAGACATTATTGAAAACAAAAGTAATTGCACTACAAAAATTATTTTATACAGAAGTACACTTTATAAGAAATTTATAGAAATATCATAAGTCTTTGTAGACTAAATAAATTATACACATTATAAAAAATAGAAATAGAACTTCTGTAGAATATTTTAACACTTTTCTGTCTTTGGTGCTTCTAGTAGATCAAGAAGAAATATAAACCATCTGAAAACACTAATTCATATGATTGGATTAATAATTATATTTTAAATACAAACTCTACAACGGGTAAAAATTATATACTGTTCATGAACCATGTAGCCAAAGAGTTATCTATAGTTTCACAAAATATTCTACTAAGCAGAAATTATGGAGGACACATTCTCTGACACCACACAATAATATAAGAAATAACAATAAAAGGCTAAAAAAATCACAAGTAAATCAAGAAAAATCCTAATGGTTAGGAAATTTATAATAATTTTTTCAAAATAACTTCAGTTGGACTAAGAAATAAAAATTAACAGATGCAGATTATTTAAAAATAGTGAAATTAGTATATTACATTTTAACTCTTATAAGATGCAGCCAAGGTGGTATACAGAGACAAAATCACAGCCTTGGAATATTTTTATAAATAATAAGAAAAAATGAAAAATAAATTAAGCATTCAATTTAATAAATTAGAAAAAGAAAACACACATAAGGGAAATAGGAGAAAGATAATAGTCAAGATATAAGCAGAAATTTATTTGTTATAAAAAAGAAAGACAACAGAAATATTGAATAAATTCAAAAAGTATAAACAACAGGAAAACTTCCTACAAATAAAATTGAGAGGGAAATCATGATGGTGATAATTACAATGATAAATAGTTAGGATGTACTGCATGCTTTGTCTGTGGCAGATGTTATCCTTAATGCTTGGAATATTATTTCAGTTACTCATTAAAGCAAAACTCTGAAGTGTTTATTTTATTTTTTTTACAAATGTGGTCACTGAATTTGGTGAAATAATTTATATCATCCACAGCTCCTAATGTATCAAAGATAGAAGTTCAATGCAGCACCTTCTCCTTTTGATTCTATAATCTGTGCTCCCAACAACTATACTATTTTAACAAAGTCATTTGATAAAATGGTTATAGAAGATTAGAATGCACAAGTCTTAATTGTTAGGATAAATTGGATGAAGTAGCAAATCTTCTGGTAAAGTACACATTTCTCAATTGTACCATTTTAAATAGGCAACCTATATGTGCTTGTAACCATTGAATAAATTATAAATATTACAAAAATTCTCCAAAAGTGGTTCTAGGCCAATATAATATTTTAACTAATAAGTTTTGTTTTTAAATTTTCAAAGTGCCAAGTTATCAGTTCTGTATAACTTATTCTTGAGCCTAGACAGGATAACAGGCAGTCTTTTGTTTTTTTAAAATTAAATACCTGATATGAAAACCTGGTAAAGATACTGAGAATAAGGCTATTGTACATTTACCTTAGTCATACAAATGTAAAAATCCCAAATACAAGGACTACTACAAATTTACCATTTTAAAGATAGTTGACTGAACCAAATGTAATCCCTATTAAACCTATTAAAAGATATAGAATAGCTCTTAAATCACTAATCAGCCTACCATATTTTAAACTATTAGAGATACTCCCAACAAATTCAGGAATAAAAAGACTTCTCACCACCATACTTACAGCACAATAATGCTGGGAAATTCCTGGCCAATCAAAACATCCAATGAAACAGTTCATACAAAATAAACAGAAAACATATAGACAGGGGAAAACAAAGTTTTCTCCATGACCAGACCACCGTGGAAACAAAATACACAATCTAAAAATGTTTAATATTAATGAATGTTGGTAAGATGATCAAATACAATAGAAAAAAATGATTGTCTTGGGCTTCTTAAATACTAGAAATAACCAGTTTATTGGACCACCATCCCATCTGCAACTAAGTATGCCTAAGAACAGAAAAGGTGGACTAGATGCCTGGAAATGGAAACCTCTGTGGCACACTGCTATCAGTCTGAAATTTATGTCATTTCCATCAGTCAGCTAGGCACAGGATCTGCCTAGATGCAGAGAAAACAATACTGAAAAAAAGCACAGAAGTTTCCATTCCTTGGGAGTTTATAACTTACTAGGAACAGTGGAGCAGGGTAAGACAAAAAACATGAAAAATAAATGCACAAGAAAACATCTGAGAGTGAAAAGTGCTATAAGGAATAAAACCAACTGATTAAGCTGGAGACTTGGACTACTGTGGTGTGGAAGTTCAGAGGCAGCCTTCTTTAGCAGGTTATATTGAAATTGAGAACTGAATAATCAGGGTCAGATATGTGAACATCAGGTTGAAGACAATTCTAGAAAAAAAATTCTTTTAACTTGAGACTTTATTTAACTTTTATATTGGATTTATAATATACACATACTTCTTTTAATGTAAATACAATGTTGTTTTTTTCTCCCAACATTAAAATCATATTTATGAAGAAGTCTATTTGGAATTTGCCTTCTCAATTTAATTGCTTTGACTTCAATTCACTTTGACTCATATTATGAACAAATTGTTAGATTTTGTCTTCCTTCTTCTGTACTATCTCCTCTTCCTCTTTCTTTTTCATCTTATCTCTGACTCTCATTGCACTGAACTCATTACTGATGTGAAGGATGGGGTGCTTCACTTGGGAAATTTCTTGTTATTAAACTTTGTGATACCCAAATGGGTCCAAGAAATTGTGTCCATACAAATTAAGGTAATAGCAAATTGGCCATTTGGTAATGCTCTATTTTACCTCTTACCAGGCTGACTTTTCTACTAATAGCGACCATTACAAAAAAAAAGAAAAGAATATTAAAAATAATTCAATTCTAAATCTGGTAAAAACATGACAGGATTTTAAATGTGAAACTTCCCTCCTCTCTTGGAAAGGATACCAGAAGGAAAACAGAAACAACAAAACCTATGAACTCTACTTCCAGGAAAATTAGGAGATCCATTTCAAAGTGCGTAAATGCAGATTAAGTTGGCTGGGACTAATAAAGACTTTCAGTAATCCTTGCAAAAAGATGCAACAGGAATACTAGTGAAAAAATGAAAAATGGGTCAAGGGCAGCTAGTGGTGGAAGATTTCAGGAAGAGCTAGACAAAATGTATATCTTTCTACATATGGACTATATGCATTGATGACAGTGAACAAGAAGACACCAAAGAAGCAAAGACTGCCAAAGTAGTCAGGAAATGGGTTAAGCTCTGAGAGGAGGAAGGGGCATAGGCCAGAGAAAGGGTACTTAGTAAGAAAGCTTTCATACATAGGAAATAGTATGTCTAAGACTTTAAAGGGTGTAGTCCCTCAGCGATCTCACAGGAAGCCTAAAATAAAAAAAGGAGTTTATGGACATGACTTTTGTCCAACAGAGTGAATGATGACAAATAAATATGAGAAACTTTTTAAAAGTAAGTATACGAGATCGATTGAACCTGAAATGGGCAAAAACTGTACAAAATAAAGAGATCTTCAAACTTCAAAATGTGCACAGAAGCAAAGCATGTTGAGAAAGCTATATGGATATAGATACTGGCTATTTCTAATGGAAAAGAAAGGGCTGAGTTAGTTGCAAGAAGAAGAAACCCAGAGGGTAGAGCTAAGACTCTCAAAGACACTTTTTTAGGAAGCTGAATTAGACTATAAACACTGCTCAACATTTGATACCTGAATTTCTGTGAACCACTGACTGCTAAGTGACTCCTCTTCCCTTTTTTAAATTGGAGTATCTATTGGCTCTATCTCTATCCCACCATTGCATGCTGAGGGTAACAAAGGAGGGAACAGGTCTAATCTAGATTTCAAAATCTTGGACTGCACGCTAACACAATAAGAGGGCAAGATTTTTGCAGATCTTGGGAGGAGATGAAAGTATTTTATATGTTGAAGAAAGTAAATAATTTGAGGTCAAAGGATGAATGATATAGATTAAAGATAGCCACAAATTATTCTCTACTCTTTTCATTGACAGCTTGAGTTAATTTCTGTCCCCTTAAATCAGGACTGATTCTAGTGACTGGATGGCTTAATAGACAGCAGTTGAAGTATCTATAATTCAACTATTTCTGAGGCTGAAACTAGGTCACAAGAAGCCCTTCAGCTGCCACCAAGGCTTCATGTAATACTTAGTAATTATGCCATGAGCTGCAAGAAAGTGTGATTATTCTATTGGAGATAACACTTGGAAAAGCCTTGAGACTACACAGGAAAGGAGAATCCCAACTGAGCCCAACCTCCTGGCCATTTCCACCAAGCCACCAACATGTCTGTTAAACCATTTTGAAATCTTCAGACAGCCTAGCTATTAGCTGAATACCTTAAAAGATACAGTTAATGAAATATGGAGCAGGAGAATCATTCAGCTGAGCCCTACCTGAATTTTAACCCACAAAATGTGAGACATAATAAAACATTGCTGGTTCATGCTCCTAAGTTTTAGGATGGTATGTTAGGTAGCAGAATATTCATAGTAGAAAAATACTATGCTGCCTAAAAAAAGATAAGGGACTAAGGGTCTTAAAATCAGGTATAGTTATAAAGCTAACCATTCAAACACAAACACAAACCTTATGCAACATCAAAGCCCCAGTAAAATAAAAAACAAAGAATATAGGCAACACTGAGAGGCTTAAAATGCATTTACACATGTACTATGGGATTTAGGAATTAATCAATATTCCTGCACAGTAATTTGTCACTACATATCAAATCTTAAAAATTGTTACATATTTGAGGTGAAAATTATACAGAAAAAAATCTTTAAAAATATTATGAGAAATGTCTATAAATTTTTAAGTATAATATTGTTTAATAATAATTATTTGTAATAGAACTTTGGAATCATCATTGCTACCCAAAATGTGAAATGATTTAATAGTTTATGGTACATCACATAACAGAATAATATGCAACTATTGATAAACATGTTTTTAACAATATTTAATAATGTGGACTTGACTCAAAAGATAATGTTAAGGGCAAAATAAACAAGATAAAATTTATAGAAAATGATGGCATTTTATAGGAAAATAAGACACAATATATGTAGTTTTGTAAAAAAAAAAGAAAGAAAAACAATGTTAATGTTTACCTATGGGTAGTAGAAATAAATTTTTATTTTATTCTATATGTTTTGGAGATACCTCTTATATTTCCACTTATGTTAAAATTAGAAAAATTATTTAAAATTATTAAATAAGTGAATTGTTCATTAAACTAAGGATTTGCCATCTTTCAAGGGTGAAGACCTCTACTCTCATTTCTACAATTATGGGGTGAATTCCAAAATAGATTGAACCAGCACAATCAAAACTTGCCAATTTATACCCTAAAGGAGACATAACGGGAGCAAGCTTCTTAAGCATAATGCCTTCTGTAGATATCTGGAATACCTCTTGTTCTTGAGGTGTCCATAGATGTCTGGTTAAAGGGTGAATCATCTGGCTACATGCCATTTTACGCGTACTTTTGCTTCCTCAAAACCTAAAGCCAAAACTTAGCTTCTGGGACCATCATTTAGCCAGGTGACATGTCCTGCTGGACACATATCACTCAACTACACACAATATGGAAATATCTTTCCTTCTACAAACTATGTAGTGAGTCTTTACTTAATTAATGATTCTTAATACAACCCAGATAGTTTGAATAAAATCACCAGGATCTTAATCATTGCAGGAAAAAAAGAGAACACTTTCTAAGACACTATTCTCTCTCGATTTTCTATTATCATTGATTGAAGCTCCTTTGTGTGCATTAGGTAAATTTGCAAACTGTATTATTTTAGGAAGTTAGGTAACTCTTCATTTTTTTTCATTCTGTTGTCTCCTGAGATCATGAAAGAGTTAAATCTCCTCCAAAATCATCATCTTATAACTACATCCACAGCAAGAGCATCTGCTCATTATTAGATTATGTGGGCACTAGTCAGGGTAGAACTCTGAGCAGACTAATAGCAGTGGAAGCATAGTTGTGGAAAAGTAACCCACAACTTGAACTGCCAGGACACAAAATTACCCTTTGGTACTGGCACAGAGATCACCTCATTTTTTTTTCTATGCTGCTCTTTTAATTCAAACAAAAATATTCCAACTTATTAGTATAAGTTACTTCAATCAAGGATCTGAAAATAATGAAAACATTAATTTTTAAATGTCTAGATATTTTGTCTTCCTTCTAGTTTTCTCATTCCCTACTTTCCCACCCAAAAAGGAAGAAGAAAGTGCCTGGTATTTAACTGGGCCTGAAATCAGAAGAGCCTGAGTACCACAAGAAAGGCTGCTCTTTTGATTTTTTTGGCGAACACAAGGGGTGGATGTTCTAGAAATCTGGCCAAATTTAAAACCCACTTTTGCAGACTAACTTGTGAGGTTCTGAGCATTTGGAAAGAAACAGATAAGCAACTTAGAACCATATTTTATTTAAATAGATCCCAGACACTAAAGTTCTTCAGGTTCAACAAAGGTGACATTTTTACAGCTGGCACTGTCCTAATGCCTGACTCCACTACTCAGAAGTGAACTTGTGAGCACAGCCCACACCAGGGGACAGACATACTGCAGAGCCAGAACAGGACTGCCTGGTGTCTTGATGGTTCTAGTAAATGAATCCCTGGTCACATCCATACTCTGCATCAGATGTTTGACATCTTGTTCTAACCTTGCTTTGTTTGGAAACACAACTGTGAAAAGACTTTACTTTTAACTGTCACTTCTCTTTTTATTAAATAAGTATGCTCTTGTTTGCATACAAAGAAACAAAGTTATTGGGAACTATAGGAGGTATATTTCTTGTGCAGAGAAAATATTTTGAGTATTTCTAAATAAAGAAGAAATGTATTGGTTAAAAACAATCCCAAAATAGTTTGCAAATTATGCTTTTTACTTGACCTAAGGCAAAGAATGGAGCAATCCTTTCAGATATAAAAAGCAAACCACCGTGTTGGAAAGTGGGCAACTGGTCACCTTCAGTGAGCTGAGAATGAGTTTTTGGAGCCCTACCTCAAACTATCTTCCTATTAACTTTGTCCCCATACCTAACTTCTCACAAAGAAATTATTCAACATTTTTTTCAGTAGCTACCATGTGCTATAAAGACTTCTATTAAAATGTAATATTTGGAAAGGGGGGGTATTATGTTATTAGTTGTTCAACACATTGATTTGGACTTGATTTTCAAATTAGCTAGTGAAATTCTTAAAGGAGTGGATCATAGAATAGATGAGGTTTTTATTTAAAGGAAAATATGGCTCAGATGTTTTTCAGGTGTATCATTAGCTGTAATTAATGGAGGTCTGGTCAGGGAAGTAAAAATTTAGCTCAGCCCTGCATTCATATAATGTTTCAGAGTGTAAAAGTCTCTGTGGGAAGCACAGAAAAAGCTAATAAGAGACAAGTATATAAAAAATAGAGATTCAGATAAATAGTAGCTAAATTAATAGGAGACCTAGAGAGTCCAGGAGGAAGTAAAAGTTAACTGAAGGTGAAACAAGTATGAGAATAGGGAGTTAAGAGCCAGGAATTGTCAATGTTGTCTCATAGTTTTTCTCATATTTCTGAGTTGTTTTAGCAAAATACTTGTCTGGAAACATGGAGTTAAAGGGAGATAGAAGGAATTAGAAGCCTCATTATAGATACTATGTGTATTATCTTTTATTGTATTTTGTTCAGTGAAACTATATAGTTACAAAACTTTGAGGTTATTGTTAGTGTTATTACTGAAAATATCTATAGCATTTAACATAACTGATAATCTTTCTTTCTTAACACCATATTTTCCCTTGCTTTCTTTGATACAACTCTCCCTCAATTTTCCTTTTGTTTCTAAATGTTCCTTCTTTGTCTCTAAATGCTTAGTGTTTTTTTTTATTCACTATCCCCTTACTTTTAACAGTGCACATGGGTAAATCCTTGAATCTTCTCCCTTCTCCAGGTACTTTCATCTAGCCTTGTGACTTTATATAACATTCATATGTTAACATCTCAGAAACATGTCTGCATTCCTACTTTCTCCCATACAGTCCAGATGTGTGTACATATACTATTTAGCCATCTCTACTTGAATAACTAAGCCACTGCAAACCTAACGTCTTAGAAATATACTCCAGAGTACCTTTTAAAAACTGTACATTTTGTAGCCTTCTCCTCAGTCCACATCAACTCCATTCTTCCATTCTTGTAATAGCTCAGACCTAACACTTTCATGTCATCCTTGCCATCTCTCTCACAACCTAGAAACATTCAGTTTGTAAAGTATTCCTATGGGCTCTACCTTTAAAATCTATTCGGAAAATGTCCACTTTTCACTACCTCCATCACTATCACACTTGTACAAAATGACAGTCATTTCTTTTTTTTTTTTTTTTGGATTTTTGAGATTGACTTTTTTCCTGTTTCCACACTTCCTTTCAATCCTCAATTAGCAGGCATTTCCTTTCAAAATCCAAAGTAGATCATGGCATTTCCTGACCTAAATTTTCCAGTGCCTTCTCTTCTCTTTTGGAATAAATACCAAAGTTCTTATTCTACCCTATAAAAACCTACAGGATTGAGCTCCCTGCCCAACCCTCTGAGCTCATCCCATTGCCTTCTCCCACTTTATTTTTCACTCTTCACTGTTTGTACTGGCCTCCCAGGAGCACATCCATCTCAGAACATTTGTACTCACATAGTGTTTTCTCTTGCAGACATTCCTCCTCTAAATATCTGCATGGTTCATCCTCATACTTGTAGGTCTCTGCTTTTTTTTTTGTCATATAATCAGAATGTATCCTGGAATTTCATTGTTTAGTATAAGTATGCCCAAAATATTTCAGGGGACATTGCTTATACTAAAAAAAATTATTGTGTTTATCTGAAATTCAAATTTAACTGAATGCCCTGTTTCTATTTGGCAATTCTAAATCCATCCCAAAATTCCCTCTCTTCTCCTTCTATTTTAGTTTTCTCCATAGTACATATTGACACCTGACTTATCATATATTTATGTTTCTTGCCTGTCTCCTGAACTAGACTGAAGTCGGGAACTTTGTTTTATTCACTATTCTATCTTAGCACCAAGAACAATACCTGGCATCCAAAGACATGTTGAATGAATAAATGAGTGAGTGTTGATCTGTAGAGATTTGGGGATGTGGTCTTCTTTCTTCTTTATCCTTCCCTATGCCCCACTGGTTCCTGGGCAGAAAAAGGCCAGAATGCGAAGGCCTGGTTTGGCAGCTACAGGCTTCTAGGAAAATTCTGCTTAAGCTTCCCCATTGCGCAGGCTTCTTAACCAAGATTTAGCCAGCCAGTTTCAATTTCTCATGCCTGCCTGATGCTTTACACAGGAACCAAAGAGGTGGAGAAGTTTGGGGATTCTTAGTGGGCTGTGTTTTCAGAAGGAAAAACCCTGTTGGATAGCGAATGTCATTCTGAATTCTTTAGATGTCAGGGCAGAACTCACAGAAAGTCATTGTTTATGTCTGAAACAAATCTTTATTATGTGATTGAAAATGTTCTCAGTTACTCTAACTTACTTTTATTAAAAAGTTTAATGTGTTTTTATTTCTTCCAGGCAGTAGATAAAAAGGTGTCATACAAATATTGATTTAAAATCCTAGCAAGTTTGCCCTCCTTTCTAAATCTCTTTTTGCTCTTTGAAGTCAAATACATGCTTTCATGAACTTGTGTGTGTGTGGGGGGGTATGTTACGATTATTTTATGTCAGGAAGTAAATGACTATTCATTTTATTTTTAGGAAAAAAATTATTTTCCAGTCCTGCATTAAAAATGAATGCAGCAATGCAATGTAATATCTAATTTATTGAAGTGAGTGTTAATAACTGCACATCATATAAACATGTCCATGAACCCAAGTATATCCCCTGAGAAAATCTGCCAAGAAAAATTATAACACACAAAATTCAATAGCTTAAAAATTTAACTAGAAATAAGATTAAAATGAGAATGTACTTGATTTAATAATATCAAGTCCATTTTACAGGTAAGAAAACACAACAGTTTGTTAAATAAACCTAAAAATCTACTAAAACTCACAAAACTGTTATAAATTTTTCAATTGCAAATTCTAAATTTCTCAATTCTCAACTAGCCATTCAAATTTAATGATTACATGTTAAAGTGCTAACAGTGCCTTCTTATGGTAAATAATCCACTAATGCTAATGTTCTAGATTAACCACTAAAATGAAAACTCTACTCTTTCCTTCATAGCTTTACAGACACAGCCTGCTTCCTTGCCATATACATTCTCCATACAGTTCTATCATATGTCTATTCTCCAGTATGTTCTGTCTGAAAATTTCAAACTTAGTCCTTGCTCTTCAGCATATTTTGCTTTCATTTTTCACTGAGGGGTATTATCAAACTCAGTGTCTCTTTGAGCCTTGCCACTAATTTGATCCCTACCCCAACTCTGAGAATTTTATTCCACTTCCTAGTTTACAGACAGTGAAGAACTACCCCTTCATTTCCAGTGCTACCATGTGTACAGACTTCCATAATCTTTGAATTTACTCCAGCATATTAAAAACTTACTAAATAATTATTATATGCTAGGTACTTTTCTGTGCCATTTACAAATAATAATTTTTAATCTTA
The DNA here is from genome assembly GCF_019186645.2 of Phyllostomus hastatus. Taxonomy (NCBI): domain Eukaryota; kingdom Metazoa; phylum Chordata; class Mammalia; order Chiroptera; family Phyllostomidae; genus Phyllostomus; species Phyllostomus hastatus. The sequence goes on from NW_025333498.1 coordinate 42,378,924, forward strand.
ACACAACCCTCTGAGTAGTTCTTATTATTATCTTTGTTTCTCAAAAAAGAAGCCTGTGCCCTAGACAGTAACCTAGAATCCAGCCAGAGAATATGGCTCCAGAACCTTGGCTCTCACCCATTGGCATACCTTCTGTTGACCTCTGCATATGAATGCCTCCCCATCTGACTGTCAAATTTTTAAATTCAGCAGCTCTTTATTAATAAATCATGTGTCTCCAGTATCAGCAATGGTCCCTGAATCATAGTAGAAATTACATAATTGCTTGCTAAGTTAAATAAAAGGAAGGAAAGAAGAAAGAAAAGAAGGGAGAGAGAATTAGAGCAACACATTACCTTTCTTTTAAAAAACAAGTCACTTGGTATTTTACACAGTCAGCATCTTCTGAGACTCCACCCATTTATTCTATCAAAGACAAAGAAGCAAACAAACAACAGAGCAAGACAAATCTTCACTCAAACAAAGCAAACAGATGAATTAAGTCCTCATTTAAGCATAACTCATTTCTTCCAAGGCAATGAACACAAGACATACTGGAGTTTAAAGCACTATTCATTTAATCACTCATGTAATAAATGTTTATTAAATATTGAATTAGTCAATGTCCAGGGGGCTTGCTCTATCTATTTTTGAAGGGAAATATGAACTTCTAACATAAATAATTATGAATTATATTAATTGTCAAGTATCTGTCTTATGAATTACACCAATTGTTAATCATCTGCCCCATCCTTCTGAAATGCAAGCACCATAAAGGTACACCACTTCTTCCCAGTTTTCTATGATGCACCCTGGGCATGGACAACTATGCCTGACACACATTACACATTCAGAGAATATTTAATAAATGAATGAATCATTGTGAAAAAGCATACAAGCTGAGCAGAGTATGGTACATTTAGTAAAAGAAAGGAATTGGCAAAAATGGGGTCAAATTTGAGACATACAGTGAAGGAAAATATACAGTCAAGAGTCATTGAGAACTATGAGTGATATTGCCAATGACCAAATAGGTAATAGAAGAAAAGAGAAAGAGAGTTTGGGAAGAAGAAAATTAAGCTACATTTTGACTACATGTAATTTGGGTTACAAGTAGAATATCCAGGTGAATCCCAGTAGGCAACCAAAAATGCCTATCTTCTTAGGATAAAAGAGGGCCAGGGTATATTTGCATACTAGGTATTGGTATGCAAAAGCCATACGGATCAAGGTATTCAACATCTAATGAAAGTCAGTATTTGTGGCTATGTTCCTAGTTGATTCCTTGCTCCTTAGCTTTTTGTTGCAAAAATAGAAATAGGTTGAAATATATGACTGACACCAAAAATAAAATAAAATATATTCTTTAGAACTTTGTGTGTACTCATATGTTTGTCCAGCAATAAGATATTTGGAGTAAGATGTGGAGTTCCTCTCATTTTATTAATAGAAAGATTGAAGGGAGATAGCTGAAAAAATTATTTTGTCCCATACCTCAGGATTATGTTCACTACCTGACAAATGTAAAGACTGGAATTGCAAGAAAGAAAAGATCAATGAAACAGGTCCTATAATGAAGAGAATTATATAATCCAAAACACAAAAGAAAATTTAAATATTGACAAAGAGGAGGGACAATAGAAAGAAAGAAGAGTAAATGTATAGACATCCTTTAATGAACAGAAAAATACTAGTGAAGCACCATTGTATATTATTGATATTCTAGAAAAATATAAGGGAAGTATATCAGTCAGGGTCCTCCACAAAAACAGAACAAATAAGAGATAGCTACATAGGAATATATCAAGAAATTAACTGTAAAGAACCATGTATTTTGTTTTTAAGGCCTTCAGCTCATTGGACAAAGCTCATCTACATCATGAAAGGTAAACTGCTTTATTTAGAATCATCTGATTTTAGATTTTAAGTATGATCTATCTAGATTTGGAATTAAATAACTGGGTACTATAACCTCATCAAGTGGATACATAAAATTAACCATCACAGAAAGATTATATGCAAAGTTCAGGTTGAGTAAGAAGATAAAGGATACAGCTGGTCCAAAGCAGCTTCTAGTATGTATCTTATCATTTGGTGAGAAAAGTAGAGGATGAAAAATGTGAAAGCAGGAGACAGGGCAAGGCACTAGTTGAGAAGACAATGGCCTAGTGAAAGTATAAAGCAGGGTGCAGATATATACCGGGAGAAGAACACCTGGTTCCTAATTTCCCATTTATTAGCTTGTTTAACTTGATTATGTGTAACACTGTTTCTCTGAGCCTAAGTGGAAATATTTATACCTCCTTCACCTGCATCAAAAGAAAATTTGTCAAGTGAGATGATTGGTGTCAAAGTTTTGAATATATGCTTATTTACTTATATAGATGCACATATATGATGTATCTATTGTTCCTGTTATTACTACTATAAGGCTTCACAGACAAAAGTCTGTTACTCCAATAGAGATGGAGTGCAGTAAATATACGAACTCAAGAAAAACATTGCAACAAAGAAATTCAATATTGAAAGGAGTTTGTCACCAAATGTCACTGTCCACGTTATGCTGCCTACCTTGTTCCCTCAGTCTTATCTACTGGAATTGCACAAATAGAGACCACAGCTTTTATAATAAAGAATAAATATCCAGTTTAAATTCAAACTATTATTTGAGTGAATATAGAGTGCTATTATCAGGTTATGATGATCAATATGGAATTAAAATCTACAAGTTTAAATGAGACTTAGAATTATTCTCTGAGTGTAGATTTAACAACAAAGACTACCAAGTATTTAATCAAAAGGTGATTCATAGTTCTAATCCTATGTTATTATTTCTTCTTCTAGCTTTAGGAATGTTTTAGTAATCAAAATGTCTACAGAGAAGACAAATAATTTGAAAGTCTTGAGTTATTGGAGGTTCACAAATTATATAAGCAAACTATATTTAAGCATAATTAATAGCATATATTGTATTGTGATTAATGGGTTGAGGGAACAGCTGAAGAAAAATACTTTATTTTCTTCCCAATAAGAAGAGAAACATCTATGTGTGTGTACTATGCACTGTAATATATTTCTGGATCAGAAAAAAATATCATTCCTATGAGAAGGGAAAAGAGTCCAAGTCCAAATAAAGAGCACTAGCAAAAAGGATTAAAATCTATGCAAACGGGACAAACACAAAACTAGAGTCCAAGATAAAATTTATGAGAACTCACATGCTAGCAAGTAGGGAATTGTGCTGTGACCAGCAAAGAAATTATTTCTTAATAAATTGTTTCTTTAAATAGCTGCATTGCTAATACATTTAAATATACATGTACAGATACTTATGTTTAGGTGAGATACTGCAAAAGAAGTCTATTCCACTTAGTTTTATAACTAAATAACAACATTGCTTTCAAACAATATGAATTATACTCACAATTTCAGAAACATCCTCATTGGGTGAAAAGACCCCATATACCTATGTATAATGGATCCAATAGACATCTTGCTTAACTTGGGTTATCCTTAGAATCAACCTCCTGAGAAAGGTTTGTGGTCAGGTACTTTATTTTTTATAAATTCTCCCATGGAACGTCTAGTGCTGGGGGCTGCAGAAAGCACAACAGGAGAGGAGGAGGGAAAATATCATTGAAGTGACTTTACTGTGGAAATTAGGGCTCAGTGTTTTGCAGAACCAGAAAGAAATCACGTAGAAGTCACCCCACTAGAGACCAGTGTAGAGGCGAGTATAGGCATATATTGGAGATATTGTGGGTTTGGTTCAGACCACCACAATAAAGCAAGTCATAATCTTTTTGCTGGTGGAGGGTCTTGCCTTCAGTTTTTAAAAACACAACACCTATGAAGTTCAGTAAAGCAAAGCACGATAAAATGAGGTACTCCTGTATTTTTCACAGCTTTCACTCCTTATTGGTCAAAGATCACTTCAATATATGAACTTCCTACCCTTCCAGATAGATATGCACATGCCCAGCCTCTCACTAGGAGGTTGCAGAGAAGCTGTTAGTAGAAAACACTAGAACAGGATGAAACTGACAGCAGCCACTATCATGCTCACCTGAGATCTTTGGCTGCCACAGCAATTGCAAATAGGTATGATGCTGAGGATCTGAAACAGGGCACAATGCCTGGAAAATATTTGCTTTCTTCAGCTATCTATCACTGGCACAGTTTAAAGTCAACCTGGGTGGCAACAGGTTTTTTAAAAAGGCAAGTTTTGTTTTGTTTTGTTTTGTTTTGTTTTTGAAAAAGAGTGTTCCAGCCCTGGCTGGCATAGCTCAGTGGATTGAGCGTGGGCTGGGAACCAAAGCATCGCAGGTTCGATTCCCAGTCAGGGCACATGCCTGGGTTGCAGGCCATGGCCCCCAGCAACCGCACATTGATGTTTCTCTCTTTCTTTCTCCCTCCTTTCCCTCTCTAAAAATAAATAAATAAAATCTTTAAAAAAAGAAAAGAAAAGAAGTGTTCCAATGTTCTCAGCAGAGTTAGGTAAACAGATTCACAGAAATTTGAACCAGTGTGTATCTTGGAAATCTTCCTGTCAAGGCATGAGCTTTTCTATATTAGTAAAGCGAGGCTCCTGGATATTTTAATAGATATGGCCCAGCACAAGATGAGACCTAAATTTCTTTTCTTTCCTAACTCAGAGCATTCTTTGTTTGAGATCCATATTTGAGATTCATTCATTTGTTCATCAACAAATATTGAATGTCTTCTGAATGGTTGGTGGGCACTGTATTAGATGCTGGGGACACAATGGTTAGAAACCAGATGTGGTCTCTGTAATGAAAGTGAGAAACATAGAAATAGACACAGGGAGGGAGGGTAGGGGATAGAGAAAGAAGGCAAATTTAGACTTAGAAACCACATAAAGTGCTCTGAAGGAAAATAAAATCTAAGGTGCTAATTTGTGACCTAATAACATAACCACTGAACAAGTGTCACTCATTTTATTTCACACATTGCACACCTGTTTCTGTTTATCTGCCTCAAGTTAGATAGTGTCATCAGATTTTATTTTAGCATCTTCTAGTAACAGGCAATAAAGAAATGTCAGTTTAATTTTGGCTCAAGGTATACAGAAAATTATTTATTATGTTTTATTTTCATTTTTCCCCACATTGAAACATTCTCTTCCCTCACCTTTCTCAACCTTATATCCTTTTCTTTTCCTCCCACCTTCCTGACCATTGGTTTGGTTTTTGGCTTTTAACTATAGTTTCAATATTGCAGCTTGCCAAACAGGTCGTGTATACCTCTCTTCTCCTTCTATCCTCTCCTAAGACAACCCTGTCCATTTTCCATGACTTTTCATACCAGCAGCACAGAAAAGCTGTGTATCTGTGGTCTAGATCTTTCCTCTGCACTGGAGGCCTTGAACCCCACTACTCTCTGGATATTTTCATTTGAATATTTCATAGGGTATAGGTCACAACCAAGTATATCCTGGCCCTCTTGCTCAGTACCTCTCTCTTTCCTCCTTGAAGAGCATCACAGAGCACCAGATGTAAATCCCTCTCCAGAGCTCCTCCATCCCCATACCAAACTCTCCCAAATAGTGGAATATAAATTAATATGCTAACTGATATATTTAAAAATATAAAATTAAATAATATATATTTAATAAATATAAATATTAACTAACCTAATTGTGAATTCAGGCTGGAGCAAAAGTAAGTTTACATTTGTGAGTATACAAAACAGTTTCTTGTATTAGTTACTAATTATTGTATTATTTTCCATGCAAACAACTGTAAATGTACTTTTGCCTGACTCTGTATAAATAAATGTATTTTTATAATAAACTAATATACTTTGTTCATTATTACTCTATAACAAAGAGATATTTATTAACATCTTTCTGTTCTCTCCTTCCCCCTACCATCATCCCAATCCAAACTCTCACCCCCTCTTTTTTTGCCTACTGTAACAACCTCCTATTAAAGGTACTCATTTGCAGTCAATGTGGTTTTTCATACCATGGCTAGAAAGTTCTTCCCAAAATGCAGATTCTGGCTGTACTTACTACTGTGTCCTTGCTGGTCTCTTGATTAAGGTGTCAGTGGATTTCCACTGCATTTAGTGTGAAGGTTAAAATCTAGAATCTAGACTCTGCCTGCTTGTCACATCTCTTTATTTCTTTTTCCCAGTGCTGGGTGTTTGCTCAGCATTCTTTCCTTTTCCTTCCTCAGTTCCCTCATCCTCCTTCATGCCAGAATTCCTACTATTCATTTAATCTCAGTTCAGTCCTGACTCCTCTGAAAAGTAATTCCTGACCTCCCTAATTAGGCAATACTCTCATAGCACTTTCTTCTCCTTTAAAGCACATATGTTATCATAGTTTTATATTTTCATATTTATCTCTTTAGTCCTTTACATAATGCTAACTTCCCTTTATAATGTAGACTCTCCATTGGAAGAGTCTCTCTCTCCCCCACCCCTCTCCCTCTCTCTCTCACACACACACAGCTACACACATGTATATCCCACAGGCACTTTATAAACCTTCAGACCTCAAAATCCTAGACAGTATCATGTACAAAATAGGCCTTAAATAGTTAGTTGCATTAGTGAATGGCACCCAGGCTGAGTTTAAATATGTATTTGATACCAGTGAGTTCTCCTTAAGATTATATGAACTGAAGTGAACTAGATTTTGTTTGAAATATATGTACATAGTGCATGTGAGTAAAAGACAGTATATGCACTTAATTCAGCCCCAAAAGTTGAATGAATATTTTCTGACATAAATCAAATTTAGATTTATTTAATACCCATCTTAATGAATACTATAAATTTATATTAAAATAGTTTCATTATAATTGCAGACATTTCTAGTACCATTTATTGAGGCTAATACTAGTCTCTACTTTGTTTAATGAGGTTTAGTTATATTCTATCCAAAACAAATGTTCTCTGCTTTCACCACAAAGAGGACAAAGTGCAGGGATCTAAGAGATCCTTTCACAACTATCAGTATTAATATCTTAAATTTTGTACTTTTATGAAAAGGTCAAATCTCTCTAATAGCTTATAGTTTCAATATTTTCTCTCCCCGTTAATACCAAGAAAAATAGGTAGCCACATGTTCAGAAGGTTCAGTGACATTGTTTCAGTTCCATTTAAATGTGCAGTAAAATGGTCACTAGATTTCTACAGCCACTATCATTGGAGACCAAAGTTCTGGCATTGCACACTTGTGGAACCAGAGCAGGAATTGTGAAGGGAGAGGGGTAAAGAGAATAGAAGAGAAAATTTTAAAGAGAAAAAAAATAACAAGATAATGAACAATGCAGTAGAGATTTTAGCTCATTATCTGCACTTGACTTACTAGATTTTGATGATAATATTTGACAAGGCTCCACTCTAAAGATTAAGGCTCATCTACCAAGAAAGGGAAAAATTATGAGCACATCCAATCAAAATATTCGCTGAGAATCCTTTTTAAGTTTTTCAGGGCCAGCCAATAAAGTGACATTCTCAGTTCATGATAAAGGTTACAGTTTGGCTGTTAGAATGATAGTACTCTTACAAGAATCATATCAAAATAAAGAAATGCAGGAAGGAATAGAACATACCTTTAAAAATCCACATACACCTAAAATATATCCCCCAAAACAACATAGCTTTCTTCCTAGTTTTTCTCTTTCAAAATTTCAAAGGCAGGACAAATGCCCGTAACAATAGGGAACAGTTAGAAAACTGCAATATAAATATGTATTTTGTGGTCTTTGCTAAAACCTGCATTTTGAATTATACTTCATGGTGACTGCTTTAGAAATGTCAAAGCCACAACAGACTCAAACTTTTCAAATTTGATCTATTGCCCAAGACTGATGTGGCATTCATATAACTGTTTTCATTGCTTTTAATAAACTATTGCTGACTGCTTCTATAATTTAAAGAATTTCAAATATGAATGAATAGTACACTTTTCCCTTTTGAGCAACCAATGAGAGAAAGATATGAGCAAATTTAAAATAAACATGATGTTCTTTTCCCAACACTCAGAAGAAGCCTCTGGAGTTATCCTTAACATACAAACATTAACAGAAGCATCTAGAGAAGTTAATACTTTTTATCTGTTTAGGCTGAAGTGAAGATGTTAGACAATTATTTTAAAAATACCAAACCAGTTTGACTTCCTCTAGTAATTAAATTTATTTACTGATTGCTCAATATTCCACTGATTTCTTTTTCTAGGACATGAGCTTTCAATTATACCAAACAACTATTAAAAAGAAAAGTGAAAATGTGACTGAGTACTCAGTAAGTACTTAAGACATGTTGGCTAGCTAAAGTTGTATCCCATGTGGGTTCAATAAGTATTCAAAACTTTCTCAAAGTTGCATGTTACATTTTTAAATAAAGCTATGCCTGGATGACTAAACTGACATTTATCTTGAGATGAACACCCAAATTAGATTCACAGTAAAGGAGTGTAAACAGCCATCACCGGTGCCAGGTGATTTATTGGAAATGTGCTTCTCCCCTTTTACTCCTATCTATACCTTTGATTCTAATCATATATATATTGGCCACAGATTGGCAATTATATACACACAATCTCTACAAAGATAATCTATCTCTGTGGAAGGACTGACTACCATGAAAATATTTTTCTCTGTTAATCTATATGTTGTATGCATTTGGAAGTAGATATTTCTAGTTTTCAGTTCTAAGAATTGAATTACTTTTCTTGCCAGGTTGAAATAATGGGGTTTAGTGACTTATGCACCCAAACACACACACACACACACACACACACACACACACACACACACCCCTGTCATGGACAAGAAAGATCCTTTCTGAAGCCTCAAATTCTCTCTTCAGCAACACATGTTTAACCTCCATTTAGGTCAATGAGAACTACAGGCAGGTACAAGAGCCTGGGGAGTAGGAATTTTTAGCAGGTGATTATTATTGAAACAGAGAGTTTAAAGAGCATTTCACAGAAGAATCAAAGGTGAATTCACCTTAAATCTTTGCTTTGAGACAAGAATAAAGTAAAAAACTTAAAATAGTCTTTAAAAAATAAAAACTTACTTTATAGTATTCAAAACTAAGAACAAAATTAGCATCCACAAGACTTCTATTTCTGATTTCTGTCTTTTGCATTTTATACAATTATACTAAAACAAATAAACAAATAAATCACTTTTAACTACTCTAGGCCAGTCAATTTGTCAGAAATTCTCTATTAATGTAAATGACTACTTTCTTTTAATAGATATGTTCAAATCTCACTTGGATCAATAGTGGTTAATAAAGGTCTGCATTTCTGGATCGCACTTAACTTTGCATTAAGGATACATGACATTTGCAAAACTAGGAAAGAAATAAGATCTTATCAAACATTGGTTGCAACCAGTGGTTTTCAGAGTTAATAATGGATAAAACAAATCTCTTGAGGTCTTTCCTGAGGAAATGGTAGGTCATGCCACAAAATAATAAATACAATGGTTTTTGGCATTTCATTTACCATTTTATTTTTACGTTCATTTAACAATATTTACTGAGTACTTACTCTTTTAGGCAATGTACAAGGTTCTAGGTATATAGCAATGAGCAAAAAGATGTCTGCATCTTCATCAAGCTTAAATCTTTGCAGAAAAGACAGGTGTTAAATAAAACTCACAGATATTTGTGGGTGGATGATATTTTTAAATGTTAACTCATATTTTTTAGTCTATTTTCTTGGGGCACCTGGGTTTTCTTTATTTAATCAATTAACATCTTCTACGGTTTCAGTTATGGAAAGAGATGCTACCTCAACTTAAAAAGATAATTAAAGCAATGTTCTTAGTTTTGTCCTCAGAAGAAAGCAAGGAAGTAAACCTCATACTCTAGAAAATGTATTAACTATTGAGTTAAAACAAAGATCTCACACTTTAAGAAAAAAAAAAAAACATTCCAAGAGGATCATAGAGTACACTTTGATAGCTAAGATATGAATGAATCTCTATGAAATATTTCCAGCTTTTTGCTTTCTTCTCTACCTGGTCAGGAGACAGGTGAGAAAAGAACAAAAATTCTTGACTAGGCTGGGAATCAAGTGTAGGGAGACAAGTGTACCCTTCATGTGGAATCTGAGATGTCAGCAGACCACAGGCTAGAAGGTGAGTCACCTCAGGTTGGATCAAACAGAGTCTGTTTTTTTTTATTTTTGGTTTTGTTTTTTGCATACCATAACAGTAGAATAATTCCCATCTGCGTCAGTGCAGCCAAAGCAATGGCAAAAAGCCTCTCAGAGATTCCTGTGACCCTAGGTGGCTATGGGACTAGCAGGAGTTTGCTGAGGGATCTGAGAGAAAACTAGAAAACAAGGAAGACAGAGAAAGACACTAGTCCTGAATCGGCTCAGCATGAAGGACTCAAGCAACCTGTGTGAACCTGTGGGGTGAAGACCAGGACATTGGAAAGAGCAGAGTTTCTCCTTCTGGCCATGATTCTGATCTTTGGGCCCTTATACGAAGCCATGAGTCTATGTAAGTTCCTGTACTTGAACTCAATCCTGTTTTGGGTTATTCTTGCGTACATTATCACCCCTTATGCTTTCTCCCCACCCATCTGAAGTCAGCCAAAGAGACTGGAACCAGGCCTTTTTTCTTTTCTCAGGGACCCGCCCATTCTAAACACTCAATTTTTATTTTCCAACTTTCTTCATGCCCCCAGTCTGAGAGTATTTTATTTAATGAACAGCAGGGAAGTTTGGCTCTTTACTCAATAGGTAGTTTTCCAAATATTTTGGCTATGCCCTGAGTTCTTTCCATTTCCCCCAAAGAGTTGGCTTTTGAAGCTCCAAAGCTAAGAATTTACTAATTTTTACTCCACATTTTGATGTATCTCTTCCCTGACTTTTCTAGAAAGGATGAAAGGTTACAAAGAAAAGCGAGAGCAATAAGCCATGAATAAACTTACAGAATTCATGATACAGAATGCATAGGGTGAAGCAAAATCAGTAAATGAAAGAATTATAAGGAAGGAAAGAAGAAACAGAAAAGAAAGAAACTAGGGAAGAGAGTGTATGTTGGTGTCCAAATATGTATGTGACATCAGACTTATATTACTTGTTTTTGAGCACTGAACTTTTAAGATGCACATTAGTTTTTTGTATCATTACACAAAAAATGATATTTTAATTGCAACTAGCAAAATTGCTGAACCCCAGAATACACACTCTCAATTCTAAAATCTAAAAATTTCTGCACAAGAAGTACCCCTCTCTGTCCAAATTCCAATCTTCTTTTAGGGTCCTTTCTCCACAAAGTGTTATATTAAGAGATAATATAAACAGTCAATAATATTTAACTCCTTTTTATTTTGCCATGTTCGCTAATTGTTAAGGTAACAACAGAAATTCGAAGCCTAACAAGGAAACACCAGAAAGTCCTGCTAATTGTCCCCTGATAAACATTGAAGATTTGTACAAATACATGACATTTTTAAAAGGCAAAATCTTGACTATTCTTAGCTGACAAATTCTTTGGAAGCTTCTTAAAGGAATAAGCTGGCAATGTTCTTACATTTCAACTTTAAAATGAAAGGAATCTCTGAACTTTCTTTCTTTAGCAACAAAGTACCTTAACCCCTTCCCACCCTCCCATAAAGAAAAAACAAAAACAGGATAGGTTAGGATCCTTAGTGCATATACTCCCCTCTTTGCCTAGAGCCAGGTGCAACCTGGAATGTGGATTTACCTTTCATACCCCATTAGGCCAGTTTAATGCTTTCATTTTTCTCTGAATTTTAGATTGCATTTTCTCATGATAAAAATGGATAGTTGTGGCTTGAAAATGGGAAACTTGACCAACTATGGACTAGAACAAAGTTGAAGACAACTCTAAATATTTCTAGAGTATTTTCAGCAATTCCATGAGCTTTCCTGACAACTGGTCATTCTACCCTCACAGTATCCTGCGGTAAAATGTTACATTGTCACATACCCAAAGTCCATGATGCAACACAGTACGACCTCTGGGATAGCAGTAGTTTTTCTTTTCTTTTCTTGTTTCTTAAAAAAATAAATGGTTTCTCCAAGCAAGCCCAATTATTTAACAGATCTGTAGTTCTGGAGTTGTGAGTTCATTAAAGACATTTTGGGTGCTGGTTGTGTGAAGTTTAGCTGAATGTGGCTATTGGATCACATATCCATTCTCTGCCATGTAAGAAAAAAACATCTCAGGATATAACTATTAGTTGGCTTTGTGGTGTTGGGTTAGTGTGCCAGTCTGAGGTTAGAGCAGAGATGGGATCCCAGGCCATGGGCTTTGTATTATATAGTATTGTATTTTTGATGTTGTACTTAAGGGTCAATTACTGTTTCCATTATAAACCCTGTTTTTCAAAGGGTTATAGCTCACCAATTTTCATTTTGGTATGCAAGCTGCATGAATATACAGGTTTTAAAAATAGCTTAAATTGGGCAGTGCCATTTTTAGGTATAAAGCAGTAAAATACACTTTTCATTGGTTTCAGTTTGTTTTGGAAGTTTACAATCTAAAAGTTTATTTTATCTTAAAATGCAAAAGTGTGTGTTTTTCTTCATGCATTTTCATAACAGCTCTGTGTACAGGGGATAGTAAAAGAGACCAGGGAAGACACCCATGAAACTTCAAAGACAAAACCAAAAATATCTTTTTTTTCTTGTGAAGTTTGTGAGTAAATGTCACTTTAGTCAATGTTCTTCAAAATCAATATACCAATCAGTCCATATTCCCAGAGCATGGGCACTATTTAATGCCTCATGTTGTAGCATGTACTGTGGGAAAGAAAAAAGCTCCTTACCTCCCATGTGTTTGAAACCCTGGTGAAATTTGAGTGAGAGAAAAAATACAAAGACAATATTAAGCATAACAGCAACATACATTGAGGCATTAAAGTGATAAATCATGTGGCCAAGACCTTAAGAGACAAAAGTGAAGCCACTTACAGAGCTGTGCAAATTATTTAGTCCTTGAAAAAAGGAGGGATTCCAATGAATGGGCAATTGCACACATATGGAAATTCACCCAACTAGGTTCATGCAAGCATTAGAACTGTTTCTGGAACCATCAGAATTAGAAAATCTTTGATTAAAAGAAAAATTGTTTTGTCTGACATTCTCTGGATGTTTCCAAATCTAAAAGCAAGTTTCCTTTATATTACTACAATCTAAACTTCTTAAAATTATCACCCATACTTGCTATGTTCACTCTGTTACCCAACTCTCACTCCCCGATCTATTCCAGCACCTTCATTCTGCTCATATTGCTCTTGCCAAAGTTACCCATGACCTCCTTTTTGGTGTTTCCTGTGAAGAAGCCTTGGTAGCACCAAAAAGGAGGTGCTTGCTTTCCTCTTTTATTCAAATTCATTTCTATTTAGAAAATTGTCACAGCTTTCTAGGTATTATCTCATAATAATCTTTGTCATTTTTGTTGTTGCTATTCTACTCAGCATCCAGCCCCTTGCCCTTCCTATTGGGATCTCTGTTTCCCTTTGGGGAATGGAGTTTTGGTGGGAGGTAGTGGTTGCTTCCCATTAGGGAAGCTGAAGGGACAGAACATTTTTCTCTTTCCCAGCAGTGGAGGTAGTACTGTATGCAGGGCTCAGCCAATCAGACACCTTCTTCTAGGACTTTAAAGCTTGACTGAATATAGATGTAGAGATGGTTAGATACCATATTTATGTACTAGAGTCCAGCCCCAGACCCAGACCAGTTCTTGCTACACTGTGACAATAGAGTCCAGCCCGAGACCCAGACCAGTTCGTGCTACACTGTGTTTGTTACAGTTTATGCTATCTGGTTCTCCAGAACTTACTTGGTTCATGCCCACTTTCCTGATCTTGTTTTCCATGTTCTCTTCTTCATTTCTGTTATCTCTGGACATTCCTCAATAAAATTAAATTTTGCTTAATAACATTTGTTGCTTTTAAAAAGAATACTGATACATATAATTTATAACTCTCTGGCTACTCTTTTTTTACAGTTTTTGAAGATTCATTTCCCTCTATAACAAATTGCCACTCTTCTCTCTAAATACTTTTTATTTTGGAAAACATGTTTTCTTTCATGAAAAGCATTTCTATTAATGTAATGGATTTATTCTTTTTAATAATAGATTAATAAATAAATGTTTTAATAGTTTAAATTTCTATGAGGGTGAGCATTGATAGATACAACACCCAATTATTGAATGTCCTCAATAATTTTTTACTGTAACAGCATTCTGAGATCAAAGAGTTTGAGAACTGATGACACAGCGAAATAATCATAAGAGGAGACCATCGGTAATACTGTACTGAACATCACTGGACCTGGAACCAGTCCAGGTCTGGGGGATGATCAGCTTTGATTTAGTGACCATCTTGCATCTGTCTGTCTGTCATCCAGGGCTGAGGTACTAGGATAAAGAGGGAATCGTAACCAGTACATCCATGTAAATGTAAGCCATAGGCTTTAAGGGAGTGGTTGAGGACACTCTGTTGCCCATTTTCCCAGATCATCAATTCAAAGAGCATTGTTTTTTTTATTTTTATGGAATGCCACTTTATTGGCTATGTCCCTATAGTGCATTAAATTTTGGTAGGAGTGTGCATAAATTAGGAAGAATTTGGGGTTGTTACTATGTTCTATTCAATTTTTAGTTGTCCTGTTTCAGCTCATTCTTAGCACTCCCTTCAGTGTCATGCCAACAAGGTGAACATTCAACATTTGTAAAGTAATCAACTGACTGATTGGTTCTTGCCTAAAGTCCAGGAGAGAGCATTACTTCATTCGTGGTGTACTAGCTTATTAACCGTGTAGCAAATTTCTTCTATGAATACAAATATTCAACTACTCTTTTATTCAATGTAACTGTCTCATATTCTGAAAGAGTAAATACAAGGTCAGTGCAAGTGTCCTCAGTGCCTTGGGAGAGGATTTTAGGGTTTCTCTTTTTAATAGACTTTTGCTAAGAGTAGCAAAGGCACCATAAAAAGAACAGTTAACGAAACTTGTTTTCTTCATTACCAAACTTAATATAAATACTTCAGAGTGAGTGTTCTTCTTTTTCTTTTTTCTTTTTAAATTATTCATGAAGTTTATCTTTTCTGGAGTTGGGGGTGGTTATATACAAGAATAGTCTCAAAAACAATTGGAATACTATATAAGTAATGTAATGATTTTTAAAACCCTAACTAATGCAAGAAATGATTCATAATCCAAAAAATACAATGTAATAAAATTAAGAATTCAGGTTAATCCTTAATTTGACCTACATTAAATAATTATCATGCAGAAGTGAAATCATAGATAATTTCAAGGTCTCCAGAAGGCTTCAGCATAAGCAAATGAGAGCTTAGATTTTATAGTCCAACATCCCTTATTTTTATTTTTCCCTCAGGTACAAACTCACATCAGGATCCTTTTCCTGTGCAATTAGCAAGGTAACTTCCTTACCTAGCTGGCATTGCCCCTTTTCATTCTGGGGTCTGCAAGCATTTGCCTCTTACACTCAGATCATGTTTTTGTGAGAGGCCACAGAGCGACTTTCTTTAAAGCTATCAAAGCCTTCCTCATTATCCTTTATGGGCTGTGCAGAAAACGTCTAAACTATTAGACATTTAACTGGAGTGCAGTAGAATGGGTTTGCTGGCCCCCTCCAGTTTCTTGGGTAAAAGCTCTGTTCATAATCAGTTTCTGGTTTTTTAAATGACCCTCAAGAGGTTTCTTCCGGTCCACTTCAGTTCCCTTTTTAGTGTCCCATTGATTTTCCAGACTTAAGGAACGTGTCCTTAACCACCTGCTTTCCCATTGGCTCTCTCCTCTGAATACTAAAGGAACACTTTGTTACTTCATACACTGAGACAGAAATATCTTGAGAACTAACACACCATTTATAAGAGTACAGTTTACAATAGCATTTCCTGCAGAAAGAAGGTGCCTCTCTCAGACAGAGAAAAACGATTTCTGCACCCCATTTACTTTTAAAACTACAAGCAACACCCTTGTTTTTGTCAATAAAAAGGAAAATAGAATAGAGTAGCAATCACAATACATAAATGACATTATTCATCCCCAGAGTGCATACCAAATAGTAATTCACTCAAAGAGTTTGCATGAATTATGAATGGCATGAAGGCATAGAGAGCGAACCTCAGTATAGGCCCTCCCCACACAGCTGGGACAGGAACATTATAAAGTAACAGAGGCAACACAAACTATGGGGTGAGATTATAAAGATGTATAATTTACTTTTGATCCCCCTCCTTCTCTAGCTTACATTCTAAATAATAGAGACTATAGAAGGTATGAATTCAAAAATATAATACTGATTAAATTTAATATGAAAAAGCTGATCAATATAAAATCTGAAAAACCTCATGATAGTGGTGGAGTTTTCAGGAAAAAAAGTCTCCTTGGTCTCACATACCCCCCAAACAATGACAAAAATAAAAAAGGCAAAGGAAGAACAAGGAAAACCTCAGGTCCTTCAGGGTACACAGAAGTAGAAGACAAAGATATAAGCTTGTAGGAGATTTGGACATTTGTGTTGCATTAGGTAATGGAATGGTGTGCACTGAGGACCTGAAATTCAGGGGCAAAGCCATTATTGTTTGTGTTGCTGAGAAAAAGAATATTCACGTCATAATATAACATATGGTTATATTGTTCATTTCTTTTTTAGACTCTGCAATAAAAAATTGTAGTCATTTTCCAAAGAAAAGTCATAGAATGATCAGATCATAAGCTCCATAAATAAAAATATGCTGGAGACCTTCAGTCTTGTCTCAGAGTACAGTATTCATGTGTCTTATTTTCTTATTTTTTCCTCCAGCATTTTCCTTGAGCTTCTTTTGAACTAAATAATCAAGAGGAATTGGGAGGCTAAAGGGAGAATAAATCTTGTTCTCCTACAGCAAAAAAAAAAAAAAATGCATAGAAGAGTTTCTTATACACACAGACACACACATACCTTTCAAAAGACAATAGTTGAGTTGAAATAGTATCATTATCAGGACATGTGCTTTAGGAGAAAGCAGAAAAAACGTAAAGGCAAAGATTCATCTGAATGATCCTAGTTAAGGGCCTTACCAAAAAGACAGCTTAAGTTATCTTTGAAAACTGGTGAGGCACCCTGCTTGGCTGAGTTTGAATTGAATGTTCCCAACATAACATTTCACAAATAGGGATACCCTTCCATTTCACACTGCTCTTTCTGGAAATAGCAACACCATTTAGCAATATTTCATATGAAGACAATTACATTGTAGAATTATTGGAGTTGTAGTGCTTCATTAAAATTTTTAAAAAGTTAAATCCCTGTTTTGTTGAACACAAGAAATGAATAGTAAATATTGATTTAGAATGAATGCAAACATTGCCCTAGGAGTGGATAATTACTGCCTTTCTATGCAAAACACTTATATTTGAAGAAGCACTTCACTTACTTTGCCATGCGGTATACATTCTTTAGTACATTTTAAATTATACGTTGTCCTGGACAGTGTCTGCTCTATAATTTCTTGTGTCTCTACACCAGAGTCAGTATGTAATTTTAAACTACAAAGTTTCTGCCAACTAGGAGAATAAGCTTAACTCTTTCTCTTTGCTGAGATCACAAATTATTACACAAGGATATCGGGAGAGCCGGAAGAATGATGATCTCAGACCTGGAGCAGTTTGGTCTCTCTCTCCTTTTTTTAGGCTTGCAGAAATGTCACTAGTAACTGGCCACTGATTTATAGAGCAGAAAATAAATGGAATATAGAATTTATGTACTAACCCAGTTTTACAACTCATCTAAAAGACATAAACTAAATAATTAACATCAGAAATTTTGAATGAATCATAAAGCAGTTTGAATACTTGTAGAAAGGAACCAGGTTAAATAAGGAACCATAACACTTTAGATAGAATACATATTTTGTTAAAATCTTTGATTATCCCAGTTTTATCACTCTTCCAGAATATTTGCAACATAGTATTATTTAAAGAAATACATGATATTTTTACACATTTATATGTATGTATGTGTGCATATGCACACACATATTTATATATGTATTTCACATATAAGTGATACCATAGCATTTGTGTTTCTCTGTCTGCCTTATTTAACTTAGTATAATTCTCTGTGAATGATGGCTGCCAGGGACTGGTAGTATGTAGGTCAAAGGGTACAGACTTTCGGTTGTAAGAAGAATAAGTCCTGAGGACCTAATATACAGCATAGTGACTGTAGTTAACAGCACGGTATTGCAAAGTTCTACGTTACTGAGAGTAGACCTTAAGTGTTCTCACTACACACAGAGAAAGAGTTAACTATGTGAAGTGATGGATGCATAGATGATATTTATCCTGGTAATCATTTTACAATATATATGTATGTTAAATCATCACATTTTATTATTTAAATCCATATAATTATATTGATAAAGTATGTTTTAAAATTGTAAAAATATGAATAAAATATTATTTTAAAAAGAAAGATGAAAGTACATGAACAAATATAGACAAAGAAATGTTACCTTGGGGGAAAAGTTACCTTGCAGGAGATAGGTGAGACAAGACCAAAGGATTGTTTTCGTGTACCAATGCAGCAGTGTGTGTCTTCCATGGGCTTCCCCCATTCACATCTTGTAAGATGTAGTCTCATGTATTCTCTCTGGTTTCAAACTCCATATAACCTTCCACCTCTCTGACATATCAAAGTTTGCATATAAGAAAGATAAACTCTAAAAGGAACAATAAATTTCAGTGATTATACCATCTCTAAATATACTTGAAGGAGATAGATCAAACTTTTACACTTTTGCATATCACATAGAATCTTGTGGCATCCACTGTGCTCTCCTGTGTTAATACCCTCTCCTATTATTGGCTTCTTTGAGACTAACTTGCCTGGTCACAATAACTACCTGGGGAGATCATTTAAAAAAATTATTCTCAAGACTATATTCCAGAGAGTCTGACCTTATGAATCTGTAACAAACCTAGGAAACTTTTTAATGCTTCAGATAATTTTTATGATTAAGTTGGGTAATGATAATTCTAGATCTTCATCTAACCCATCCTCTAAACTCAATTTTATTTTTAATTGGTATGAGCAGTATTTTCACTGGTCATGCATCAGAGAGAAAGGATGATGTTGACTCTTCAGTCCACTCAGTGAGAAATGTCCTCCTTAAATGTTTCAGTATAAAAGGGAAGCACAATTAGGATAGACTTTAAGTCAAATCAGAGCAAAACTAATTAACACCAGACCCATTTCTTGATGAAGGTTTTGATAGAGGTGTGTTTTAATGAATAGGAAAGGATGAGTTACTCAAATGCAGACTGAAAAGGAAGTGGGTACAATAAATGAACACAGAACTGAGAGGGCTAGATGGAAAAAAACTGATAAATCACCTTTGTCATAAGACACACTAAGCTCTGCTCCTTGTAAATACAATAAATGCAATAGTTTGAGAAGAGACAATCTACAAAAGACTATGTGGATTTTACTGATGTCAATTTTTTAATGCAAATTAAATTTAATATTTGAGCAGAAATTATGGATAGAGACAGCTCTGGTAAATTTACTAGCACATAAAAAATGATTCAATCCTAAACATGTTAATCAAATCCAACCTTGCTTATATGTCTGCGAGTGGTAGAAAGAGATGTTTTGAAAGAGAGTGTAGGAGATATCCTAGATGATGTAAATACTAATGTAAATGGCTCTGGCTTGTGTGGCTCAGCAGAATGAGGGCTGGCATGCGAACCAAAGGATCACCAGCTGGACTCTCAGTCAGGGCACATGCCCAGGTTGCAGGCCAGCCCCCCAATAGGGGGCATGTGAGAGGCAACCACACACTGCTGTTTCTCTACCTCTCTTTCTTACTCACTTCCCCTCTATCACAAATAAATAAATAAAATTCTTTAAAATTTTCAAAAGAAATAATAAAATAGAAAATGAGATCAATATGTTGTACAAAAAATAAAACCATAAAGATAATTAATAGGCATGTTAATATGTTTTGACTTTGTCTATTATATCCCTCCACATTCCTAACCATTGTAAGCAATAAATTTTGTGGGAATTTTTGCCTTCCTTAGTGCACTTGTTAGCAGAATAGGCAGCAGGAAAGGTGTGAACACATCAAAGCTCTTATTTAAGAAAAAGAACCCCCAGAACAGGGCCTAATCTAGCCCTTGACTCCATGCATTTATTGGTTCTAGGAACTGCCTTATTTTATCTAATCTAAGCTATTACTGATTGTAATACACTTCTTAATTTCAGAAGTGTTAGAAGTTGAAAAAATGAGGATCTTAGAATTTATAATATGTGCAACTCTTGAAGTAAAACAAACAAAGGGACAGGTAGCTCTTGACTTTTTAAGGTGTTTATCAAAGAAACTCAAAGACTGTCACATAAAGGTCTGGAATGGTTAATCCCAGAGCCAGTCTCTAGTGCTTTGTGAGGCTGATTTGAGTCACTTTGTCATAGCACAAGAACCTTTGTCCTCTGAGATAAGGATGTAATTGACAAGGGACAAGGGTCATCTCTCAACAGTTGATATCAGAGCAGACAGACTGGGTGACTGTGGAATCCTTTCCACCACCAGGAGGAAGACATCCTGCTACTCTAGTCCACCAGAGTATGGTATATGCCAAAACCTTTTGACCACAGATAAGTTGTTTCCCCTTCTCTGTTCTGAATTGTCCCATTTTTCCTTTTCCATTGTCCATGATTGAAAATACCACTTGGCATCAGTGAGTGGACTATGAAATTGCTGCCTTTGCATCAGACTCAAGACAAATACACATCCCTCAAAGATCTTGAACTTGGACCTGGGATATAGTAACAGGGTAAGATTTGGGTTTGTGTCTCTTTTGGAAGGGTGAATCTGTTTATTGTATACATGAAGGTTGCATTATTTTAGGCAAGGGCATTACAAAATTGTTCATTGATAAAGAAAATCATATGTAGAGAGAAATTTTCCACAGGTGGTAACATCTCGATGTGCATCTATTACAGATATTTGGCAGAAAAGCTAGGCTTTGCTCTGGGAATTGTCTCAGAGCCACATTATTTCAATATGCATCTTCTAGGACTGCTTACTGTAAGATCACCTAGGCTGGAGGACATACTTGGCATCATGTGGAGACAGTTTGTCTAAAATACAGCCATCATAGAGGAAAGCAAATCCTGGAGAGGGTAGGGCCAGAGCGAAAGAGAAAGTGTGTGTGTGTGAAATGGCGAGGGAAAGAAGAGAAAAGCAGAGCCAACACATCAGAATTTTAAATACAGAAATTATAAAAGAAAGCTTGAGTTGGTTTTCTGTCACTGTAAATGGAAAGAGGTCTTTTAAATGCAGAATGAATTGGCTTCTGATCCAAATTTCACAACTGTGTGGCAAAGGTAAGGTTAAACAAGAGAACTCTCACTGACTCACTGTCACTGAATAAGTGAAAGTGGAAAGAGAAGGCAGATTTTGTATTTTACTTCCACAGAGAAACTGAATCTAAATTTACCACTATACGCCCTGGCTGGTATAGCTCAGTGGATTGAGAGTGGCCTGCGAACCAAAGCATCACAGGTTCGATTCCCAGTCAGGGCACATGCCTGGATTGCAGGCCATGACCCCCAGCAACCCGCACATTGATGTTTCTCTCTCTCTCTCTTTCTCCCTCCCTCCCCTCTCTAAAAATAAATAAATAAAATCTTTAAAAATAAATAAATAAATAAATAAATAAATAAATAAATCTACCACTATACATAACCTGCTAATATAACCTGGAAATGTCCTGCTAATAAGGTTAATATTAAACAGATATAACAACTGATAGTGGACTTTTATGTGCCAATCATTACATACCATTAATGATATATTTATATTAACTCTTTCTGTTTCCCTCAGATAAATTCATTAGTTTTACTTATTACATATTACAGATGAGAAAACAGGCTTAAAGAAAATAAACAATTTGCCCCCAAATTACACAAACAGCTGAGTTAGAAATTCAGGCTCTTTTTTTTTTTTTTTTTTTTGGTCCTTACTCATCCATTCCCTTAACCACCATGTTCAACTTGGGACAAGTATAGCACTTCCCAAATACCAATGCAATTCTTGTATTTATCTTCATCTCTTGTCCAAGTCCAGAATGAGAGAAAAAACTGCTTTTCCTCTGCCAACAATACCACTAACATTTCTACATTGCATTATTCAGAAGATTGCTTTCACTTAGTAAGCATGGTGAGAACTCTCTGCCTAAACATTAGAAATGGTTTTCCAACAAGCACAATTCCAACTAGAAATAGACCAAATACAATTCAAAAGTAGTAGAAGAGGTGGAATTTATTATTAACTCCACTTCGAGATTTATTTCAAGACTTCAGTGACTGTGTTTCAGTGTACAAGACACTAGAATAGAATCTAATTTGCCCAGCTCTTCTCAGCACTGATGCTTCAATTTACCCTACTTGAATTCAGCCCTTGTAGCCGGACATTACTTCAGAAAGCTGTGTGTTCAAGGAAATGTTACTTCTTCAAACAGTGTTCTTGATGTCAAAGGATAAAAAGCATCAGAGTTGTGGGGAAAGTTGTGCATCAACCAGGAAAACATTCATCAGCCTACCCACTTGGTCATTCACTTTCCCTTTGGCTATTTGGGTGTATTTTAGTAAGTATTAAAATACCCATGAGCTCGCCAATCTTAATTATAAAGCTTGAGAAAAAACAATGTGCAGTGAAAGTTATTTTCAGGTATAAAATTAGAACCTCCTTTTAACTCCTCTGCCTCAATATTTACATAACTGTGAGGGCAAAGAAATCAAATGATAAAAATACCAGATACTACAGATTAGAAATGAAAAGTAAACCAGCCACATGCCAGTTTCCTTTCTACAAGTTCCAGCAGAGACCAAAATCAACGTGACTGAAAGAAGATGTAGTGTGGAGAGAAAAATCTCCCAGGATAATCAAGGGATAGATTTCCAAGTTTATTTCCCCCCACAGAACTGTTTTGTTTTCTCACATCAATGAGCTAGAATAAAATGTGGATCCCATGATCAAGCTGGCAGAAGGCATACTCCCTACCTGGATGCTCGCAAATTGTAAATCACAACTTTACAAGGATTTAACTTTTCCCTTTCCAAAATAATCAAATGTTGTGGTGAGGGGGCCACTAATCATGACAAAAAATATACTGCAAATTCTTTCTTTTGGTGCCAAGTCCAATAAGTTCTCTGAGTGAAATTAAATGCACGGTCTTATTCCAAACCACAGCTTCCCTTGGGGATGTTCAAATCTCAAGTGGGGGCTGAAAGGCCAGTTGTATCAAAGCCCAAGGTTACACCCATTTTTTCAAAGTTTTTTTTCCTTTTTTCCCTTTTTTAACTACTGCCTGCAGTGTAAACGGCCTAGGCCTCTCCACTTGCAGCCTTTACAGTCAAGTCAGTGCTTCATACTTTCCACATTCTGCCTCTAAAAAGTGGGCCAGTCCCTGACTTCTCCTAGTTTCTCACAGTTTTTGTTTATTTTAAGGGAGGAGGAAGAAGTAAAGAGAAAAAGGGGGAGAGAGAGAGAGAGAACTCTGTTATGTCGTAAGCAGTTACTGGCTCCATCTCCTAGATCTGCAATATCACAGGAATTAGAGATGGAAAAGACCCATTAGGTCATCCTGTACACCCCATGCCAACACAGCACTGTTCCCTACTGTAGATTATCTCTTCTGAGAGTTTTTAATATGCTTAAAGGATAGCCAATGATAACATAGTTTCCTTTTATTTCTTTTGGTGCTTTATAGTGTCTAGTCTAAAACATGCCATTTTTAAGGATGGCTCTAGAGTGACTTCTTCAAAAACATTTGGACTGCCTGTAAAAAATTAAAACAACATTTTGCTATCCAACATCTATGATCCATGAGTTTAGCATAGAAGCATTCATAAAAACAAATTTAAGGGGCCAACATTTAGTCCCCAGGATGGAAATGTTACATATAAAACAATATTCCATAGATATATTCTATATATCTAGTACATTATATCCAAAATATAACCGTGTAAGTTTGCATATATGTTCACATAAAGTGCATACAAATACTCACTATTACCCCAGAGTGTTTCTGTTTCCTAAAAGTTGTGCCAAATGCTGCATAATTCATGAAAATGTGATCCAAAATATTTAAGGTTATGTTTCTCACAATTTTCTTCTTATCTCTCTTAAGTCACACATTTTAAATGTCAACTTACATAGAAAAATATTTAATTTCAAGGACACGCTTCCATGTAAAAACTCTTTAACTCCTTCCTAAGTAGTTTTGTTTTTTCTTGTTTGTTCTTATTCTAAGATAATATAGTGTTTCAGTTCACTTTTTATACCCAAGTATAGGTGTCCTTACATGTTAGATTACCAGTCTTATACCTCAGGAAAAAGCAGTACAGCGTGGGAGAAACCAAGCATGAAAAATGAAAACATTATGTGATATATCATGCCTACCCTTTTAATTCATTGTCCTTAAAGACTAAATATAGGAAATCAAGTCAATATTACCATTTGAAAGCACACTATCTTATCCTGAGCTTATAGTCAACATTGATAGAATATGTATTTTTTGTTATATCATGTTCTAAGTTATACAGTGTTAGCTAGGTACATTGTAGAATATATTTTCATTTTAAATACAATTAATAAGTTGGCTCGTCTTTGACATGTGTAGTAAAGAGAAATGATTTCTCACTGATCTACTAAAAGGCAGGATAGTATAGTAACTAAGAGTCTGGTGTATGTATCCCTTATGAATTGTGTGATTGTGGACACTGTCCACTGTCAGTACATTCTATGTGGATTTGCTCAAGTTATTTGTTATTCTTAAGTTCTAAGAGGTCAAAGCTTCTAACATTAAGGATTATCCTATGTACTAAGAGAATAAAAGCAATTTTAATTAAGTGATAATCTTATGCATGCTCATTGATTAGACTGTTTTTACACAGTAGCATTATATATGCCAGCAGAACATTTCTTTAAGAGTGCTGACCCTTTGTTTCTGAATTTCTTTCCAAATCACTTGAAATTATTCTGCACATTTTGATTTTATATTTCTTGACCTGATCACAAGGAGTCAACAGCAAATGTTGAGACAACAATCAGGAAAGCATTTTTAAAAGCTATTACACTAAACATATGTAGTTCCAACCTTCCCCATAAACCTCAATTGGAATAAAACAGCATAATTATCTGTGACTAAGAGCATTCATAAATAAGCAATGACATCTATGCCATCACTGCATTATAAGATTCATCAATATAAGGCATATCCCGATACCAGAGATATATATATTTTTTTAAAAATCAGGTCCTCAACCACACTTGAGTTTCCTTACTGCCTTAGAAAGCCCCTGTCAGAAGTAAAGCTATCCATACATTTAGGGTGAGTTATGGGCCAAAAAGTGATGGGAACTTTTTGGAACCATGCAGAGAAATCTTTCAAATCCAGGGTTTGCTGCTAACCAGTTAGAGGGCCTTAGGCAAATTTAATCTTCCTGGTTTCAATGTATTAAATGATTTAATGATACAGCTTATTTAAGTGTGAGATTTCAATGAGATAAAATATATAAGGCAATTTCATGATGCTTGATACATAATAATCTCTGAAAACATTTTAGTTATTTCCCTTAATATGCCATGGATCAGTGGAGGTAATTTTTAACAAACAATTTTTTGATGGGGGCAGCAAGTGGTGTGACAAAAAATAAAATAAAAGAAGCAGAGGTGAAGGACAAAACTAATTGTTTTTACAAAGGTCTTTATTAAAAGACAAAGGTCTGTTTGTAAATTTAATGATCTATGGTTTATATAATACTTTACAAGGAAAAGAGCCCATTTTATCCCAAATGTGTAAGGTACAGGGGATTCAGTTTACTCTACATACCGGTGATTTAAAGAGTAGAATTAAATTGGAAAATTTCAGTGGGAGAAAGTTCAGGCTTCACTACCCCTCGAGTTCTTCCCCATCTTGTTATGGAAGACTTTCAGCTTGACCTTCCCTTGACAAGGGCTCTTCTCACAGGTGCTTCCTGGAAACCCTCCCTTCCTTCAAAGAGGTCCTCCCTGACCACACTTACATCGAGACTAATGAGGTGTCCCCATTAACCTGCCTACAGAACCTTGTTTATTAACTTCATAGCTCTAATAAGAATTAAT
Organism: Phyllostomus hastatus; assembly: GCF_019186645.2. Taxonomy (NCBI): domain Eukaryota; kingdom Metazoa; phylum Chordata; class Mammalia; order Chiroptera; family Phyllostomidae; genus Phyllostomus; species Phyllostomus hastatus. Next base: position 42,405,069 of record NW_025333498.1, read on the forward strand.
TATTAAATTGTTCATTTATTTGTTTAACTGGCAACTTAGAGAAGTTCATGGTGTTAGGGTTAAGAGCATGTACTCTAAAGCAATCACACCTGGTTTAATCCCTGGTCTTCCACTTAGTTGCTTCTCTTTGGTAAGTTACTTGCACTGTCTTCTGTACATGTAAATGCAGAATAATAGTTTCCATCTCACAAACTTGTTATGAGTAGTAATTGAGTTAATACATGTAAAGTGCATGGTAACTAACATGCAGCATGCTCTCAATAAATATCAGATGCTATTTTTTAATTTTTTTATTGTTGTTCCATTACAGGTGTCCCAGTTTTTCCCCATTGCTCTCCCCTGCCCCACTTCCCCTCCACCGCTCCCACAGTCAATCCGCACCCTGTTATCCATGTCCATGGGTCATTCATACCTGTTCCTTGACTAGATCTTCCACTTCTTTCCTGACTTTTCCCCCTTCCCCCTCCCCTCTGATTGAAGTCAGGCTGTTCCTTATTTCCATGCCTCTGGTTCTATTTTGCTCATCTGTTTGTTTTGTTCATTAAGTTCCTCTAATAGGTAGATTATATTGTATTTGTCTTTCACTGCCTGGCTTATTTCACTTAGCATAATAAGTGCCCAATAATAAATAAGTGGGTTAAAAAACTGTGGTACGTTTACGCAATGGAATACCACACAGCAGAAAGAAAGAAGAAACCCTTGCCTTTCAAGAGAGCACAGATGGAACTGAAGAGTAGGTGCTATTCTTTTAGGATTATCTTTCTTCTTGTTCCAAAAACTGGTTAGTGGCTGGCACATGATTGGAACTCAATAAATATGTGTTAAAGAAATGAAAGAATGAATATTCTGAAAAGTGTCCCTAAAGGGAGACTTTCAACAATGACAGGTGTTGTTCTTTGAGGTCATTAAGTCCCTGTCAGTCAACAGAGTTGCTGAAGTAATTCTTAGAAAAGTTTTAGAAGTCATTCTATAGTGGTGTGAGGCATGTAAGTAGTTAATCACTCAGGTCTTTTCCAACTGAGAGATTCTGATATTGACCTAAGGTAGTACTCTCAGCACTTCCCCTCTTCAGTTTCTAGTTTTCTCAAAGGTAAGGGCTTTTGACTAGAAAACCTCTAGGGTCCACCCTGATTTAACATTCTTTGATTCTATGTGTGAGCCAGTTGAATGTGTTATTGATGTATTCATTCCTGAAAAAATTGCTATAAGAGAAGATTTTTTCATTTAGGAACTCAAGTAACTCGGTTCAAATAGCACCTGGGACAGAATTACTCTACCCCAGGGGCAGAAGCCTGGACTATAGTGCTAGGCAGAAGCCTAGCACTATAGTGCTATAGTCACAGTCACTTGGCGACAAGAATATAAACAATCTATTTCCCATGCCTCTTTTTTCCACTACTATATTCTCCTCCTTTCCCACCTTCCACAGCCTAGCCTTACACAGCTCCAAACCAGAGGAATTCCACCCACACAGCACTACAGAAATTGGAGCCAGAAAACCCCTATTAGGTCATGCAAGCCACACCCCTTCCAAAGCAAGAACATCCTCTCCAGCTGACACTTAGCTCCTCTTCTGGCTCCAAAATGTGACTGGGTTTAAGCAGCTCCCGTATATGGTTTGAATAATAGTTTATAAGCATTTTGGGATCCTTTGAAAATAAGGGTTGCATATAAAGTTATATTGCTATTTTGTTTACGATAGTTTCTTTTTGTTTCTTTTCTTTCCTTTTTGCTTGATCATGCTGAGAGTAGTCACAGGAAATTTTCTCAAAAAGAAATGGTACCAATGAGCCTTTGACTTGTTATTATCAAACTTGATAGTCAGCCACTCAGAACCTCAGAATCAGCCGATCAATGCCCTGTTGTAAATGTGCTATAGAAAAATTAGTTTTTTAGACAATTAAAATAGTACTTAAAGCATTATGTGTTAATTACTGTTAATATATTTGCTCACATTTCTTCAAGTTGAAGTATATATTTATTTATTGTCAGTGCAAATTTTGTTTATTTTTAATCCTATAACAATACTTTATTGCCTTTGGATATGAATGAAGCCTTATAAATGCTAATTTTCTAAATGTTCAATATTTTTAAAATCCATTTGCTTGTTTCATTGTGCTGAACATACAAACCTAACTTAACATTACTTCAGGTGATAAGAAAGCCAACTGATTAACACAAATGTCAAACATCACTAGGGATTTAACCCAAATCCTTGGCTACCATCCAGCCACTCCTCTGGCTCAAGGACAATTTCATTACATATTTCTTTGTTAGGAAGGGAACATGAGGGTGGGAAGCAAAGTCCAAGATGACATAGTAAGTAGCACTTTGTATGCTGTGATATTTATGGTTTTCTTCTTTTGAAGAGCTTAATAAAAATAACCAGGGATAATATTTCTTTTTAACACACACACAGACACAAACAAAATTAGCAACATTGCACCCATTTTGCAGAGATGAAAGCTTGATTTCAGATAAACAAAGCTCCTGGTCATCATTACCCAAATCAGGGGTGACAGAGTCAGGGAAGTGTCAAAATCTGTCTTCTAAGTCTTAATTCATAATCATATCAAAAAGAACACATTTTCTTAATGGATTGCCAGTAACAGGAACTGCAAAGTACTCTATAAAATGTAAAGTGTTATTAAAAATTTAAAAGTAATAAAGTATTTAATAGTAATAAAGTTCTTAACTAGAATAGTTTGTGTTTTCTATATGAAACTATGTATATTAAAAACAAGAATTATTGCAAGGAGGGGTACTAAACAATGTATTTTTAAGAACTTGTCATTATTTCAGGTAATACAATAGGTTATATATCTATCAGTGTAGTTTATTAAACTTCACTGATAAATACATAAGAATGATTTCCTCATTTTGCAAAGGCTGCTGTTTATGTTGGAATACTGCTGTCTACTCTGACACACAACTAATAAAGCAAATTAACTCAATTGAGGCCCATATTTAAGAAAGAACCTTAACTTCTACAAATTTCCAATAAATGAGCCTGGAGAGGAGTAGAGACTGATGTATACTACTTAGAAATTTGTAATTTCAACTTGTTAGCCAAATAAGAACAAGTCTTCAAAATAAACAAAACTGTAGGGGGGGACTCAAGGGATAAATAATTATTAATGAAAACATTGGGAACACAATTTTTGACCCATTTGAAGAATGTAGACTGGGTATAAACTAGCAAAAGGTATTTAATTTTATATTGAAAAGGGGGACAAGTGAACAACTGAAAGAAAACAATGGGTTCAGCAATTTTAAAATGATAATGGTAAATAAATGAACTAGTATGGTAAAATGTCAAAATTTCTCTAAAAAGAAGCATTTCTCATAGGAATGCAGTCATTGAAAGCCATATAAAAACACAAGCATTTATGCTGTACTCACCAACACGTGAATGCTTTATCTATTTCTCCATTTAACACATTTGCCCATTTAAATATAGACAGTACCTCATGGTGAGAAATATTATTAATCTAGAATTTTTGCATTTTAGGGACCATCTAGCAGCTAACAGGGAAAGCCAACAAGTCTCATTTCAAGTTCACTTTGAGTGATGAGGACCACAGGAAGGCTGCTTGGGTCACTGCATTGAGAATTTGAAGGCCTCACACTGTCTCAGCGGGAAGAGTCTGTAATCAATTATTGCTGCCTGTCATGGCTGTGGGAGGGGGGAATCCAAGCCCACCTGCCATTTATTTGATTTTCTTATCCAGTCCAACCCTCTGAACTTACAGTTGAGGAATCTGAAACACAGAGAGCTTACATTTAGGAATAAAGAGCTGGGGTAATTGGCCTAAGGATAGACAGATCATGGGCTGTTCTGTGTAGAATGTAGCCAACTTGATGTCCGGTTCTGTCCTTTCTATCACTGCATCCCAAGTGCTGATTGTTTGAAATTCTACAGTAGACATTACTAATACACAGTTGCACTTCTGTAACAATATAGTCCCACATCGTGCTACCAAAATATCTTAATGCTTCAATATATTCTTAAATCTTTTCAAAATATCTATTTTTAGTCTATTAATACCTATTTTTCCTGGAAAAATAATTTTAGTAAAATTATTTTTTTTCTCTAAAAAGATATAATGCACCCTTCTTCCTAGTCTCCATTCTTTAGGATTTTCTTTCCTGTTCAGAAAGTTTGTAAATCTAACTGACTTAAGCCCATTCCATATGATACCAAAATTAGTCATGAAGTGTAGAAGAATCATTAATATGTCATCTTTTTCTAAAGTGCATGACAAGGCATTGATTAATCTCAAGCCAATTCCCTTGAAGCTTACAGCAAGAAGTATGAAATATCCATTGGCCTATATTTACTTTTTATAAGTACACCCAATATAGAATTACATTTCAGAAATTCAAATGAAATGTAATCAAATAGTTGTTGCAATTGTAATCATTGTATCTCTAATATCTACAGCAATAAAAATAACCTCCTAATAAATGCTGTTCTTCACTTAAATTTACCCAAGTCACTTACCTTATTTTTCACCTTATATATAGGTATATTCATTCTAAAACTTACTGGAGTGCACTTATAAAAACATCAGTGTCTCTGCAAAAGGCTCCTGGTGAGGAAGCACACAGAAACCATGAGATGGGTTATAACAGAAGTGCCTCATGCACACTTGGGTGCTTCCACCATATTTTTCTGAAATACCTATATTAAGCATTCACTGGGAAATCAACGGCAAGCATCTATTATGTGGGTTTTCTTCTAAAACATCCTCTACCACTAGCTACCCTTTAAAAAAATAACAGGAGATAGGTTAGTCATAGGGCTTATTTTATGACTTTCACTGCTTTGCCTTTCCAGCTGCCCATTGAAGAGATATTTTGGCTCAGGTTTACCTATCAAAGCAGCATTGGCCAATGGGGACCCATGGAAGGTTGTAATGAGGGGCTCCATTAACCAGTTTCATTATTTCAGAAGGCCTAAGGGAATAACATATGAGCCAATAATAAGGCTGCTAAAGCTGGAGTGTCGAATTACTTTGCTTTGAGGCAAAATCTTATCAATTTCATATGAAAACCCTTATTACTTCATGCTGATCAGAGTCCCTGATTGGCAACCCTGTGTTTGATTAATACAGTGTGAAATAAATACAAATGAATTGTGTTGTTTGAACAAAAAAAGTATTTCAAAACAGAGTCCCAGAAGTATAAGATAATCAGAGAAGACTAATTTCCATTAAAGGCTTAATGTCAATCTAATACCTTTAGAAAGGGTGGTGATGACAATGCAATAGCTAAAACTTTCATAGCACTTACTAAGCACTAGGCACTGTTATAAGCATTACACATACACTAATTCATTCAATTATCACAACAAACATATTAAGTAGGTACAATTATTAGCAAGAGAGAAATCAGAAACAGCCGTTAAATGACATGTGCACAGTCCTACAGCTAGTATTGAAGCAAGAAATTGAACCCAGGCAATGTGACCTTGGAATCCATTCTCTCAATCCCTCCTTTCATGAAATATTCTTGTTAGTATCCCATTGTTAATTAAAACAATGATAATATAGCATAGTAGCTTCCTACCCTTTAAAATTAGGGATATTGATAGTAGTTTACTCAAGAGATTTTGATATGATTTAATAAGTTAATTTTTGTAAGATCCTAGACCAATAATTGTCATAAGAGAAATTGATTAAATGTTTGCTAATATTAATAAAGAATGCTTTAAAAAAACTACAAAGCTTTTATTCTCCCCTTGTTCAGAAACAAATCTCACCTGTGCTCAATATGAGCAACAAATTAACTTTTAAAATTGATTTGCTTTCATGTAACTAGTAATATGTATGGCAATTCAATTGGCTGCCTAAAAACAAACCATACTGATAAAAGTTCAGCATGAATGCTCCCTTTGCAAGTAGGGTGTGGGAGGTGAGAAGGATGGGACACTACAGGTAGAGCAGAAGTGCATGTATCCTGGGACCAGAGAGTGTCCCATGCACTTCATTGCTGAGGTTTTTTTCTTTCTTTTCTACCTCTTCACAAACTCCCTAAATTCATGTGCATGGAAACCAACATTTAAACTATAACATCCACCATATGATCTATATATTCCTTGGACTAGCATATCATTTCATAGTACTGCTCAGTTTTAATAAAATTCCATCCTTTGAAGCTCTGTTGTGGAGGAGAGTAATTTCACAGCAGCTTTGAAGTATACTCCCTTAAATAAAGTCAGAGAAAATCCCATTGTTTATTTCACTACTATTTAAGAGTTAATGAGAGATTTGCACCTGTACAGCTGTTGTGGACTGAAACTAGCTCATGGAGTGAATGTGTTTTCTGCTTGAGACAGTTGTAAATGCCTTGAGTAAAAACACTGAGGACTGCTAATGGATAGGTTTATTTTAAAGCATGCCATCTGCTATCAATCATAGAGAAGTATAGGAAGCAAGTTTGGCTAGGCTCCCTTCTTGCAAGCCTGATAAAGACAGGGCTCCAGGACTTGGGAACATTGAGTCCTCAAGAGAATAAAACATCAAACCTACTCAGCAGCTCCACTAACAATAATAAAAATGCCTCTGCCTAAAGGTGACATTCTGAATTTACGATTATTTGTGTCTATAAAGTGTATTCTTTGGCTCCTGACTCATTCTGACTGTCTCACTCTGAGAACAATACATTAAGCCTGCCTGGAGTAAATGGAAATCCTATCCTTTTATTAAACCAGCAGCCAGTACCTGAGACCATCTAATGCCTTGTAGGATCGCAGGAAGATTTTCAGCTCGGTTCTTTCCCTTTCAAGTAAGAAAATTACAAATGAAATCTATGTTAATGCACTAAAATACATAAATAATATAGGCAAGTTTATGTTTCCTAAAAGAAAAAATGAAATGAAAGAGTGAATTGTAACTAATCCTACTATTCTTCTATCATGTGCCTATTACAATGCTGGTGGAAAATTACATATTACAGATATGTTACTGTAAAATTTAAAAGTGGTTGCTCAGAGTTGTTATATTCTTTATGCCGTATGGACCAAGCATGTTTTCAAGAGGACAAACATTATTTCCTCGGAAATCTTCCAGCTGTGGAATCATAACCAATATTGCTTTCAAAAATGGATCCCAAAGTATTCCTTGAGAAATGCCGGGGCTGGCTTATTAAAAGTGCTGCCTGCTGAAATTCTCAGCGGATGAAATGAGTTGTGGTGGCATTGGAAACGTCCACAGCTTGTAATGGTAGACTCTGCCTCAAAGCTGCAGCTTAACTTAATTCTACTGCTAGCCTGGAAAACGGAGTTGTGAGCATTCAGGGAAAACCCACCTGGCCAGCAAACTCATGAGCCTAATTAAAGTTAATAGAGAAATTAAAAGAGGAAAACATTGGCTCAGTAGTAGTAAGAAATGTGCAAGGCAATAGAAATTCAGGGCAGGAACTTACATTTCTGCATTATGCATTTGTTAGAAATACTTCTTCCTAAAGACATGAAGTAGAAATTGGTACCATTTCACTTGCTATGTATTATGGGTGATATGTTACAGTTCAATACATGATTTTCATGCTGAAGAAAATTAATGTTTTAGGTTAAATAGCAAAAAAGTGAAAATACTGATTCAATCAATGAGTACACTTACAGCTCTGCTGTGCACTCAGCACTCTGCTAAGTTCTGTAATATCAGGAATGTGAGTACATTAATATTAGTATATTATTAGTAATATGTGTAATATTAGTAAAAGGCATGATCCTTACCCTTTATGGAGAAAAATGTCTAACATTCAACTGAAATGAATGCTAGAGCAATATAATAGTGTCAATCTTAAGAGCTAAATTCTTAGAGATTAAAAATAAAAGGCTATAAGAATCAGAAAAGAGGGCAAAAAGCAAAGACTGAAGTAGCCAGGAAAATTGATAAAGAAGTGTTGCATCATTTTCTTAAAAATAGAAGAGGTAGAATGAATAAAGAGAGGCCATAATCCACACTTAAAATGATATAAACAATATTTACCTGTTAAAATTTCAGTGCACTATCAGATGCAATATAGAATTAAAGATTGAGTCAAGTTACAAAACATACCTGGGGCAGAAGATAGGACCAGCAACATATTTGTCCTTTGATAGGGGTCAAAAATCAAATGTACATATTGCTCAAGCAGGAAATGTATTAACATCTGAGTGAAGCATGCTAGGTCATAAGTAGGGTGCAGCCCATGAAGGGCTCCTGGCTGGTCTAAACAGGCAGCCCATACACAGCATAAACCAATCCATGCCAGGACAGAAAGAGAACCCAGTAGTACCAGATCCTCCAATATATCAAACAGAACTGGAAACTTGGCTTTTGAGTAATACTTCTCAATTTTTTAAAGACCTAATGGTCAAACTAAATACTTTACCATGGTGGGACAGGTCCATCAGTCCTGCTCTGGGACATTCAATAGTCCACATCATAAAGAAACCTGGGTCTTTAATTCTAGGAATCCTGAAAATAAGTCTATAAACATTACCCAAAGCTCATGCATTATATTCAAAGGCCTTCTACATGGTGGAATCACCAAGCAGTCCATGAAGCCAGTTCTGTGAACTGTTTTACAAGAGCAAGTCTGTTTCTGCAAGTCTGAAGGTTAGAGTGTTTCTTTCACCAGATTCCAAGTCCCTGACAGTAACTCAGTGGAGCACTAATGAAAGAGGCGCTGTGACAGGCCTGCGCTGCCACGATTAGACAGTAGTGGCCATGTCAAAAAGAGAAACACCTGCAGATTAGCACTGATTTGTTTCTCTGAACATGAATAATTTGGCTTTCTCTATTCTTAAGAAAGCAGTGGTTTATAAATAGGGTAAAAGTTAAATTGAATTTATAAAATATATTCTAAAAGATTTTAATGTTTTCATTAAAAGATGGGTCATTAAAATATAGTTAGTAAGTACTGGGTTGGCCAAAAGTCCATGTGTTTTTTTCATAAAATAAAATACATTTTTTATTTTCACCAATAACTTTATTGATTTGGATATTTTGGGTGTGTCGGCTATCTCTCAAAGGGAATATTGTTGATTGTTCTCAATGTCTTGATTTGATTGCTATCAACTTCAACTGGTCTACCTGATCATGGAGCATCATCATCCAACGAGAAATCTCCAGCACAAAACTCTGCAAATCACTTTTGACACATTTGATCAGTCACAGAATGTTCTCTATATACTGCACAAATTTTTTTTTGCATTTCACTTGTGTTTTTACCTTTCATAAAAAAATATATAATATGCTGAAAATATATATTTTCTTCCATCCTCAATATTAAAATGGCTACACAAAAATTCACCAATTTTTGATAAGTTTTTTTAATGTGCACTGATATGATAGCCGTCACAATACAATCTAACAAAATTGTTTTGAATGAAGTTAAAGACAACTAAGTGCTACTAGAGCCATCTTATGGAAAAAAACCTAACAAACTTTTTGGCCAACCCAATATTATTCATAATTCATTATCTTAAACATTCTCTACCTAGACAGTGCAAATCCTCACTGACTGAACTGTAAAGTTATAATTCAGTCAGGTATCATGTCATTATTCAGTCAATGTAGGTATTATATGATATTTTCACAATTAACATTTGCAACAGAAGATCTATACATGGGGAAGGGGAAAAGTTTAAACAAAAATAAACCTACTCTTGTTCTTCAGAAAAATCTTATTATTTCAAAATAAGAATAGACCTATGTGAATTATTTAAATAATGCTGCAAATTCTAATTAATAATTCTAACTAATAACTAATAATTATATGCCATCAGGAAAGTATTTCTGAAAATATCATTTATTTATTAATTTGGTCAAATTTTTATTGAATCTTACAGAGTTTTATATTTGGTACAAAAAATAATTCTTACTAAAGGAACTTGTGTTACTAATTTGGAAATCACTTATTTTGGTTTATTTCCCTTAAATTTTTTATTAGGCAGCCTCAAATTCAAAACCATATATGTTAAAAGCCCAATGCATAAGTAGCAACAGGTTCAAAGACAGGCGCTCTTGCTGCATACCAACACTTTCAGACATTGCTGAATGATGTATGAGGCTGCTGTTAATATTGGGGCAAACTTTATGAATTTTGAATGTCAAACCACCCCCAATATCAAGAAAGAGATGACCATTTGGGAGGCAACTATGACAAACAAATAATTCAGACTTTAATCAAAATTGACTTACCTGTAAACAAAGAAAGAACAGCATTAACAATTAAAATTCAATCTGTTGCATATTGGAATGCTTAGGGCTGGGATATGTTCTGGCTTTATCAAAAGTGACTATAACCTCTCTGTTCTTGTTTCTCCCCTGGAAAAGTAGAGAGAATTAGGTGGTCTCTTAGAACTCTGCCCTGTCTAGAATTTCTCGTCTTGTTTTCTGCTATTTCCACTCTGTGGTGATTAGGCTTATAAAACCAAAGTGATGTTTCTTAAATATACTTTGATATGGATATGTTCATAATTTATAGTATTTATAGTTTGGGTAAACATTTTTCTTTTTTATATCTAATAAAATGCATCTTCCTTCTTACAAAAAAAATTTACCTATATCTAGTTATCTATTATCTATCCATTCATCCTACCTGGAATGCCAAGCTACAGAAAAAATTACTGGTAAAGTTTTTATCTATTTCTTTTTAGTAATTTACTCTATACATATTTATACAAAGCTGTCATAGAATTGTGTAATTTTTATTCTTAATTTCCCTCCACTCTATATTACATCAAAAACCTTACCCCATATTTTGGGGTATTCTTTAAAAATACAACTACATGTGAGCCAGATCCCCAGTGAGGGACTCTGGAGAGGTAGCAACACATTGATGTTTCTCTCCCTCTCTTTCTCCCTCCCTTCCCTGCTCTCTAAAAATAAATGAACAAAATCTTTAAAAAAATACAACTACAAAAGCTTCCATTAGATAGGTATATCATAGTTGATTAACCATTCTCCAAATTTTGGACATTTATGTTGTTTTCACTTTTTATTGTGCAATAAAAATCCTTGCTAACAAAACCCATAAGCATTTCCTTAAGATCAATTCCAAAATACAGATACACAATTGCTAACGCTTTTGAATTGTAGTGTTACAATGCCATCCAGAAAGTTTGTCTCAATTCACTGTCACCGATGCAGAAGGTTGTTTATTTTTTGTTAACACAATGGTATGCGCTGCATGAATACGATAGGTGGCCTGTAACAAGAGATTTTATATTGTTTCCTGGGGAGCTAAAGAGGAAGAAGTGCCACCTTAATCTGTCATTTTTTTCAATCACAGACTTTGAGTATTCTTAGAAGCTTAAAACTAGGCACTGGGCCCACTCCCGCTCTTTACTCTCTCTCTCACACACACATGCACACAACTCCCATGGTCATATATGTAAGATGAACCTTCTGATGACAGCAAACAGACTCCCACTGACATACACAATCAGGGAAAGGGAGGACTTTTCTGAGACCACTTGGTTTTAAGCCAGCTGACAAGAGGCCGTGAGAGTGAGAGTAAGCCTTCAGGGGATCCTGCCTGGTTGAGAAAATAGTTTCTAAGATGTCAAAAGTGTGATATGGTGTAGGTGGAAGAGATCTTTCTTTTTATCTACTAGAGAAAAAAAACTGTTACCAGGAAATGCAGCATTTTCAAAAACCCAGCAACAACTAAAAGAAAAATTTTCTAATTTTGCCAGATAGCACAAGGAATATGGCCACCAGTCAAAATGCTCTGTGTCCCACTCAGAGCTGGACTCCTTTAACAAAAATTTCCCTCTATAACCATCTAAGTGTCTATTGAATTAGGCAAGAAGCCAAGCTGGGATAGAAACAGTCATTCACAAGAAATGTCCATTTCCATTTGGATCTCTGTGGCCCTTTCCCATGTCATGGTGAAAAAATGCTTCCTCTGCTTGTATGTTTTGAGGATGCTTTAGTTTGATGAGAAAGTCAGATCTGCTTTTCAGAAGGCACCCATAGCAAGGGAAGACACTGTTTTGTACAATCACAACCAAGATGCCCATGCCCTTAAAAAAATCTATATCTATGTCTATCTATTTATATTTCACATATAGATATATGAGAGAGAGAGGGAGAGAGGAAGAAAGAGAAAGAAAGAAAGAAAAAGAAAGAGAGAGAGAGAGAGAGAGAGAGAAAGAAAGAAAGAAAGAAAGAAAGAAAGAAAGAAAGAAAAAGAAAGGGAGGGAAGGAAGGAAGGAAGGAAGGAAGGAAGGAAGGAAGGAAGGAAGGAAGGAAGGAAGGAAGGAAGGAAGGAAGGAAGGAAGGAAGGAAGGGGAAAGAAAAACAGAGAGAAAATTATTCCTTGTCCACTCCTACCCATCATTTTGATGTTGAAAGAAACCTCTTGTGGTTTAAATGACTTGGTCAATTCTTTTGGGATTTTCCAAAGTCCCTATAAAAAGAATTCTGTGGGAAATGAATGATTGCATAATCACTAACATATGCCAATTTCTTTAAACCTGTTATCTTTCAAGTGTTTTGCATTGGATTGTCCCAAAGAGTGAATTCCTATTTTCTATATATACCTAATAGTGTTGAGTAGTAATGCAGATTGGGTAGCCCTCTCTCTCTTTTTTACCCTTTACCTAGGTAAATAAAAAGCAGACAGCACGAAAGGTGAGTCCAGGTTGTTTGTACAGCAGCATTAGCAGGCCTATGCTAATTAGGCCTGCTAATTAGCAGGATTATGAAGGGGGTAAATTAAGACAATTTTCCAGACAACTGGTGAAGGAAAACATGATTTCTTCCATTAACTGTATGCCTTAAACAATTTTACTTTTAGCCTAACTTAAGGGGATAAGTGTCTCTATAATCTCTTTTGGTAGACTTGGCTAACTATTGATAGTTAGATTATTTTCTTTTTAAACCATAGTAGACACAGAATTTGCTTATTGTTGCTTAAAATATTAAAGTGCCTGGGTTTAGAAAACCAACTTTAAAATGAAAGAAAAGCTGAAGGCAACGCCTAAAGGCCAAGGCATCACATATAAAGGACTCTGAAGAAACAAAATGGACGCTATTCACTTTCTAAGGATGAAAATGACTGATGGGTGATCATCAATTTATTAAATGAGTTATAAGGAATTCCAAGGGCTGCTGTTCCTAGCAGCTACCCAGCAGAAAGTCCACAGATTTATCATTTCCGGGTAGCACCAAAGATCCTAACAGAAAACAATGCTAAAAGCAACCCCCTTCTTTTTTTTTAAGCTTCTTGAACTATTACTGTTGTTTGTGAAAAATTGAGGAGCCTCAGGAGGTACTGACAGTTTGTTTGCCAGAGGAACACGGGTCAGCACCCTGCAAACCAAGGCTCTGCAGCAAGCATTCAGCTAGAGTGGGGACCATTGGCCCCAAGCCCTAGCTGCACATTAGCATCACTTGGGAAACTTTGAAACGACTTATGCCTCAGGTCTATTCTACATCACATAATCAGAGTGTGGGCATGAGACCAAGGTATAGGTGTTTTTTTTTAAGGTCTTAAGGTGATTGATTCCAATGTGTAGCCAGGGAAGGGAACCACTTACATGCTCTTGAGACCTCACGTCTTAAACCACACCCTACTCAATTGAGGATACATTTTTAAATGTATTTATCTTTACAACTAGATTAGATTATAAAATATTTTGCTACTGCTGTATTCACAATACTTAAAATGATACCTGCATTATATAGTGTTCAATGCATATTTACATATAATAATAATAATTGAATATATCATTACAAGGCAACATTTTAACAGTGAATGATTATTTTATACGTGATGAATATATCATGGGCAGAACGCTTTAGCATAGGGCACTATTGTTCAGAGAAAAGGTTAGGAAAATGTTGAATCTTTGCCTGGATTTTGCAGGTAGTATGAAATTTGGCTTATAGAGAAGTATTTGAGCAGAGAATGAAAAGGCCAGTAAAGGGAGAAGGGGGCTGAATATATAGTGAGAGAAGATGATTTGAATACAGGTGGTGGGCACACAATGCAATACCCAGACCATGTACCATAGAAATGTGCACTTAAAATCTACAAAGTCTTATTAACCAATGTCACCTCAATAAATTTAATTTTAAAAATCAGAAAACAAAGTCAAAAAGCAAAAGAAAAAGCTAGTGAAAGCAGAAAAGACTAGTGTTAAGCAGTTTACAGGATAAGAGGACCAAAATTTTGCTGAAGAAATGTCTAGCCCTCTGCATTCACACCAGAATATCTAAATTGAAAATTTCTACTTCATTTGAAAAGAATTCTAGAAAATATGAAAAGCTGCATGTGTTTAAAACATAATTTGTGATCAAAAAGAAAAAAGGGGACAGTTGGAAACTAGGAAATATTCACAGACAATAAGTAACATTTCACTAACTTCATTTTATGGGGATAGTTCTAATTTGATACAGTAGGAAAAGCAATAGAATAATATATATTTATTTCCACAAAAGTTATACATCATATCTTTTTTGGGTAAAATAAAGATCATCAGTTAAATCTTGGCAAAGCTAAGGGGAGTTGTATAATTGTTGAGGGTTTCATATTTTATTTGTAGGAATATAAACTCTGTGGTCAAAAATGCCCCTAAAAATTGTAATATATCTTTGTAACAAAAACACAACCAGTCTTTCTCTAGCTATGGAACTAATCATTTTTTTCTATGATCAAGCAGTATATGAACTAGTTGGCTCATGTTTACAAATCATATTGTACATCTCCAAAAAATCTTTACAAACTAGAATCACACTCAAAATGATCAAACTAAAAACTACATAGAAACTAGGAATCCTGTGAGAAGTAAAACCAGAAGGCATACATCAACTGAGGAGAATAAATAAAAGAAAGCCCTTATTACATACAGTGTTCTCTATTTCTCTTTACTGCTCTCAAATATCTCTCCTATTTGTATTTTGCAGAGGGCATAATGCAATTAACATAAGTTAAATTCATCTCTGATGATATGCATGATAGTCACTGGCCATAAACAAGGTGAGAAGCATATATGATATTCTCTTCTTTTATTTTGCTCAGAGATTTTGCAAATGAATTAAGAGCTGCAGAAGGAAAGTTATTCATTTTTTATGCTAACATAAAATTTGAAGGGAACTAGTATTTTGGAATAAGTCAATATATAAACATACTATGGCAATCTAAAATTACAAAGAAACATAACAGTTAACAGAGCAAAATATAAGTTTCTGGATTCAGGTTCCAAATATTAGTTAAGTTCAATGTAACAAATAGTTAAATTTACATGAAAACAACCACCTGTTGAACATGAGACAACAATTAAGAGCTATGGTGCTGAGAACTCTGTGTTAGAATAATAATAACTGTAACAACTACACAGCAGGAAGACACATTTAGATTTTATTTTAATGATACATTTAGAAAAGTAGTGATAAAGTAGTAATAACAGAGATCATGTATAGGAGGTCTGTCCAGAAAAAGTCCAGCCATTATTAATATTACAAGAAGAGTTTGTGTGACATCTATGTTACCTGGTAGCCAAGGAGAGTGGACTGAAATGCACATTCATGAACAATGATGACTTCACTGTACTAGTCAGTGGGGACAGTACTGTGAGGATATTCAAAATGACTGAGCAAATAGAGCAATGAATCTGCATCAAATTTTGCATTAAGCTTGAACATTCCTCCCGTGGAAACTATTTGGATAATTCAGAAGACTTTTGGAAATGATGCAGTGAGTGAAATGAAAACAAAAGTGTAGCACAAACACTTCAAAGATGGTTAAGAATCTGTTGAAAGTAATCTCTGTTCTGGAAGACCTGCAACAAGCAGAATACCTGAGAATGTTGAATGTGTACAGGCTGCAATCAACAAAGATCAGTGACTGACAGTCTGAGAATTAGAAGCTGGTCTGGGGATTCCAAAAACTACTGTGTCCAAGATTTTGATGAAGGATCTGGGCATGAAACGTGTCATGGCAAAATTCATTTCACAGCTTCTGCTACCACAGCAAAATGAACATTGTGCTGCAGCTGCTAATGATTTGATTCAAACTACTACCAATGAACCAGATTTCCTCAAAAGGATCATAACTGGAGATGAATCATGGGTCTATGGCTATGACTCTGAAACAAAGGCCCAGTAATCCCAGTGGAAGGCACCTGGTTCTCCATACCCAAAGAAGGCACGGCAAAGTCACAGTGAAATCAAGAGCATGTTAACTGCTTTTTTTTTTAATTTGGAAGGTGTTGTCCATCATGAGTACACCCCCCAGGCCAAACAATTAATAAGAAGTACTAACTCAGTGGTCTTCATCAGCTGAGAGATGTGATACAATGAAAACTGCCAAGCTATGGGCAACTGGTGATTGGCAGCTTCATCACGACAGCGTGCCTGCTCATGCATCACATCTGCTGCAGAGGTTTTTTGGCAAATCACCAAATCACCCAAGTGACTCAGCCCCCATACAGCCCTGATTTTGTGCCCTGTGACTTCTGGCTTTTGCCAAAACTAAAACACCTTTGAAAGGGAAGAGATTTCAGACCATCAGTGAGATTCAGGAAAATATAACAGGGCAGATGACAGCAATTCCAACAAAGGATTTTGCAAAGAGTTTGAACAGAGGGAAAGATGCTGGGAGAATTGTGTGAGGTCCCAAGCTGCCTACTTTGAAGTGGACTGAGGAGTCATTTTCCCATGTAAAATGTTTCTTTTATCTTGCATATTCTTCAATAAATGTCTTAGTTTCCACAGTTCATGGTGGGATACTTTATGGACAGACTATATAGTCAATTCTCCAAATATTTTTAATAAAATAAAATTCTAGTGTAATACATGTTATCAGTGATTGCCTCACTGCCACTTATCAAGGTAAATTAATGAGTTTGAGGGTAACTTGGAGTCTTTACACAAAGTTTAATGGCTAGTAATCTTGAGTGTTTCAGATGATTTAGATGAAACAAAACAAAAAAAATTTTATTGTGAAGAAATGAAATGGTTTACCTGCAATGATCATTAGATTCATCTTAAAGTGGTAGAAGTGTAGATTTGAAAAGGACTATAGCAACAATCTGGTCTGAATTCCCTCTTGGTAAAATACTTCTTTGACAGTGTATAGCATCCAAGAAGGAAAGAAATGTTAAAGTTTATTAATACATGTAAGAGTGAGGTGTTTGAGTTTTTTAAAACATGTCTTGTGAGTACTTATACAAATGGTCACCTAGTCACTATTTAAAAATAAATTTGAGTGGCTGATTTGTAACTCTAGGAAAAGTCTAGACATTTTCAGCTCAATCTCTCTTAGGAACTCAGGACTTCCATATTCAAGGTTCAACCAATCATCTCCACTTCCCATGTCCAAAACTGGATTCTAATTTTCACTGTTTCCTATCTGTTCCTATTTCTGGGTTTTCTTCTTAATTTATATTGTTAACCATTCTGTCACTTGGTTTTAAATGGGGTATTTAGTCCATACAAACTAACTAGTGATATTTGGGTTTATGCCTACCATTATATTATTTGCTTTCTATTTGATCCACCTCTCTTATACTTTTTCCTTGATTTTTTTCCTGTTGATTAATCAAATACTTTCTAATCTACTAACTTATTAGCTTTACATTTTCGAGCTTTTTCTTTAGTGGATACCATATAGATTACAACAGGAGCCTATGTCTATTACAAGTTCCCTTGTCTTCATACATGGTGATTCCATCATTATAGTTACACAGACCCAACCTTGAAGTTATCCTTGAACATTTATTTCTCCCACAAATACAACCCATCAGGAAAATCTGCTGATTCAACTTCAAACTACATTTAAAATTCAACCATTCTTAACCACCACAACTCCTAGCCCTTTAGTATAAACTATTTCCAGCTCTTACCTACACTATGTAAATAGTTTCTTCACCAATCTTTCTCTCCTCTTCTCCCACTAGAATCCGTGTTCTACTTTCTGTAAAAGGGACCCTTTCAACTACAAGCCAGATAATACTGTACAATGCTTAAACTTTACAAAGGCTGGCTGTCTCACCTAGAATAAACTCCTGAACCCTTCCTTATCCTTCAAGGTTCAGCACAATCTGACCCCAATCATCTTTGTAGCCTCTCACCTTGTGACTCTCTGTTAGTCCCTCCTCTCTAGCCTCACTAGTTCCCCTGTCATTCCTCAGATACAGACTACAAAGCCCCTGCCTGAGGACACTAGAGTGTCTACTTCCCTGGCCTGGAGCAGTCTTCCCCCAGTTACCCACTTCTTTGTTTTCTAACTCAATCAGGTCTCTGCTCAAATGTCACCTCAAAAATGGATTTCTTAAACACCTTTTAAAATCACATTCACTCCTTCTTAATCCTCTTGCTCTACTTTATTTTTCTTCATAGAAAATTGTGATGCATTAACCATTTGTCTGCTTGTTTATCATCTTTCCATTCGTCTTTAAATGAAAACATCAGAGACCTCTCATTTCTTTGGTTCCCTCCCCACTGTCTAGAAAAAGGCTTGAATAGACCTCAACAGAAACTTAATTGATATTTATGGAATTAAAAACAAAGCAATAAAAAGTTCTAATCCCTAAAAAGTTTCATTCCTTTTATATTTTCTCATTTCTCTGTCCATGTTCTCTCTTTCAGAGGTTTTCAAAAGAACTCCATAGTGAATTATCCACATCTAGGTCTTACCCGAAATATACCTTCTTGGAGATTGTGGCTTACACCATCTTCAGCTGACAACACTTTACACACAGCCCTCAGGCCAGACAAGCACATTCCCCCACATACATTCCAGCTGAAATGCCATCTTTCCTTCTCTTCATTCTTGTCCCATCCATCCAAGAGATGCTTGCTCTGGGATCTTGTCATGATCTATATTCAAAACTACTATGGCTTAAATTCCAATTTAAATTATATTCACCATCAAAACTGTTGCAATTAAGAGAAGAATACAGCTTAAAGTAAAGAGAAGCATTATATTCCCAAAGTAGTCACACATTTATTTTTCTCTCTCTCTCCCAGATAGAATAGAGCTGTCCGACAAGAATATAATGCAAGCCACATAGGTCATTTTAGATTTTCTAGTGGCCATATTTAAAAACTAATAGGAATATGGAAATTAATTGTGACAATATATTTTATTTAACCCTATATATATATCTGAATATTATGAATCTCTAACATGTAATCAATATGATAATACAAGTTTTTATATGAACTATGTGGGGATTGTAACAGTCTGGCCATATCATAAATCCTCCAGGGTATTAAACTAAAGCAGTAATCACTCCACATAGAATGTTAATAAGCTGTGGTTCTCAAACTGGGGGTGTAGAGTGAGAGAATGAAGAGTAGGAGTTGTAATCATCTCAAAAACCTTTTGAAATGTTCCTGTCGAGATCCAAAGCATGTGTGGTTTGAAAACAATGCTCCAGACAATTTAGAAGTCACCCCATTTCTTCTCCCAGTTTGAGAACCAAAGTGGAAAAGCAAATTCTTCCAATGGGAATGGATAATTAATAGAGGCTCTTCCACTAATAACACTCAAAGATTACATGATGTAGAAGCCTGGCATTCTCCCAACAATCTTCTAAATCATCCACGCATCATGTAACACTCATTTTTTCAAATAGAGGGGAAAGGCTACATCCTTAATGTCTATTTTAGCTAAATACATCTCCTTTGGCTTAATGTGTAAACCACATCTAGATTAATCATCAAGGGCTGCTAACTACGAAACAAAGCACTGCTACCTTTCCTTTACCTCACTCTCCCTTTGCTGGCTTTTCTCTAGCACAGAATTTTTCACAGGATAACACCTGGTCTCCATGTCCTTCTGACTCAGCCTTCTAACCTCTTTGGGCTGATGTAGATGAGGTGGCATATTAGAACAAGAAGTTATTGAGAGAGCCAAAATTAAATATCAAAGACCAGCCACACCACCATAGGACAATTCTGATTTATATGTGCTTTCCTGTGCCATTCTCTATCCCATGGTAGAGACTGTCATGTGTGGGGAAACATTCCAGTAAGTTGACCAATGGTCTGTGAATCCATGTATTGGCATCATCTTAATTCCGCTCTGTGACTTGATCTCTCTAAGATTTACATTGTAACGGTAATCTAGACATTTCAGAATTGTTCTGGAAAGACACAAAAATTTTATAAATAAATGCTTTCAAAATGCTTTGGAAAAATAATTTTAAAATCACCAAAAGGTTTTGTTTTTCATTGTCAGATGCTTTCTTTCTCATTTTCAGATGACAAATGCAATGACAGATACGCGATGTTCCTGGAAGTTTTTTTTTAATATATAAACTCCTTGATTTGAGATTAAGTTTAGAGGCACACAACAGCCTGTGTAGCTTTAAATGCTGTAATTATTTCAAATACAAATTTAAAATTCAGACACCTAGTGTTACTTAAATGCACCCAGGTTTTTGTGGTTTAATAATAACATCTGTTTTGGTTTTTCAACCACAAAAGTGCGTTTAATCTGTTCTTCCTTTAGTTGAACTTTTCACATCTGCTTCGGCTCGGTTCCCATAAGCTAAAGACCAGATCTTTTCCAAAAGTAGGAAGTCTACCTGTACCACTGTTCTTTCAGTTCAAAAGATCTGTTTTTAATACCAGCTGAATATTTCAAAAGAATAACAAAAGTAAACTCCTTACCCACAATCCACTTTTTATGCTTTTTGGCTTACATATCATCACGTGGTCACTTTATGGATGCAATGTTGGGTAGAAATGCTAAATGAAAAAAGTGAATTGTAAGATCACACACACACACACAGGTAGTTCCCTGCATCACCTCACCCTCGCAAACTTTAATCATGGGAAAAGGAGTGTATTTTATTACATTTACTGTTTGTGAGAAAGTTACACCAAGAATGGACAGTGGCTTCAAAAATCCAGTGGTTTGTTTTGGACACATACCTAATGCTTATCTGAAGCCCATGGGTCTTGAAAAATAGGCCGGAAAATGTTGTAAGGACAGCATTACTTCACAGATTTTCCACAATTGTTTGCTGCCGCCAGACTTTGGCTCTACTTCTGCCTTGTTTATAACTAATTCAGAGAGACATACCTAAAATCAGACTCTGAAACCAAATCATTTGAAGTGTCCTTGAAAAACAACCAAGGCTCTAAGAAGAAAAAATTTTCTTCACTTACAAATTTGGTTGAGAAAGTTATTGAATAAATGAGTGCCTGGGTTAGATGCCTGTTGTTTTTCTCAAGTGGAAGGATTAACTCTCTTTATGAGCATACATGAAATTGAACAAAGCTGAACATTCAATCTTTATTTGGACAAGATTTAATTGATATCAAGCTAGTTTACTTATTTTACTTTAGAAATTTATTTTGAATATACGAGATGCACATAATTATATATTTTTCCTGACACATGATTATGTAATTATATTTGGTCCTGTTTCCTGGACAGAGTAACACAGCACACTGCAATTAGTAGGTGTTCAACCCATGTTTGGTGAATGAGGCCTAATGAGGCAATATAATGGGGAAAGCCTGGTACAGTACCTTTGTCTATGCAAACAAGATGATTCCGTGATTTGAATAATTTCCCAATGCCTAATGTAAATAAGAGCTGTCAGCAGAGAATGGTTCAACTTAATTCAAACAAATATTTATTAGTTGCATAATATGTACAAGTCACTACGATAGCAACAAGGATTCAAAGGAAGATGACTAGGAGATTTACAAGGTTAATGTATAAGATAAGCATGCAAAGGATCTAAAATACTTTTAAAAAGTTACAATGATCTCACCTTTAACTGGAACCTAATCAACAAAAGAAAAAGGCAAGCAAAATATAACCAGACACAATGAAATTAAGAACAATCTGACAGTAACCAGAGGGGAGCGGGGAGGGGATAATGAGGGGAAAGGTTTTCAGGAACAACTACAAAGGACACTGGGACAAAACCAAGGGTGAGGTGGAAGCAAGGGAGAGAGGTGAGTATGGCTGGGGTAGGGGGGAGTGAGTGGTGGGAGGTAAATGCAGGCAACAGTAATTGAACAATAAAATATATTTTTTTAAAGTAACAGTGCATTGCTATGGTGGATCTAGCATTTTATAACAGGCCTTGAAAAAAAAGTAATCAAAATTTTCAGAATTTTAAAAGGAGATGGGCAGGAAGTGAAAGGAAAGAAAGGAAGTAGCCTGGTAAGAGAGCAAAAGATTTCAGGTCTAGAGAACAGTATTAGGAACGTTGGAAATGACAAGCAGCCTCATTTGTCTGGAGTACAGGCTTCTAGAGAGAGAATTAGAGGAGGATAAAGATAGAAAAATCACTCAGTGGCATGCTGTGGAATGCTTAAACACTATGCAAAAAACATGTACATAATTCAGTAGGAAATGAGAAAGTGAATCTTCAAATCAGGTTTTCTTAAGGTAGTATTCAAACAACTACCACAAAATTTCAACCATTTTGCTAGCATAGACAGAACCAAAGAATTAGCATTTTTTCTCAAGCTGGTCAAATATGCTTAGTATAGTTTTCAAATTCATTTTTGTTTAAAAGGGAATTCATGAGTATATCTGTGTATCTTGCGGGGGAGGTGTCTTTCAAATTTCCTGATCCTCAGATTAGTTACTGGACTTAGAGATAAAGCACAGAAGGCACTTTTAAAGTTTATGAAACAAAAAATACACTCCTAGTCAGAGAGAATGAAATTCTAAAAAATATAAGAAAAGCCATGGTTGTAACTTCTTGCACCCAAATCCTCAAAATTAAGTGCTTATCATGATCTATTAGACTATTGGCAATTGTAAAAAGTAGGCTCAATATATAAACCATTAATCAAATGACAGTAAATAAGATATTTTCTAAAGACAAGAATCAAAGAAAATTCTTTTTTCTTATTTTGTTGAGAGAACTAAGAAAGCAACTACATAAATCCTAACTGAGAAAAGTTCCATGATGAAATATTTCTATGGCTTCAAATAGGAGTGACAGCTTGTTTAAAAAATATAGAATTTTGCTATATATGTAAAGGATGTGGGTCATACCCCTAACTAATGGGCTCATTTATTTAGTACCTTTTACTAAGACATAACTATGTCAATGGAGTCTGAAATGCTAAGGTGAAAAAGATTCAATATGTCCCAAATGTCCCAAGCCAAATTTCTCTCCCCATTTCCTCCACCCCAACCTGGACTACATCTAATATTCTCTCTACTGACTGACTAGTACAAAGCACCACTCATAATCCCACCCTCTGTTCCACATGCAAACCAACAAAATGTCTTACAACTTTACTCATGAAGTATTTTTCAGTTCTAAACTTCTCACCGATTCTGCCACCCTAATCCGAGCCCTCATCATGCCATATCATGTTGTAGATGACTGCAACAGTATGCTACCTGATCGCCTCACCCTTCTGTGATTCATCTTTCATGCAGCCGGAAGACTAGCATGACCTTGTCACCATCCCCTATCCCAGTCTCTGTTCCTTTCCATTGCTCTTAGGATTTTATTCACTGTTTTATCTTTGACATTTACTAATGAGTGGAATTGAATTCAATTTAACCAAAGATGCAGTCACTATAGTCAAATGGGAAGAAAAGCAGATAAATAATGGGATAAATGATGCAACTGGAAACCCCAAAAGATTGGTTGTTTTGGTAAAATTGCTTTCAGAGGTAACTAAGTTCTACATGAAAAATAAAGCATTCTCTTCCACAAGGCAACATTTTCCTTGCTTCTTCATTGGATTCCCACGATTATTCATTGGTTTGGTATTTTGGAGTTGGTGGACTTTATTCAGAACATGAGAACAAAATTCTTTAGAAATCAAATGCAAGTTTTGAAAACTTAATTAATTAAAAAAAGAATTTGCCAAATATTTTTATAGCCTTTCTTCAAAGTGTTCCTCGGTTGGTCACAGTACTTCCAGAAAAAACTGTTATTATCCAGATTTTAGGTAGGGCTCCCATTAAGAAGGCTACCCAAACCTAATTCTTACTTATTTTTAAAATTCCACAATGTGTTCTTCCTTATCATAAAAGATTAAAACTGCATCATAACAGAACAATCTGTAAGACTGATAATGCTTTTTACAAGTAAGAAATGGATTAAAAATCACTTTATGCCTTGTTAAAGAAATCCTCCTGTTTCTCAGAAGCACTTTTTAGTATCTTACTAGTGGCATTTGATCTGACTGATGTATTACTGACATAATGATCAGTAATTTGGACAGAAGATGGATCATTTTCTCTTAGATCACAAAGAGAATATAATTTTGTGACTGACAGTTCAAGAGGAACAACTTTCAAGGAATTTTGTTAGACTAACCCCTTTTTGTATAAACAGCTTTTAAAGTTGTTTTAGGTTCTTCCTCAAATTCCTTAATAAATCAGTGTCCAAAATGATACCTAGTACTAATCTATTGTCTTTATTTGGACTTGAAAATATACAGAAGTAGAATTGATCTTAAAATGAAAGTTAATTAAAAATACCCACTCTTTATTAATATCAATAGAATACTATATTAGTAGCCAAATGTGATTGGGTAGTGTTTTGTCGTCATTGTTTAGTTTGCATTGTTGTTTTTCCATTTTAGCTACTTTGCACTACTTACATATTAATACTAATTGGTGTTTGGTGCCATATTCTCATTGATTAACAGCTCCTCAAGTTGAAGATGATATGGTTTTTGCATAATTTACTACAATTGGTTAGATAAAAAGCTACATATGTTCAACTGTAACACAATACTAAACATATCACCATTTTACCCTTATGTGAAACTGAACTGTGAGTCAGCCAGGCAGCTACAAAACATACTAAAATACTTCCTTCATAACTATACTATTAAAGTCTCCCAGTATCTAGATTAGCACATACATTAATTACTCACATTATTTGGTTTTGTTTTTATTATTTAAAAAAAGAAAGAAATTAATTTCAGAAATGCTAAGGAAAACATATATACATGCATGTATTTCCAAAGGTTGTTTTCTTTTTTAACACTTATTTCATCCAAGAAAAATACAATTCAGATCATGGATGTTGTATGGATACTTGCAAGGATCTGACCTGATTCTCTAGTTTTCTTTTTCTGTGTTACACCACACAAAAATCACTTCTTTATGGCAGTTATGGATTTATCACCTAAACATATAAGTTCATGCATTTCCAGTATATTGATCTTTATTTTGCAAATGTTTCAGCAGCTTTTACTATCACTGAAGTAGTGGCAACATGTTCTACTTAAGATCAAACAATCGCCCGAAATCTGGCAAGATTTAACAGAAATTTAAAACAATACTTTCCAGAGAAAACGCTCACCATCTGCAACTATTATTAACACTATTCTTTTCTCTTTTTTCTGCCTATGTTATTTATACTTCCTGTTGCTCTCAAAGCTTTCTATCTATTATTAGCAATTAATTGTAAACAAATGGTTGAGGAGGATGTTTGTATTTATAATTTTTATAAGTCAAACAAATACAATATCATATTTTAGTCACATGCATTTTCTGTGCACACACAGATGTACCTGAGCTCTGCTCAGAAAAATCCATGGCAAAACACAGAAATGATTGATTTCAGAAAGGAAGGATATCATCTTAAACAATACTTTTGGTGTACTTGTACTAGTTGGATGGATGTTTCTTAAAAGGGAATAAGAGCTAAACATGTTAATAAGGTCTACTTTAAAAAATTATCAGCTTAAGTTAGTGTTATTTAAAGGAGAAAAACATACTTAGATACATTTGCTCATAAAGAGAAGTTGAAAATATCAGAACATAGCCCAGTGTTTCGTGTTACTTTGTCCCAAGCACATAAGCCCAGCACACTGGAGGAAGCTCTCCTGAACAACAGTGTGTCCCCATTTCTTAGTCTTTGTCATAACCATCAGGATACATCATCCAATGCCACCCACTTGTATCTCTGCCAGAGGGAGTGCAGTTACTTGTTCAATTCTGCAATCGAGTTCCCTCTTTGATGTTGTTCAGCCACCATTTCCTTTCCATTCACTTTTATCTCCATCCTGGCACTCATTCCTGAAGCATCCTCCTCTCCAGATGGTCTCCATCTCCCCTTCAGAAGTGCCCAAAATACTCCAGCTTCCTCCTCTTGATCTTTCCCTATCAACAGCCACATTATCCTTCAAGATTTTAATACCAACCTATTCCCTGTTTTATTCTTTTACTCACTGATTGTTTTTATCAGAAAGGTCACAAGAAAAGATCACGAAGTCCTTAGCTAATATTGTTGCATTACCAATCATACTTCTCAAATATTTTCTGGTGCATTGTTTATCTGACTTTTACTGAGTAACTATTATTAATCAGTAATAGTGTTAGGCACTGGGCATTCACATATAAATAAAACATGGCTAATGAGAGTCTGGACAAAGATGGTCTGGACAAAGTATGGGAAAACAGGGTCAGGAAACTCGAGGAAAGAAGAATCACTTGTGCTTATGCGGAGTATCATAAAAAGTTTCATGTAGTGGGTGTTGTGGGATAAACAGGAGTTTACCAGGCTGATCATATGTAAAGGGCACTTCAGGTAATAAAAACAGTAAAAGTATTGGAATATAAAACAGCATACCATATTTGGAGAATCCTAAGTAGTGTGTTTGCCTCTAGTACAGCTTCTAAGAGCAAGCGGGGGAAGTATAACAGATGAATTTGGAGAGAAAGGCCTAGAAAAGAAAAGATATATCATTCCCTGATTTTTGGACTTGACTAGAAGGCAAGAACAAATGAGAAAAATTTTAAGTAGGTGATGTACATGATCATATCTATAGTTTTAAATAATTTCTCTGACTGCACCACGATGAGTGAATGGGAGGAGCAAAAAAGTTGGACAGAAAACTTAAAACTCCAATTTAGTACTGCCAGTGTGAAGTTATGTAAATCTAAAATAAAGCAACATCAATATGTTTGGACAGCAAAGAGGGAAGATTTTAAGGTTTAGGCCTATTAACTGGGTTAGGAGGAGAACACAGAGAAGGCAATCTGGGAGGCTTATAGATATCTGACTAAGTAAGTAGGGAAGGAGAACTAGTGCTTCTCTTTTGAACATGTTGAGACTGAAGTGCCAGGGAGGAGTCTGGGTAACTGTGACCACAAGGAAGGTAGAGTTCGTGAGCGATGACTTAACTACAGGTAATAATCTGGGAACTTGAGCATATGAACTAGGAACCTGGAAGAAAATGTACGGAGAAGGCCAAGCTTTGATTCCAGAAAAGAACAAAGTGTAGTGTTTAGGGCAGGTTGGGGAGCCTGCAAAGAATATTCAGAATTATGACTGACTGGAAACTAATTTCAAAAAGGTGGTATGTAAATGACAAGGTCAAATGTTATTAAATATTTTAATGACTAATTAGGAAAATAAGTAATAAAGTAAATAAGTAACATTACTCTTGGATTTGAAGACAGTGATAAAGAATGATGATTATTGAGGGTTTAAAATTATTTTTAAGATGTGAGACCCTGCAACATATCATTAAAGAAAGGAATCAGCAGAATTAAATGAAAGACAAGAACAGGAAAAATAATTACCAAAAACCATGAGTGCTATAATAGAAAAACACAGAAATGGGAGAGCATCATCAGGAGTATTACATTCATCCACCCTTCCATGAATGCAAAGGTCAGTAATATTTTTAACTCTAAATATTTTTGGATGATAACTTCTAAGTTACAGTCTATTTGCACACATACACATGCACGCAAACATGAAGGAAAAATCCTACGGATATTTCATTAAAGGACTCACCACAGTGTTTGAATTACCTATTTTATAAAACAAAGTGATTCATAGGGTGTGAGGAATATGTGTTAGAAACACTGCAGTGAAGGGCCCTCATTCTATCAGAAGAAGAAGATGAAACTGCAGTGGCGCCCTGGCCCACCAGAGTCGACTGGAGCGCCAACAGTGGAGTTGGAGCCCATTTGCACTGTAGTTGTTTAGCATCACACCCCACCTTACCCTTTCAGACTAAGTTGTCAGCATAAATTTGGGCTGTGGGGAAGAAATTTGTTATGATTTGGATTTACCACAGAAAGCAAAAAAACAGACACTGTCCTTTGCTGATATGTATCACTTTATTCTTTCTAAATGGACACTTTCCAGAATGTCAAATTGTTAACTACACTGACTATATTATTTGTTTAGTATTAAATAGGTATTGCCCATCAATGTTCTTATTTCCCCAAGAAACATAGAAACGTATTTAAAAACCCATTCTCACACTAAAAATAGTGCAAGGAAGACACAAATTTGGTTTTGCAGTTGTTGTTCTTTTGTTGTTTATGTTGTTTTTCTTTTAGTGGTGGGAGCAGGAGTGAGAAAAAAATCTTAAATTTAGCTTTCCTTCCTAACTAAGCAAAAACAAAGCTTTCGTTTTCAGCCTCAATTCACTTCAAATCTTATACCCCAGTCCCACTGACACTGTCACTTCAAAATCACAGCATAATGCAGTATACTGGTTTCCAACGTCCATAAAACAAAGGCTTTGTTGAATAAGTATGTGTGAAAATGCTGCAAACAAAAACATCTCCACAGGCAGCACCTGACTGGCTCATAGCAATGCTCTCCATTGTCATACCAGAGCTCAGCAAGTAACTTCCTAGCATATCACACTGTTTCCTTCAAAGTTGTTTGTCCTTTTCTAAAAGGAATCAAAGGAAATTAGAGTAAATATTTTCCTAGCCAAACCTGGGAGTAGACTGTTCTTTATTAGAAGATAGTAACAGACTACAAAGAAATAT
The DNA here is from genome assembly GCF_019186645.2 of Phyllostomus hastatus. Taxonomy (NCBI): domain Eukaryota; kingdom Metazoa; phylum Chordata; class Mammalia; order Chiroptera; family Phyllostomidae; genus Phyllostomus; species Phyllostomus hastatus. Next base: position 42,433,773 of record NW_025333498.1, read on the forward strand.
ATTTACATGATTTCTGTCCTTTCAATCTACACGTATTTTTAATAAAATTTTGAAGGTGACTTCCTCTCTTTGTAGACTCTCCACGTATCAGTGCTATAGCTTTACTTTTAACTAAGGAATAAACACAGTTGTATCTGTTTAACTACATGTTTTATGAACATGCAAGTATCTAACCTAACAGAGAATTATCATCTTCTCTCCTTTGCTCCTTGCCCTTGTATGTCAGCACACTTTGCCACATGTCCTATAGCTAAAAAAATTACTGCAGTAATACAAAACTCAGCTCTACTGTGATAACCAAGAGGCAGTACAACCGTGCTAAGGCCTCTAAAACTCCATACTTTCCCTAAATTTTCCTCTGCTTATGGGGTAGCTACTCTCATAAGGGTTTAGGGCAGTAAAATCTGGAATCTCACTAATTACAATTAGTTTTGCTTTCCTCAACCTCAGCATCTGTGCCGGCAGCCAAGCCACTGCCTTGTACATAGAGCTGCTTCTAACTGCCTGTACACTGATGCTGCCGGCAAAATTCTTAACTGAGTTCCGTGTGAGCCCAGTTTTGAATTTCTGTCTTTTGGGGATCTGTCTCTCATCACTTTACTATAACCACATATTTTAAATAACTCTAAAAGTAGCTTCAAAAATCATTTGCAATAGAAACAATTTAATATAAATGAATGCATTTTCTCCAGTGAGTTATCTAACAAAAATTCTAAACTGCAAAAGCTAACTTTGTGAAGGCTACACTAAAAGTGCTTCATGCATAGTTATTTCCAACTCATTAAACATCTTTAGAAAAATATACAAATGTCGTCAAAGCAATGGCTTCAAAGAATCCATCCAGCTTTTCGAGGTAAGAGCAAAAGAATGGGCCATTACAAAAAGTGGGAAAAGCTAAGTGCTATTAACTATGATCGGGTGTTTAATCTATAAAAAAGAAAGTGCTTCAATAAATATGGATGTGGCTACAAATCTTATCTACAGTTTGTGGGAATAGATACTCACATTTGTTCATTCACTCTGTCAGTCATTTATTTCATTCAGTATTTATTGAGCAGATACAATGTGCCAGGCACTGAGCATAGACCTGCAAAAGTAACAAGCAAGGTCCTGCTATCGTGCAGTTTACATTCTGTTAGGAAATACAAATAATAAAAAGTGTATATAAAAATAAAAAGATGTAAGTGCCATGATCAACAATAAAATGGGATAATGGGACTAAAGAGACAGGGACACTATTTTAGATAGATGGCCCCAGAAGGCCTCTTGGAAGAGGTGATGTTTGAGCAGAAACCTGGATAAAAAGAAAGCATAAGTCATGCAACTTTAACAATTGAGTACTTTATAGAAAGAGAAACAGAAATATGCAGTTCCTGAGCCACCACTGGGCTTGGAATGTTTTCAAAACAGCAAAGATGTAGGAGTGAAGAGGGGTGGGGAGGAAATAAGTCTGAAGCAAGAGGAATAGTTTTGAAGGCAGTAGAAAAGACATTGGATTTTATGCTAAGTGGTTTGGAAAGTCCCCGGGTAATTGTGAGCAGGGGAAGGACATGATCTAATCACACACACACATACACACACACACACACACACACACACTTTCCAATATTCCTGTTTTCAACCCACAAAGATTTGTTAACAACCTATGCTCTCCATGGGGTACAACGTTGGGCATTCATTGTTGCCATGTGTGCCCTCCAATCTATTGAGGGTTTCCTCCAACAGACAAAGTGGAACTAAAGGGAGGGTCAAGGGAAAGCTCATCACAACAATTCATTCACATTTTATAGCATCTTCTCACACATGATCTCCATTGGACCCCCATAAAAAGTAGAAACCTTATTAAGAAATGTGAGGCAACTATGGTTATCATTATTTTATAGATAAGAAAATGTGGAATTAAATTTCCTTGAACAATTATACATCAGTGGAGAGTAAAATAACTAGGACTAGAACTTAGATATTCTGCTGCTGAGTCCAAGGCTATTTGTTATACATGAGTTGTCTCTCAAGAGAAACCTAGACTATTCTCCTTCCTTCTCCCAATTCTCACTCATCAGAAGCTAAAATAAAATTGGACAAAAATGTAATAGCATAGAAAGTCCTAAATGGAAGATATGAATTATTTGTGAAAAGAAGAGAGCAGTATACTATATCGTTCTTCTAAAACCAGAGCTATGACATTTGTTTTATAGCACCTTGAAAAATACTGAGCAAACATGTCCTCAATACAAATAATTGATTGATTAAGACAGAGAGAGAAAATAGGAAAAAAAACTGGAAATTTTGTATCAGGAAAAAACAGTATTCATTGCACTCATAATCTCCTTTAGACTTCACAAAGATGAAAGTTACATGCATTTAAAAATATTTTTCATATATACTTCAACCTTAAATAGCTGTAATATTCTTTATGGACAGGTTCATGTAACACTATTTGGGAATAAAACCTAACTTTCTTGTGAGAGAAGGGTATATGAAAGGTCTGCATTCAGAGCTACTTTTAAGACTAAATAATTGCCATTTTATTTCAATGTATACTGAGCACCAATTAAGTAATTGATATACTCTGTTAGATACTGGGAGTACAAAGATAAATCAGACTATCACACAGTATTTTAGTAGACCATGTTCTTATAATATTAAAAATGTGAAGGGAACCATTATTTCTAACATAAATCAATAACTTTATTCACTATTCCCTTTCCTCTGCCTTTTCCAACATCCTGTCTCTGCAACCTTCACCTGAAGCCCACATGGCTCCTTTTCATACTCTTCTCCCACAATTTCCCTACCCACCTATCCCATCTCTACTTGATCTCCCCTACTACCGCCACCAAAAAAGAAAAAGGAAAAGCAACCCGATAGGAGCAATGCTCTGGAGCAGGTGGTGGCCTCTGCCTGAACAGATCCTTTATTCTCCACTTGGCAGAAGGAAACAAAAACTCCTTAAAATAGCCTCTGGCTAGAGGAAAAGAGCTGCCTGAACTTAATGGTTCTGAATGTTTGTCTTAGAGGAGTCAAATATGGCAGAAAAATATTAAAGCCCCACTGGGCCCGCTACAACATCAGAGGACACAGCACAGGGGTCAGCCACAGAAATGGACACTTGAGTCCACGGGAGCAACTATTCCAGTGGAGGCCAGAAAAATCAGATTGGGGGTAATTCAAATGGGTCTCTTTTACAGTCTTTTTAAAATTCTGAAATTGTTGACATCAGCAAAATGTACACTAGGAAGCTCCAAACTCTTATTCTCCGATGGAAATACTAAATAAATAAATTAAAACTGACTAAAATAGTTTTATAGACACTCTGGAAATTACTTAAGTATCTACACCAACCAAGCACATTCAATCAAATAAAGCCATGTGCAATATGTTAAAATTTTTCATGGAGATTTTATTCACAATTGCCTCATCCAGTTTGAAGAAAGCAGCAGTCTAGTCAGTCCCTAAGACCATTCAGTGACCTGAAGAGAACCAAGCAAAGCAAATGTTAACTTTCTAACCTGTCTGCAAGCTGCTTGAGGGACTGGTCTATGTGCCACTCAACCTGAAGCGCAGATGGACTAAAGTATTTCAGCTCTCAGGCTACGAAAAGCAGTAGGAAGCAGTGGGCATGACTCCTAAAAACTGCAAGGAGTCTACAGATCTTCATTCATTTGGTAATAAGTGATTAAGGACAGGCGATACAATAGAACAGCTAAAGTCCAAGGAGAAGCAGGGGTGAGACTCCTAGGAAAATTAAAACTGTTATAATCAGTCAGGAATACTGGGAAATTAGCGGGGGTGGGGGGCACACATATGGGCCCACAGAAGATACATGCACCAAAAAAGCCTGAGAGAACCTTAAACTTTTACACTGGACTTATTAGTGAAGGTCATTCTCTTATAATGTGTCCAGTCAGCAAACATTGGGAGAGGTGGTCCAAATTTCTACAAAAGATCATAAGGTAAACAAAGGAACAGGAAAAGATAACACATTCAAAGAAACAAAATAAATTTCCAGAAAACATGACTGAAGAAACACATTTTAGACATACTAATCCATGCCATTAAAACAACTTTTTTATAAGCTGAAAGAGATAAAAAACAAAAAAATAAAAAATACATTTAAAAATCCAGAAAATGATATTTGAACAAAATGAGGATATCAACAAAGTATAAAAAGGAAAACTACAAATTCTGTATTTGAGAAATATAATAATTGAATTGAAAGATATACAAAAGAACTCAAAAAAAAAAGTATCAGTGTACCTGATGAAAAGCCATTGGAATTTATTGAATCTGAGGAGAAAAAGGAAAAAGAAGAAAAGAAAACAGAGCCCAACAGCCTTATGGAACATTATAAAAAGACTAATATACATACAACTCATGGGAGTCCCAGAAAGAGATGAAAGTCAAAAAGATTCAAAGAGCTTATTTAAAGAAATAATTGCTGAACATTTCCACAAATTGAGAAAAGACATGATTATACAAATGCAAGAAGCCCAATTTACTCCAAATAAAATAATCTCAAAGAGACCATACCAAGGAATATTCTAATCAAACTTTTAAAAGACAAAGACAGAGACAATATTGAAAAACAACAAGAGAAAAGTTAATCATCATATAACAAAGATTCTTAATAATATTTTCAGCAGATTTCTCAACAGAAGCTTTTCAGGCAAGAAGGCAGTAGGATCATGTATTTAAAGTACTGAAAGAAAAAAAATAAACTGTCAACCAAGAATTCTATATCTGGCAAAACTGCGTTAAAAGTGAGTGAAAAATTATGATAAGCAAAAACTGAGGGAGTTAATTACCACTAGACCCACCCTACAAGAAATATAGACGGGATCCTTCAAGTTGAAATGCAAGGATGCTAGATAGTAACTTAAAGTTATATAAAAATATCAAGGTTTTTTTTGGTAAAGGTAAATATATGGATAAATATAAAAGTCTCTTGAGAAAAACATTAATAAAAATTTATCAGATTGTGATTAATTCACTTGCTTAATGAACATCATCTCAACCCAGAGAGTTATAGACATCATTACAATCACAAGTGATGTAAAGGTGTTCCGACTTAAAATTATTTCTCTAGGGTAGTTAGAAAAGAGAAATGACAAAATTGCTGTCACAAAAATAATTCTTAATCTACCACAAGGAATTTCTGAACAAATGGACTGAAGCACACCAATACTGATATTGGTAAAATAACCTTACATTAGCCAGTATGTATGCAATGAAAACAAAGAAAATAAATATGAACTATAAATATATTATTTGAAATAAAACTACATATGGCTATTAATAAAGAATAAGATAATATTCTATGGAGAAAATTTACAATGCTCTTCTAAAATTGTTAAATAAAGAATGACTTTATGTGAAGATGGAGTAATAAGAATATACTGGGTTTTTGTTTATATCTAGTTCCCTGATATTTTTTCAACAATCACCACCTTGTTGTCCATGTCCATGAGTCCTTTTACCTCTTGCCTCTATTTGTACATTTTGTTATTTTTAAATAATACTGTATGTATCACTTTAATTTGCTGTACTAGAGTAATAATTATGAATAATATGTATTGTTTTATAGACTTAATGCTTTATATATTTATAAGTGTTTATCCTTGAGATGAATTAAATATTATTTAATTCTATTGAATTTTTTTAAGTTTTGAATGCTGACATTTTGCTTTATAAAATACTAGTGAGCAAAATAAATTCTTCTATATGGTCCTTTTGCTCTAAAATGACTATGGCTATATCCTAGAGAAAGTGCAAGAGACAAACATGTGAGATGGTTTTATTGCTAAGGTGAATGGGGTAAGTAGTTTGCTCAGTCATACAGTAACAACAAAAAGGGACATGTTATGATATTAGTAGATTTGATCAACTACTAATTGAGAGGTCCCAGTCCATGTCATAGCACATACATTTAAATTTTGCCACATTTCACAAGTAAATAATTTTTATATAACTATATAATATTTGAGTTGAGTTGTAGTAACGTTTGACTATTTAACATAGTGGTGTTATGTTCTTCAGTATTTAAACATTTATTCATTTCAACTTTGCAGCCTTTTTTCTTATTCTTCTTGCTAATATTTATAGCAGGTACGAGTTAACCCCATAGGCTTTTCCCCTATGAATATAATATCAAGTGATTAAAATAGAACTGGGAAGGATTTGCATAGAAGAAAATGCTTGAGATGACTTTTGAAGAATAAGTCTTGGGTGGTGAGTTAAGAAGATTGGAAATGTTATTCCAGGTGCAAGGAACAGAATGAGCAAAGAAACTGAGTGACATTAAGAGTAAGCTGTATACAGCTAGACTACAAGCTGTTTCATGTTATGGAAATGGGAAGTCTTCAGCAAAAGATAGAGAGATTAAAATGGAAAGATAGCAAGTGGAAATGGTGTGAAAAGCTTTGTTTGAAAGGGCTTAGACTTTATACTAGGAGAGGATCTCCATGAATCACTTTTTGCAGTGTAGTGATTCATGGAGAGCCAAGTATGACAGAACCAAGTATACATTTCATATGGACCACTTTGACAGCTAAGTGGAGGTAGAATCAAGGCAACAAACTAAAGGCAGAACATAAGTTAAAATAGTATTGCCATATCTGAAGATAATGGTCTCCAAAGAGAAGTGTGTGGAATATATTTCTCCCAAAGAGAAGAGTACAAAACAATTTATTTGGAGAAAAAAGGAAATAAATTTTTGGCATTCCTTTTATAATGTACATAATGTATTAAGACAACAGTTTGTTTATAATGATATAAACTAGAGGCAAAGGCTCAAAAACATTTATCAGTTGGGGTGCAGGAAAACAAAAGCTTATGGACCCCATTGTTCTGGGTAAGTTTGTTGGGTTTGGAGCCAGTGATTTTGCTGCTGGAGACATACAGATTTAGTTGTGAAATGTTTAGGAGGTAATATCATCAGTGTTTGATGGTTGTTTGAACATAATAGTTATAGTTATCAAGTATATGCATATGAACATTCCTGTATGCTAGGCAGAATGCAAAGCTAGAAGTGAATCTAGGGTTTCGAAATGAAGCAGAATAAAGCAGCTCCATAACAGAGGAAGTAAATCTGTGGAAGACAGTGGTATTCTAGTAGCAAATTAAAAGCAGATGGTGGAAGACCATGTGAAAATTCTCTCTCTGATAAATCAAAAAGTACTTTCAAAATTTGTAAGCAAGAAAATATCCTTGAACTGCAGCATAAAACGTTTAGGTTAGCTCACAGAAAGAACTTCATCAGTAATCATTATTAAAAACTATGTGGTAACACAAAAAGTCATTGTTTCTGTCTGCTAAGTTTTACAGGTTTATCTGGTGTTCATACAGAGAACACACAAAAACATCTTCTATGGTTCAGTGTTTTTCTCCACTGTCAAAAAGTTTACATGGTGAGTTTAATACCCTAACTCACAATCTTCCTTACTGCAGCTTATCACTCATGGTCATCTTAATTAACTCTTTGATAATTCAGGCTTATATACCATAAAAAGTTAAAAGATTAAAGATATTTAGGGGGAACATGTTTTCACTATTGCAGAATAGAGGACTGAATGTTTTACAGAAATCACATATGTCTTTTGATCCAGTTATCAAAAACTCCAGTTTCTGTAGGAGTTAGGGTATGTGTCTAAGCAATACTAAATGTTCTGATATCATCAGGGTGAGAACTACACAAGCTCACCCAGATGTGATTAGTAGATATGGCTGCCTCTGCTATGACTTAGGGCTAACAAAAGTAGTCACACACCCAAAGCATATTTCCCAGTTGTTTGCTACATACTCTAAAATTCATAAGTCTAGGATATTTCAGTAAGAAGGAAAAAAAAGTCTTCGTCATCTGGAGGTCACTGCTAAACCGTATAACTATACATTAACCTGCAAGAGAACAAAGGCCCTGGGAACTGTCTTCAATCTTATTCTTGACCATATCAACATAGGTAACTCATTCTCATCAGCCAGCTGTAACCTTGGGAGACATAAAAAGCCAACCTTGAGGAGATAAGATATGGGAACCAAGTAAGCTAAGGGAAAGTTATGTCTCCTGTTTCACAACAGCCACCAGAACAGGCCTTAAACAAATTACTGGGATCTCTTCACCCAGGATATTCTAAGCTAATAAAGACTGTAGGATAAGCAAGACTATATAAATACGTGTGTTTATACAGTAGAAACTCAGTTGAGAACACAGCTTTCTTATATACTGTTTGTACTTTAAAATAATTCAAGACCACTCTAACTCTTGGTAATTAATAATAATTAGCATTAATATTAATTATTATTAATAAATGTTATTAATCATTATATTATAAAGTTATAATTATATAATTCTTAATTATAACATAAATATATTAATAATATTAATATTGTTTTAGCTGGTAGCTGGATGACATATTATGCATCTAGAGGGCACAGTCCAGGATAAAGTTTAGCTTAATTTCCTTCAAGTTGTGATCCTGAAAAGGTAGTATTTGGTAAAATACTTGTTGTTCTCAAGCATGCGTATGGGAGAATTTGCAATGAACAACAATAGTTACCATTAATTTTCAAGGAATCTTATTAACTTTTGACTCCATAATATAGCTAACTGCACCAAAGAATGTATGTTCACTATACTTTCTCATCTCACCCTCAAAAAACTCACTTGACAGATGAGAAAATTGAGGCTTGATGAGGCAAAAGTTACAAAACCAAGATTACACAAATAAGACGCGTCACTGGGATTAGGGCACTAGTGGCACCAGGTTAACTGGGATTTTAACCTAGGTCTGAATGTTCACAGATCCTTCTTGGATCCATATGGAATGATTCATTTTGTATATATTTCTTGTCATGTATTGAGAGTATTTAATGTTCCAGGTAAAAGCCCAAATAGATATAAATTGGAGATGAGTGCCTTCAAGGAGATTATAAACTAAATGGTGGATTAATGGTACATACAAATATACAAACTGTAAGTCTGAGGAGCCGGTGATTGTGCTACTGAATTTGAAAAGTTTGTCTTCTTTCCTTTATAAAAGTACAGGTTCTTTCATGACCAAGACTACAGGCATATTCTGTTCAGTGCAAGAACACAGGTTTCAGGACATGAAGATATGGGTAAAATGCTCCATATTGGGCCAGTGTGGCAACCCTATTGAATGGACCTATATTTCCAGTATGGTAGCATGTTACCACTGTGTCAGTGTAGATCTTTGGGAAGTCAAGGCAGCACTTGACATGAAAGATTTGGGGGCTTGACATTTCTTGTGAGTAAACAGAAAGAGAATAAGAGCAGACAGAAAGAGAGTTTAGATTTCAAGTCTAGTCTAATACTTGTGAAAGATATAGAAAAGGAAGAATTGAGTAGGAATGCCCTCATACAGCAGAGCACTTGTGAGAAATTATCAGCCAGGTCAAAAACAGTAGTCTTCAGACTCAGAGCAAGCACTAGTAGGCCTGTCACATTCAGCCACTGAGTGGAACAGCTAGGGAAAGCAGATCTTCACAAATGGTGGGGGCAGCTGGGGCCACCAGTCAACTCTGTTCCAGGTAGTTCGCTCCCTTGAAGGAGATCTGAGCTGTGCATCTCCATGGCTGCTACATCTAAAATCAATATGCAACAAAGTTCTATAAAATGATTTCCCTTGTCTCCCAGCATACTTGGCAATTCCTCCAATGAGAGGCAAGTAGGCCTGCAGCATTACCCTTCCATTCATCTGAGGCTAGACCCTCAACTTGCTATGATATCTGATGTGTTTTAACCATGAAAAGAATCCTAGGTTTGTTTGTCTCTTGAAAATGAATCAAACTTTTTGCTGAAAATTAAAAGATCTTTGGTGGCCAAATAGGATATTATTGATGAGTGAGAACATGAAGGAGTAAACAAAGAGAGGCAAAACAACTATGTAATGTTAATGTTCACTGGCCAACAGGGTAATTAAGCACTTTATTGGCTGACCCACACCTTGCTTGGTACCTCACCAGCACCTCATTGTATGTAACTGTAAACAATTATTAACCACTTATTGATCAATAGCTGGACCTGTGATAACAATGAGGTATTAGAAATAGTTCCCATCCAAGACACTATTAAAAATGACTACCACTTGTAAAGAGTTCTTGTAAAGAGTTCTGCAGTTTACAGTGTATATTTACATAATTTTAACATGTGAAACTTGTGAAAAAGGATATACCCACATCATACTTTGTGATAACTCAATTTTGTTGTAATAGATGAAAAGATTTAATTAATAGATATTCAGACTTGACATACAGTCTCTCTTCTTCCCTCTCTCCATGTATACAGGGTAGAGCAAAAGTAAGTTTTACAGGGTAGAGCAAAAGTAAGTTTTATAATACAATAATTAGTTAATATTACAATAAAACAAGAATAAATTATTTCATGTACTCACAATTGTAAACCTACTTTGCTCTACCCTGTATGTGGAATATATATATATATATATATTATATATATATATTGTATATATTCATTCCTCAACACTAATGTCTAGGGTCTATTGTGTTCTCTGACATATGTGGAGCATTCAAAGAGACTAAGTAACTTGCTCCTGGTCAAACAACAAATAAATTCTTCAGCCAAAATTGAAGGCAGAACTACCTCACCCCGAAGCCAACACTCTTTCTACTGCATGGCAGTGCCAAATCTCAAAAGCAGTTTATGAATTCTTGAGGCCTACATAGTGTAGCAAACCCATGTCCTCGTGGAACCATTTAATAAAGAAAATAGAACTCCTTAAGACAAATTGATGCTGCGAGGTTGTCCAGCATAGCTATCATTTTTAGGTCAAATACACCTTCATATTCTGATAGTCTAGTAGATACTGTCATATAACAAAATATAAGATTATTCATATTTTAACATGGAAAAATATTACTTAAATCTATACAGAGTTCAACAAAATCATGTTATTTTTCTATAATTCACATACCCCCCAAAATAAGAATAATGTCAAGTAGCATGAAATATTTCGAAAGATATCTCTGAATAAACCACGAGAGTCCACAGTCACTAATTCTTAACATAATTCAAATGTTGTAAAATCTTGAATCATGAATTGGACAATTGTTTTTCTTCACTGACTTTGGTTTACTGAAGCATGGCTAAATGTATTAACTAAATTCAATTCAACAAATATTTATTGACCACTTACTACATAAAATCTGTTACCAAAACCCTGGGTAGTGGGCAGGGGAGATGGGATTTGAAGAAAAATATGGCATAGCCCCTGACCTCAGGGAAGTTTGCAATTTTATATGGGAGAAAAGTCATATACAACTGAAAACAAAATAAGTCATAATTTGAAAATTTATAAAGTACTAACACACACAATGCATTTTAGGAACATATGAAAAAGAGATCTTACTTTTTATGGAAGGAATTTAAGAAGGTTTGAGGATTTAAACCCAACTCCTGGTACCAAAATTTGTATTTGTTATATATCATGGTGTAATGGCCACCAAAGTTTTTGTGCCTTAAACATTTATGTTATCAACAGTTTTTACTACACATCCTGGTACAGCTTAGTTGGAAGCTCCTGCCTCAAGGTCTCCCACAAGGTTGCTGTAAAAGTGGTATCTGGGCCGCAGTTTCTTCTGAAGGTTCCTCAGTGGGAGAATCTCCTTCTAACTCACTTACATAATGGCTGGCAGGTTCCAGTTTCTCTCGGCTATTGGAGTGAGAACCTAAGGTCCTCACTGCTCATTGGCTAAGGGCCTCCCTCAAATCCATGCCATCTGGGCCTCTCCATAGCATAGCTCCCAAGATGACAGCCAGCTTCCCTCCAAGCGAAACAACAAAAGAGCAAGAGTAAGAGATGCATCAGTCTTTGTGTAATTGAATCCCAGGAGTGACATTTCATCCCAATGTTCATTAGAAATGAGTCACTAGGTCCAGCCCACACTCAAGGAGATGAAGTCAAGAGTCAGGATCACTGGGGCCCTCTCAGAGGCTGCATGCTAGGGTGTGCCCTGAAGGATAGATAGGTACAATTTTAACTGATATATATGGAAGACTTGAGGAGTACAGGTTTTAGAAAGAGAATGAGTACATACGCCCAGGTAAGGTCACATAGGGGTTTGCTTGAAAAAAACAAATAGTTATTCCAGCTTGGTGGAAACATGAATGCAGAATATTAGAGAAGAGGCCTTGTCACAGGTAAGTTAAATAATGTGATGCTAACAGTTAAAGCTTTATTATCTTAGATTTAAAGAATTGTTTATCTTTAACATAACAGTAACAGGATAGAAACGTGCTTCAAGAAAATTAGCCTTGAATTCCCGTGGAAGATACACTTGATGTACAACACATGGTGTGAAGGCAAAGAGTACTGTGAGGAAGCTGCCCTAAAAGACAAAGAGAGAGCCACTTTTGTGACCCAACTAGAAGAGCTGCAATGGGAGGGAAGAGGAGGACTTATGAAACAGCATACCTATGTTCTACAGTATATTTCCTATAAATTCATTTCCTATAAATGTTTTTTTTTTCAATTTCTGAGTCTCAAAACACCTTATGTTATTATGGATTTTCAAAGGTTTTTCAGTTTCTATTTTTTTTTTTCTCCTAACTCTTTCATGCCCTGCTTTAGGGCAACTGTTACCTATTGAATATCATGCTAGCAAAAACATTTGATCTGAACCTTGCCCATTTGCCTCTGCTGCCTCAAAGGAAACATATGACCTGTCTTTGATCACACTTTTTTCCTAAAATGAAAACATCCTCCAATATGTGATTGTTATAAAAGGTGAGTGTGAAAATTTGGGGATAAACCACATTTAAGCCCAGGGACTCAGTTAAAGTTAATAAAAACATATTGGGAAAAGAGAAACTGTAGCAAAGTTTGGTGGCTATTTAATTCTTTTGCTAACCTCAGAAAACCTGCCCGGCCTCAATCTAGACAAAAGCTGGAATGAGCACTCAATTAGTAGCTGTTTCTCAACATTTTCTACAATTATCTAGTAAAGAAAGTAAGAATCTCAGAACATAAATTTGTTCCATTCTGGAAGCAACTATCAATGAGTCAGTCAGTCAGCCTTATTATTCAAATCGTCAATGTGATGCTTGTAAAATGAAACAAAGGCCTCTTGTTAATGATAAACATTACAATGCAGCGACTTCTCACATATGTCTCCACACACACACATGGTGAACCATTCGCTGAAGTATAAATGAGACAACCAAGTGACAGTTCAGATACAAGAAAAATAGGCAAAGCCTAAAAGAGAATGGATTATCCAGTTACTACTCTTGACATTATTGCCGCTTTTAGGGAACAGCTGACTTTAGTCATCAGTTTCCATCATTTGTTCTATTTTCTTTTGCAGACTTCTGCTATGGAATGCTTCACCAAAGATGCTGGGTAAAAATCAGAAATAGATAAAAGTCTAGAAACCATCCTTTAAACTAGCACCCCCCTTCCTTTAATTTCAAGAAGGGATGAAGTTCTTAGGGGGTTCATCTTTTTACAGATCATTCAGTGGCAGAGACTGGAAATCTCCTGCATCAACAAGGTCACCGGCACATTCACCCCAGCCGGAGTCTCCTGGAGTGCTGCAGGCTGTGAGCAAAGGAACAGAGGCCCAGAAACAGCTTGAGAGATAAGCTTCTAGGACTGAAGGCAGGGTCAGGGCTTCTGGAAATGTAAAAGCAGACACACATCACCAGAAGTATTACAGTTAGCACAACTCACATATGTTCTTGTATTGGTCTCCTTACATTTGGACATATTTTTTCTCTTCAACACAAAGAACAAGTTGTGCACATTCTAGCGGCATCCTGCAGCCAGATTTGCTTGTTGAACAGTACCTGTTACAGAACCTCTATCACCTTTGCAGACTCTTTGTTTCTAGTTTTAACACTCATCTCACCCTGACTCTCCTTGATTCACATGCCAAAAAATCTCTCATATTCCAGACATCCCATAAAATACATGGGCATCAGACATCCATTGTCAATGACACCTAGTAGACGACCTACTTATTAAATGCAAATAGCATATGGCTTTCTACAAGATCCTTGAGATCTACTGTGTACTTGGTCTCAGCTCTCCTTGGACCAACATTTTTAGATATTCTCTTCTTTCACTCATACATGCCTCTCTGAGTACATTCCAAGCAGCATTACCTCTAAAGGACTCAACAAATACCATAAACATGGCATGGTGTCTAAAACTGCAATATCTTTTCTGAATCTCACAACTCATCAAGTTGCTATCCAGGAGAGTGAAAGAGTCATCCTGCTTAAATAATGCTACTTGATTATCAACTGCTCAAACAGCAGTATTTAAGCGATTACACCCACAAATTATCTGACCGCCTTGTGTGTTATATTTATTCACACCAGCCTGATGAACGCCAAGACCATTGTGAATAACGTTCAAAATGTGGTGTGATTGCTGAGGAAATCAATACGCTGGCACAAAGAATGTCCCTGATCTCAGCTTTGAGAAAAGCACACATACTTTAATTCAGTTATTTTCAAGTGAAGGACAGTATCCATGGACTCCCTACTCTGTAAAGAGAATGTAAGATATCTTATTTTTTAGCTAGTCTATACATTTGGCCATCTTAAGAAATAAGTTAAAATGCTGGAATGCAGGAATGCAGGAATCAAAGTTATGTGGAACAGCCACTGTACTTAATTCTCTGACCTATCATTATGCAGACTTTTCCAGAAAGCACACGCCACTTGTTTGTAGGTCACACTTCTTCACAACTAGCACATGATACTCCTTTACACTGTAATCAGGTAGCCCTGGCTGGTGTAGCTCAGTTGGTTGGAGCACCATCCAGTAGACCATAGACCAAGAGGTGGAAGGTTCAATTCCCAGTCAGGGCCTATTTCTAGGCTTCAGGTTCCACTCCCAGTCAGGGGGCACAGAAATGGCAACTGATTAATATTTTTCTTCTCACATTGATGTTTTCCTATTTCTCCTTTCCTTTCCTTTCCCTAAAATCAGTAAATATGTCCTCAGGTGGGGAGTAAAAATATTAATAATATTATTTTATTTTACAAATAAAATAAGTTGTGCCCTGGCTGGTGTGGCTCAGTGGATTGACTGCTGACCTGTGAACAAAAGTATCACCAGTTCGATTCTCAGTCTAGGGCACATGCCTGGGTTGTAAGCCAGGTCTCCATAGGGGGTGCTTGAGAGGCACCCACACATTGATGTTTCTCTCCCTCTCTTTCTCCTTCCTTTCTTCCCTCTCTAACAAAAATTAAACAAACAAAATATTTTTTAAAATGTTTACAGGTAATTCTATTCTCTAGCAAAGTAGATGAAATAATAAGTTTACTCAGATATGAAGAATTTTTCTCAACGACAATCATCTTAACAATATATTTTCTTCAAAATTAACTATTCTTCTGTTCTGTGAAAACACTGTTACTGAAGTCTTGCTCTCCTCACCCTAAAAGAAGGAAAGTAAAGACAGATTCATGTTAGAGAAACAGCTGAAAAGGTTAAAAAAATCCAGACAAAATTTTCAAATATTCTAAAGTGACATAAAGGTACCAACATATATTTGATCCTGAGTACATCCAAACCTAAAATTGTGCATCCTGACATTTATATTATAGACAATCATTTTTAAAAAACTTTTAGAGACTGGGAACTTAATGAAGGTTCCTTGAAAAATTTCCAGATTAAAAGAGTACCACTTAGATAGATTATTTTTAATCAAATGGCAATTGGTAGCTCTGGAGCTGAATGTACAGTCAGCATTCAGCTGGTCATGGAAAGGTATTCTTTTATCACAAGAGATACTCTATAGGCATTAATGGATTTCAATTGCTTTTCAGTTATAATTTAACATCTTAAGTTTCTGCATGAAATAATACTTAAGTTGATGTGCTGATACATGCTGTGAACATTATTCATAAAGACCAGCACAGAAGCCCATTTTTATACTTTTCCATATAAGAGTGACAGTTTTTAAGATTTTTTCTCTTCTATTGAAAGAGCATGTTACTTATTTCTAATAGCACTGGCTAATATACCCTGAGGACCTATTATGTGCCAGAATCTTTAACTAGACTATCTCTAATTTTCACAAGGTGATACTGTTGTCCCTAGTTTTGCTGAGGCTCAGGAAGCTGGTACAGGCAGAGCTGGGGTCCAGTCCCTGCTCATCTCTTCCCTAAGGGCACGCTCCTTCTTCTACCCACTCTGCCCAGGTAAAGAACATTTCCAACTCAGAGTTTTAAAGAAAGGGATGCAGAACAATGTCAACAGTTACATTTCCTTATGCTTATCTACAGGGAATTTCAGAGCAAGCCATAGCTTTTTTCATACCCTTTTCCAACTTAAGCTCAAATGAATTCTGTGCAGCAAACAGGTAAAAACATGAACACATAGATGAATATACACATTTACACACATATCCCAGAAACAAATTTTCAGAAGTTATAAATAACTGAATAAACAGTTAGTATTATAGCATCAGCATTTTAAAAATATAATTTTCAAGTACATACAAAGTACTGTGCTAGGTATTATGTCAATTAAAACAGATGTAGACTTCACAAAAATCAAAGCACATGTAGACACATATGCAACTTTATCTTAAGCAAATGACAACAAAAAGCACAAAATCATAGTACACATGACTATAAAACATTAGTAATTAACACAATGTAAATTGTGGACACTGTATATTTGAACTTTCTTGAGCCAATTTAAAAATTTCACTTAAGGTATGTGGGAAAGATTTTAAGGAAGGGGTATAATTTTCAAAAGTTCTTTAAATGATGGGAGGGAAGCACTTTGCAATATTGGGAGAAAATCAGGTAGAAAGTACATTCTGAATGAAGAGGCTTAGAGTGTGTTGAAAAGTGGGTGGTGAGGAAGTATTCTGCTAAGAAGTGGAGGAGGCATTTATTATAGGCAAAGGATATGTCAAAATTACCCTTTTTAAATAGATGAATTAATGTTTAAACTCATAAAGGATCCAGTTTATTGAAAATTATTGAGTCCCTTATGGAAAGCCAATAGTGATTACAACCGAGAGAGCTGTCGTACCGTAGTCTCGTATGTATATGCCATATGTGTTTATCTTTTTCACTAGCCTACTTACATGCGATAATACAGCAGCTTTCAAGATGAACATTTGACAAGCCAGCTCACCACCGACTGACACCTCCATTTCAGCTGGCCTGACATATATAAAAAGAAATTGAATGTTTATCCGTGTGCTTTCCGGATTTGACATATGTGCTATATAAGAGTCACAGAAGGAAACTTCAGAAAAGAAATTAAGGAATGTACTTGTCAGTTTATTAATCAAAGTTTACCTGCTTCACATTACATGGAGACAAATTAAGCTGGCTACTATGGTACTTCGAAAACATCTGCTAACAAAGTCAGAAGTAATGATAAACAAACGAGTTCCCTTTGTGGTTGATTTCCATCCAGCTGCATTTAATTATAATAGTGCTATCAAAGAAAGCTCCCCATTAGCTGCTAATTCAGAATGACTTCAGAAGGAACTCCCAGAGCTTCCAGTGATATCCCTCCAACTCCAACAACTTTCTAATCTCTGCCAGTGTTTGTGAAGAGCCATATTATAGAAGTTTGGTTATCATTTCTGGCTGTTATTAACTGCCATGGCCATATGCAGTGCTTTTCTTCCCCAAGACTAACTTTAATGTGACCAATTAAACTTTGTAAATGGCAAAATTTATGACATTCATATTTTGTTCCAACTTTAGGCTAAGATAAACCACCTTAATAAAGGAGGGAAAATTTTATTTTAATGCATTTTTAAAACCGTATTTTTCAATTATAGTTGATAGTCAATATTATGTTAGTTTCGGTTAGTTTCATAGAGTGGTAAGAAATTAATATACCTTACACACAGGTGGCAAACACGAGTCCTACAGGCCAAATCTGGCCCTCCACCCTGTTTTATCCGGCCCGGCACCCTGTTTCTAGCTGGTAGCAGTGCCGAGCTCCTTGCCCCTAGTTAAGGAGTAGTTACATTTTTACAGTCCTAAATTACATTCGGCCCTTTGAAGGCAACAGCAAGGCTGATGTGCTCCCCAGTGAAAATGAGTGTGACACCCCAAAGTAATCACCCAGTAAGTCTTGTACCTACCTGGCACCATACATGGTTATTACAACATCACTGATTATATTCCCTATGCTGTACTTTATACCCCAGTGACTATTTTGTAACTGCCAATTTGTACTTCTTCTTCCCTTCACCTTTATCACCCACCATATTTCAAGTAAAATGAAACCTGTCATGTTATTTAGCAATCTACAGTCACTACAGTAAAAATTATAAGTGACACTGGTTTTTCTAATTTAGGTTGAATTGGCTTTTGAATAAACATATATCCAAAGCCTCTCAGGGCAACTATACTTCTACCCAACTCAATACTGAATCATCATCCAACTTTGCCTATCGATCAGCACTGGTTCCTACAAATTACCCAGTGCATAGTCTCCCTTTGAAAGTTCATAGTTTGAGACAGGCAGGTAGAAATATCAAAAGTAGCACCTATTTTTTAAAGCTTTCCCAAATACAGAAATGAGTACTTCCTCACCCAAATCTGGTTTTTGCCTGGCCAGGAAGCAAACATAAAATCAAAAACTTGCATGTGCAATCAATTCACAGCTATATGTGTGCCTTTGCCAATTCAACCTGGGAGCACACTACACCTCATTTATTTGTCTTGTGGTGACCCAGTAAGGCACAAGTTAAAAGTAAAAATGTATAACCTAGGAAAGTATTTATGATCATTTGTTACTGACCTCTTTAACAAAACAATAAGCCACAAGAAGAAAAGTTTCATAAAGAAAATAATGAAGGCAGAGTAACTCAGAGTGGGAATGGTAGGTATTTGCCAGAATTGGATCTGGCCAACCTCCCAAGACCCATGTCATAATGTGTTTTGCTAACATCTGCAAGAACTTATTTGATCATGGAAGGTGTTTGAAATTTGGAGAGAATGGAGGCAATTTTTGCTGACTGAAATGTTAATACCTTTGGAAGCTTTTGTTTATGTGTTTGTTTGTCTCTTTGTTTTCCAAATAAGAACAAAATAGCTATTAATTAAATGAATGTCTTAAATTCTGAATCTCCTCTGCAATTTCCAGTTCTCAAAGAGTCAGTATCGTTTGTGAGGATTCATTGACTTATCAGGAGGAAAAATGGAAAGAAGAAAAGACACCGTTGCTTTTAAGTGTGCTTTGTGGAAACTTACTTGTAGTCATTCATTAGGGTGAGCATATGACATTAATTTCCCCCTTGGCACAAAGATCAAATCATGTTGCCAATGTTGTTGTTGTGTTTATAACAATGTTTGTGATGACTTGAATGTTGTCCTCCTCCAGTTGGCTTGAGAACAAGCATTATTCTTCTGTGCTTGGTTTTATAAAACTAGGGTATGTCCTATTTCAAAAAGAATGTGCAGGAAAGAGCATGGTTTTTGTGAGAGTCAGTCAAAACTGAGGATTTTCCTAATGTTATTGGGAAGAACTGCAGTAATATCCACAGCCATCCTTTTAATCTAACATTCTTTGGGCTGAGGGCTTGGACAAATGCTGCCCTCTCTTCAAATCATACATCTCCTATCTCTTCCTTTATTTTTTTCTTCAGAAAACCTGTAAGATTTGCCATGGAATAAACATTTTGGAGAGAGGACGACCCTCTCCAAACCTTTTTATATTCCAGTACAAAGGGCCTTCAGAGTAGGCTAGTGTGTCAATGCACTTTCTCTAATTATTAAGCTCAGTGTCTTAATTTTAAAGAATATTTGGTACTAGAACTCATATTTTCCTCAATAGCCTTGACCTACCCACAGGTGCTAGTTATTCTTCTTATAGCTTAATCCCTGAGCTTGCAAATATACTCACAATATATATGTTTCCACTTAAGGACATTAATCAACTCTCTAAATTTTACCATTATATAACTACATTAACTAAACAGAAAAAGAAGTTCATATGATTTTCAGGAAGTTTCGGTAGGCAAAATGAGCCCTCAACTATCGTCCAAAGCTGTGCAGATATACTGGCAGATACAGGATGGTGAGTGGGCCATCTCTTGCCCCTGACCTTTCCATGCCTCAAGTTACATGTCTATAGTTGAGGGGTTATACTCACCTTAATCTCATTCTTGCCTTTCTAACATTCACTGAGAAAATTGACAAACAAGTACATTTTACACTCTGCACATAAGGAAAGATCCATTGTGAAATATATTAGAATCTGAATGCAGAAACAAATGGAAGAAGTGGCCTACACCAGAGGTCTTCATTTGTAGTATGTGTATCTATAAAGACCTAGAGTCAGTTATATGTGGTTCACAGAAGCAGAAATATAGCCTATTATCCCATATATTCAACACACCATTCAACCACAGCAGTTCCAGTGTTATCTACTTTTTATATTGCAATTCAGAACATGAATTTATTCAGAAAAAAATGTTTACTGGAAAATAAATGATGGCCACTCATCTAGTTCAATACTCTCAGTTTACAGGAGGAAAAAGGAAACTCAAAGATATAAGTGACTTGCCTGTGTCCAACATTGACCAGCAAGAAGATCAGTCCACGGAAAAGATTAGTATGTCTCTGCCTGCAAGTTCAATGCTGCCTGTTTTGAGGGAATGCAATAGGAAAAACATTAACAACAATGATTTATTATGTTTAGACCCACAACTAAATTTTAGTACTGTCTATCATCTTATCTTTACCTAGTTGTTGGACTCGATCAAATGTTTTGTTTCTCTTATGAATTTTTTTTTACTTCACAGCATTTCACATGTATTTCTAGTGAATCAATTTATGGACCTCACAAAGTCATAAGGTTACAAGTTGCTCTCAGAGAACTAGGAACAGTTTATTTAACTTATTTGGCATGCTGCTTATCACATCAATATGTAAATGTGATTGCTTAATAAATACCACTTATTGATGTTGACTTCATCTGCAACTTCCTTTGCAGTTTAAAATTCAGTTTCAAAATTATTCTGTGAATTTATTTTCACAGTTGCATTTACCCATAAAATGCTTCCTAAATACTTCCTGTGTATACATAACTGCTAACCCTCCTGATTTTCACATGGAATATGGGAAACACAGGTTCGCAATTATATGTGAGTGTAAATATCAACATGTTATTGCAATCCAAGAGAAAAGAAAGAATTTCCAGGTAGGGAGTATGGGAAGAGGGGGGCAAGCATTTTTTGTGGAAGTTGTGGCCTTATAGCTCTCCTGGAATAAAGGGTAGAATTTCACTGCCAGAAATAGAAAGTAGGTTTTCCAGGTGGTATCTAAGATGGTTCAGCAGTCTTAACAGCTGAGGAGGCCATTGTGTTAACTGTGTTAAGTATGCCTGCAACAACAACAACAAAAAACATCCAGATGCTCTATTAACCATCTTCTCTTTTAAACCTCTCCCAGATCTGGTGCTCCCAATTACCCTGCTGCCCTCTCATTGGACTCTGCCTCGCTTCCCATTGGATTGACATTTCATCCAGACTGTTTGCCAGACTTTCAATTTTAGTTCCGGGAATAGACATAGAACTGTCATATCACCTTGCGTCTGCGTTCCTTTGCCTGTATACCAGCCCAATCCCCTTTCACACCAAGCCCAGATCCTTCAACCCCCCTGCCTAGTACCATGCTCCTGAAATATTGTTCGAGAGACAATGACATGAGAAATCAACAAATATTCAGGAATGGTCTTAACAACAACAAAAGTTGGTTTGTTTGTTTTTTTCTGTTTGTCATTCTGTCTAACCATACACTATAATCTTTCTTTTCCCTGTTCTTTGAAGACAAATGCCGCAGACTTCTGATTCATTTCAGTATTTAAAATCTAGTGCAGAACAAAATATAAATTTCATATCCAAATTAAAGTACCTTTCCGCCTACCTGGATCTTGTCTTGTGGCTTGGTTCCTGCCATGGGGAAGGGCAGCACAGTTTGATTTACTTACTTGTTTTTTTTTTCACTTACACTCTCACTGACTCTCTACTGTTATCTCTGTCGTTTCTGTTTCCCCCAAGTCTTGATATTGTTGAGCTCTCAAAGGAAATGGGTGAGGTGAAAGTTGGAGTGACAGTTGTCCAAGTATTGCCCATTGCACATGTAGGATCCTGGGACTGAGCCCCTCTCCTGGAGGTTTCCTGAGATGGATGATGCATTGTATGGCTGACCTGTCTCTCCCTGTCTCTTTCTCTTTTTCTCTCTCTCATCTCTCACTCCTGGCTTTCTGCCCAACACTTTCTTAAGGGTTCAGTTCCCATGACACAGGAGACCTCTGAGGCCTCCACATGATCCAGGGAATATTCACACATCCTTGTCACATAAAACACGGATGGTGTAGGCTGCCCTGGTGCTGCTGTTTCAGCTTGCTATGTGTTTTAGATGCTGCAGTTCACTTCCACTCAAGACTCAACATTTGCGTAAATTCAAATCCATGAGACACACATAAGCTCTCTTAAGAATTTCCTTATGCCCTGGCTGGCATAGCTCAGTGGACTGAGCGTGGGCTGCGAACCAAAGTGTCGCAGGTTTGATTCCCAGTCAGGGCACATGCCTGGGTTGCAGGCCATGGCTTCCAGCAACCGCACATTGGTGTTTCTCTCTCTATCTCCCTCCCTTCCCTCTCTAAAAAATGGATAAATAAAATCTTAAAAAAAAAAAAGAATTTCCTTACCTTTCCCTGCCTGGCGTAGCTCAGTGGATTGAGCACGGGCTGTGAACCAAAGGGTCTCAGGTTTGATTCCCAGACAGGGCACATGCTTGAGTTGCAGGCCAGGTCCCCAATGGGGGCCACATGACAGGCAACCACACATTGATGTTTCTCTCTCTCTCTCTCTTTCTCCCTCCCTTCCCTTGTCTAAAAATAAATAAATAAAATCTTAAAAAAAAAGAATTTTCTTATCTCCCTCTACTCTGATGCTGGTGCCAGCATGGCCTCATGAACTTCTAAGGCTCAGCAAGCTTTCATTGAGAAAGAAAGATGGCAGTCCCCTTTTCCAATAGATATGACGACATCTATCTGCAATTTTCTCATAGTCCTTCTCAATAGGTACAAGGAGAGGAAGAAAACACATCAAAATGCTCTAGCTTTATGGCTACAGTTTATACCTTATTCAATGTACTTTAATATTTATTCATCTTACATTGGTTAGATGAGAGGAGGGGAACTTTGTCTTTTTTTGGAATATGGAGTCACTTTTTGCCTACTCCCCTCAGCTTTGGCTCCTCACACAAAATTCTAAAACAGCAGGGAAAGTTCCATTCAGCATTGTTTACAACAGCATTTGTGTAGGCAGGTAATGACAAAAAGGCTACATGGAGGTGCTAGGTTCTGTAGCAATATAATTATATTCAGGCTATGAGCTAGAAACATTTTTTTTACCAATGCAATGCTAACATTTGCATTATAAAATTGGCTCTTCCATGCTTTACTTATATGTAGATTCTTAAAGTTGCAATATCATTATTACAACAGGCTTTAAATATTATTTTGCTCCTTAATGCATGCAGCAGTCATTTTTGCTGTTCATCAAATACAACCAGTCACTTACTCAGCAGAAGACAGAATTGCACTCCTCTGCCACCTTGGAATTGATGTAGCCACTCTACATACTTTGAACTATAAAATTTAAATGGCAGTTAACATCAAATTACATGGTGAGAAACTTGAAGCTTTTCCACTAAAACTAGGTACTAACTAGGCAAGGATATCTCTCCTCTCGTCACTTTTTTTTTAACATTACCTAGAGGTTCTAGCTAATGTAACAAGACAAGAAAATAAAATAAAAGGTATTCAGACTAGGAAGGGAGAAACAAAGCTGCCTTTGTTCACAGATACACAAACAATGTACTCATCTATGTAGACAATCCCCTCAAAAACCCTCCTGGAACCAGCAAGTGATTATAACAAGGTTGCAGGATATAAGGTTAATATGCAAAAGTCAATCACTTTTCTATACACCATCAATGAACAAGTGAAACTTGAAATTAAAATACAATACCATTTATAAGTATACATAAAAGTATATAGGTATAAATCTAAGAAACTATATACAAGATCAATTGAGGAAAACTATAAAACTCTGACGAACAAAATCAAAGAACTAAATAAATGGAGTGATACATTTCATGTTTATCAGGATAACAACTTGATGTATAGATTCAATGCAATCTGAATCAAAATCCCAGTAAGTTATGTTGTGGATATTAATGAACTCATTCTAAAGTTTATATAAGAGGCAAAAACCCCAGAATAGCAAACATAATATTGAAGAAGAAGAACAAACTCAGAGACCTCATGCTGACTTCTAACTTCTGCTTACTATAAAGCTACATCAATTAAGAAAATGTAATATTGGCAAACAAATATAAATCAGTGGAATGGAATAGAGGGCCCAAAAATAAAACCACATATAGTCAATTGATCTTTGACAAACAACCAAAACAATACAATGGCAATACAATTTGTCTTTTCAACAAATTGTGCTGAGATTACTAGACTTCCTCACACAGAAGAAATGAACCTACAACAGTGCTTACACTTATTAGAAAAGTGAATTCAAAATGGATCATAGAACTACTGCTGATTTCCACTTAGCCTCACCTGGAAAAGTCCTCATTATCATCTTTTTTCCCTATCAGTCTTTCCCCCTAAAATGCATAACTTTAAACTTTGTTCCAAATATGTATCTACTAGGCTGTCTTCCTCAATTAGCCCCCAGCCAATTCTGGTCACAATTTTATTCTGGGTTGCGTCATCACTTATAGACTACCAATCTTATTACTGTAAGAACAGATTTTATAAGTGAAGAAACTAAAACCTATAGTCTAAAACTAAAGCTGTTAGAGGTTTGCCCAAGATCAAAGTTACTATAGGGGAAATCAGAGCTAAAACCTAGCTCTGACTAGCCAGATCCCCTGACTCTGCATTTGTTTCCATGCACCCTATGCCATAGTTTTGTAATCTTGATTGACTGTAAGCTTGATATTTTTCTTAAGTTTATTTATAGAATATTTGTTTCTTCTCTACATTTCTTGGAGATGTGTATACAGACATTTAATCAAAGAATTAGAAAGAACCTTACTAGTTAAATCCATAAACATTACAAAATTTCAGATTCCTTCCTGGTACTAAATATTTTAATAAAAAATGTTATCTTTGTAAATAAACATATCTATATTTCAAGGCAGTAAAACCATATTCAACTGTGACAATAAATAGCCATTTGATACTGCCCAAATTCACAAGTTTTTAAAGATTCCTGCCAAATGTTGAAATAACACATGAATTCCAGTTTTGTTGATAGCAAGTAAAATTTGTGAATATCATAGGGTGGGACAAAGTTTTTAAAGATAAACATTTCTTTCATTGGCAAGTATAGCAGTAAAAAATAAAGTTTTTGAGGGATTTGTTAGATACTTTGGTTGGTAATGAGAATATTGGAAGATATACAATTTCAGGTGCACTACTTTTTCTATCCCCATTTCCCCCTCATTTTCTAAGAAATACATCACTCATAGCAGAGCAATATTTTAGGTCTCCTCAATTTCTTCAAGATTATTCAACCACCTTTCTTATCACCTCTCCATTTCACAAAGAAAAAAAGCCCATCATCTTTCCCCCCAGATCCTTCATTTCTCGAATGATCTGTACTCTTGACAGATACAAATTACTTGAAAGTTTGTGTTAATAGGCACCTGACATCATTTTCCTAAGTTTTCTTTTGACACTACCTTTTAATTAATAGGATGGAGGCTGAATAAGCCTGTCAAATGTTTCAACAAAATAAAAAGGAGTACATTATAAACCCACAAAAGTGCATTGATTGTGTCTACAAAGATACATAATTAAAAAGTATAAATCAAGCACTGCTAATTTAGACTTGACTTCAGTTATTTGAACACTTGTAGTATAGTAGCGTTCATTGTTAAGGATATGATTTTATGTGTTTAGAGTAAATCTGATGTAAGCAATTTTATAGTTTAATGAAAATAATTATAGTT
Source organism: Phyllostomus hastatus (assembly GCF_019186645.2). Lineage (NCBI taxonomy): Eukaryota > Metazoa > Chordata > Mammalia > Chiroptera > Phyllostomidae > Phyllostomus > Phyllostomus hastatus. The sequence goes on from NW_025333498.1 coordinate 42,459,790, forward strand.
TGCGTAAGTAGCATGAAGTGTATCTGATGCTGCTTCCTCCAAATAAGCTGTGATATAAATTATCATGATTTATTACAGTTATTTTTCTGGTTCTGTTTGGAGTGGATTTTAGCAAGTGATGATGATTCTAAAATTGCAAAAAGAAACACATTTCAAGCTATTTTTCCTCAGATCTTGTCTTTAATTTCTCTATAAAACTGATATAATATCCACTGTGGTACAGTATGTGCTACTGAGAAGATGGCATTATTGTGCTGTCAATTTGACAGCTTACTTTAATTTACACCATTTGGTGAAAGAATACATTTTTAAATCCTTTTAAATATATCATATGCCACTGTTGTTACTTACTCTTCAGTTTCTAGCCTGTCAAACAGTAATGCCATCCTCTAATGCAAAGCCATGCATGTCACAACTTAAATTGTTTACAGTGACTTCGGCAGCAGTCTCCTTTCTTAGTATATTTTTAACTTCTTATCAAAATCAGAGTAATAAACATAGTTTTACTTTTTAAAATTAAAAGTGTTTTCAGGCCTACCCATAATTTACCTACTCCTGAATCTACCCAAGTGCTCCTTTGAGGGATCAAAGGATTTTGATAGGACATAGTCACTCTGTGAACTACTTACATATCAGAAGCTAGGCTCAAATCACTCCACAGTAACCAAAGAGTCTGATGAGAAAAATCATAGCTCAGTTTCACACTTTTAACCTCTTCATTTTACTAGTCCCATCAATTCATCCTTCCAACAAACCCTTACTGAGAACCAACCAGATGTCTAACCTTGAGCTAGATACTGGTGAACATATTCAGGCCTGGAGAGAAGATGAACAATTAGGCTGCCAATGATACTAGAACATAATGAGTGCTACAACAGAGCAATGCACAAGATTCTATTGGGGCAAAGGGATGGACATCTGACACACTAGTTTAATCCCAATGCTACAAAGCAGCTCTATGCCTAAACAGACTCAAATGTCCAAAGGAGCAAACATGAAGTAAAACAAAATTCAGAGAAATTAGCAATATCACTCCTCCTTATTGTCACTTGGAGAACATTTTGCCCTTTGAAATTCATTGCTAGAGCAAAGTCAGTCTATATTTACCTTAAGGATCAGAAACATTATGAGTCTTTTAGATATCTCTCTCCTACTTTTTCCTAAAATGGACCCCACAGCTTCCCTGAGGGTTTAAATTCCTATCCCATAAAGACTTATTGAACAATCAGTTGAAACACAGTAGTCAGATAGCCTTTAAAAAGAATTATTGATTTTTAGAGAGAGAGGGGGAGGGAGCAAGAGAGGGAGAGAAACGTTGGTTGTTGCACTTACTGATGCATTCATGGGTTGATTTTTGTATATGCCCTGACTGGGATTGAACCCACAAGCTGCCTATATCAGGATGACACTCCAACCAACTGAGCTACCTACCAGAGCTACACAGTGTTAACCACAGAGGCTGTCTTGGTTTAAGGTAATGATGATCCCAGTCATTATAAACTCATGAAAATTATGGTCATAGTTATAGAATCTCTTAAACCCAATTGCTTAGAAAAAAATTGAAAAAAGTTTTTCTTACCACCCAGAGTTCATATATAATAGGACAATGATGTTTTAATTTCTTTAAATGAATATATATTAAAACATTTGCATTTTGATCTGGTTATTTTTGTTTGCCAGCAATTCTTGGCAGGAATTATTGAAATGTTGATGCATACTAATTCTCTGCCCACAGGTTTGAAGGTACATAGAGCTGGCTTCTAATTCAAGTTCCATCATGTTTACTTGCTATATTATTGCAACTAAGTTATTTAACTATTTGAGGCTTTAGTTTTCTAATTTGTAAAATAGTGGTAATGTGTTCTACTCAAAGGATTGTTGTGAGGATTAAGTATATATCAAAGTGTCTAGAAATTGCTCTGTGTCATTAACAAGTCACTAATAATATTTGAAACTATTGGATGTCAACTACCAAACAGGAAATAGGAGAGTCATTTAATAGTTAAGTCATGGCCCAGGCAAGTCTATTTAACTAACTATATGCCAGAGAGGAAGCAATTAACTGTTGTTTTTCTTTTATCCTGTCAACATTTTCTGATTTTTAACATTAATACCAGTTTTGCCACCATTAGTATCTTGATCCACTACAAGCAGGAAAGATAATAATTTTATTATTAGGATGATCTGGGAAACATTTCAGGAACTCAGATTCCTAGGCCCCATCTTAAACCCACCAAATCAAAATCTTCTGAGGTGAGGCTGTGTGAAATTGTTCGCCAGGTGATTCTGATGCTCAACTAAGTTTAGAAAACACTGCATTAAATGATCCAAGTCAAGGTTAAGTACAGTAATATAAGTAATACCTTTCTGCTTAACCTACTTCTAAGACTTCAGTACAAAAGACTGACCTTGATCTAGCTGAAAAGCAATTAACTCCTATCTGTCTTTATTCATCCATATTCGAAAGGGCAGTGAAAGATAACACTGGGTCAGTTAAGTACCCCTTCACAATGCTCTTCTTAATGTGCTATTTTTATGGCAATTTGCCATCACCTAAAACTTTAGGACAATTTTTCTTAAAAAATAGTATAGAATGTGGGATTTAAACATACATTAGATCAGAGCCACTCTACCCTACTCATACACTGCTAACATTTGGGGAGTTTTTAAAATCCTGATGCTTGGGATCCATCTACAGCCATTTTGATTTATCTGGTCTGGGTGCTGCCTGGACATACAGATGTTTAGAGTTCCTGCGTGATGTGAGTGTGGGGCCCAGACAAAAGTCACTGCTGTTATGATTGACAACTCACCTTGAGGGCTTCACCAATGCTACTTTTTCTCTTCCATCAGTGTGGTTTCCAAACTCCACTGCTCCTCTGATTCACTGAGGAAATTGACAAACACTAGAGGTTCCCAAGATGCCAATTCAGTCAATTTGAGACAGAGTGGAGGGAACTCTATTGTTTAAAAGTTCCCCAGGTAAGTTTAATAATAATGATATAATTACAGCAACTAATATCCACTGAATGCTTATATGTGCTAAGCTATGTTCTAATCCCTTTGCATGTATTCATTTGATCTTCAATAAAACCAGTGAGTAGGATCATTGTCCTTCCTTCACAATTAACATAACTGAGGAACAGAGAGGGTAAGTAACTCGCCCCAAATCACACAGAGAGTAAGAGGTAGATCCAAGATTTGAACCCAGGCTGTGAGATATCAGAGGCATACACTTAATTTATATTTTTGCAGCAACTCTTATGATGTTGATGTACATTATCTTCATTTTATAGGTGAGGAAATTCACATGAAAGAAGACAATTATTTAAGAATCTAAAAACCAATATAGTTATAAGTGGAGCTCCTGATTAATTACATTAGCCATAACTACATTCTCTGAAAGTGTGAACTTATGTCACTGCCAGTCTTTTTTCCTAGATTTTAAATCCTTCCCAGCCTCAAAGGCCAACTTTTAGCAGTTGGCCTTGGTAATTTTCTAGATCAACTTTTTGACTGCTTTTATTTTCTTGCTAGATTGTTTGTCATTTATACACACAGATAATGCCTCTGGAATTAAGCTTGCTGATATAGCTTGGATGATCCTTCAATCCCTTTTAATATTTCTTGATTAACAGTTTTGAAAGAACTTGTCATTCTCTCTCCCTTTGTATGTATATTTTGGCACATCATAGACTAGAAGACAGGTTTCTTGGTCCAATCGATTAGACAGGCACCAAATTCATATTTTTATTTCCAGTACATAGTGCAGTCCCCAGACAGTAGCCCTTAACAGTGATTGAGTTAATGATATTACAAAACCCAGAAACCATGTCTCCTGATTTTCACCAGTCAGCAGACTGGAAATTGTCTCTGTGCTATTCTATGCTCTAAGTAACATGTTTCCTCAGAATACATACTCTTCCCTAATGAAACTAGCTCTTCAGTTTGTGATCCAAAGTTAGTATCAATGTCAGTAGGACCATTTTCTCTGGAATTTCTGGCCATTATAATTATACTAATTACTAGCCAATCAATCACAACACTATGTGCTACTTTTGTATTCTCAATAACTCTTATGTTATATGGTCCAATATGGTAGCCACCAGCCACACAGAGCTGTTGAACACTTGACACATGACCAGCTTCAAACAGTGTATGCCATAAGAGAAAATGCACACTGACTGGTGAAGACAGTGTGGAAAAAAATGATGTAAGTGCATCATTAGTAAATTTTATTATATTTCAAAATGAAATGGAGATATTTGATAAAATATATAATTGAAATTAATTCCACGTGTTTCCTTTTACTCTTCTGAATGTCACTAGAAAACTTAAAATCACACATAAAGCTTGCATTTGTGGTTCACACATGTCTACTGGAGAGCATTTCTCTAAAGTCTCAGTAATTCTTCTGGCAGCTCCTTCATTTTGACTATGCCACCTATATAGCTGGGTGACTTCATATAAGTTACCTAATTTCTGTAACCCTCAATTACTTAACCTGTCCAATAAAACTATTTTATAGACTTGCTCTGTGAATGACATGCTATGATGGTTTCAAATTTCCAAGAAGGAACCAGGTTTCTCAACGATCTTTTCATTCTGTCATCCTCTTACATACCATCTGCAAGTGCAGTCACAACTTGGAAGCAAGAATAGTACAACAATTCTTCTTCAGGAGAACAGAGGCAGTACACTCTCAATGAAAATGCATTTAAAAATGTTTGAACAACAATAAAAAACTGTTTAATCTTTCCACTTTCCCTGTCAACTTTTGTATAGGAATCATTTGCAAACTCCTTTGAAGATTAAAATTAGATATATGCCAGTTTACTCAAATTTCCAGTTAATAAGTCAGTGATCAGGTAGGTGATCCAATAAAAAGTGTTTGAACCAACTGTGTTGAGGAGGAAATGTAGATTATTAAACTGAAATCAACCAATTAATCAAGTAAGCACCTATAGCCTGTTTAGGCAATGGACTTTAAAATAAATTAATGAAAAACAACTTATAACTCTAAAATTATTAAATTCAAATTTTAAATATAGTTTATTGTATAGCATTTTGTGTTAAGTTTGCAGCAACAAAGATGCCATTACTTTTAATAAAAAAAACAAGACTAATTAATTGTAAGATTAAATATAGATAAGCACCTGACAAAAATAATTTAAATTTATCTATGATCTTATAGATGTGATGATTTTCTCCTCACAAGAAGTTTTCTCCTCTGTATAAATAAAAGAAAATACTCAAAATAAAATTTCATACTTTTAATAATTGCTTTCACAATGTTTGATATTAAAATCTGGGATAGAAATGTGTGAAATTCTGCATTTTTAATAGACTTTTTTTATATTAACAAGAAACTTAAATCATCATAAGGATACATACACACAATAGATTTATTTAGAACACACCTGAAAAATAAAAACCATATGTTCATAGTGTTTAAAATTAACCTGGATAAAATATCCCTTAGCAATAAAACGTTGTTATTGGTTTACAGGTTTATATGGTGAGAAGTAGGGGACAATGTGCAGGGTAGGAAGACTGGTGCTAAAAAAAATAGTTATCTTGGACCTTTACTCATATTCTTAATAAATAGTTTTCAACCAAGATACTATGCATGAAGAAATAAAATGATAAGTGAATACCTCCTTCCCTAACTCCCCCCAAAAATAGATGTCTGATCTGTTCTGCGTTGTAGGATCCCAACACTCTCATTTCAGCACTTGATGCACAATGTGTTCATATGCTGGGGAGATGAATTAATTGCCTGGCATAGCTTTATAATGAAATAATTCAAAGACTATTTAGCAAACTCAGTTATTTCTATATTTATCAAAGATGGTCTCCATGTGTTATTCAGTTTCAGGCAATTATTACAGGAACAATAATTCATGCAACAAAACTGTCTGTTTAATTCAGAAAGGCAGCTATTTGGACTTTGTTTAAAAGACACCTATGAACTTTTTGGAGTTGCAATTCGATAACTATTTAATGGAAATGTGGTTTGCATATGGCTAAAGAGCAAAGAACAATTCCACATAAGACTCTAGTACAAAAGTGAATACCTAAAACATCAACTTAGCTTAAAATACCAAAAATGCTACCAAATTACTGAGCAAAAGAGGAAGCAGATGACAAGGATCTGTCTTTTCATTTTCAATAAGTATGGTAAAATAACCTCATCTGCTTATTCAACTTTTGAATTGCCAATTTATTTTCTAAGATATATGAAATGACATTTTGAGAGCTATAAAATATTTCGCTAGTAATTTAAAGGTCAAGATACATCCCCCTAAATCTCATATGGTATAGGCATGTACATTATTATTTTCACAGTCTTATTGGTATGCAAATAGAAATAATTAAAATATCATTCTAAACCTATAGGTCGTAGGGGTTTGGAATATGTAAAGGACATGTCAAAACTTTTCTCTATCTTAAAGAGTCTGATTAATACTATTGAAAGTACATTGGGGATCTCAGCATTACCTGATATCAATCATGAAATCCCCCCAACACTCCAAAGACTGTTCTAGAAGTACTTTCAAGCCATAAGAAACCAGCAAGTAGTGGGACTTTCCCAAAAAAGCCTGTCTTCATGTGATTTCCAACTGAGTTTCAATACCAAATAGACCTGAATGCTTATCGGATCTAATCCAAACTGCCAAGAGCTCTGATTTCTGCCCATCTGTCACTAGGTTATTGGTTCAAGACAATATTAAGACAAAGAATAGCAGACAAAATCAGTTGGAAATTTTTTTTCGACTTTCTATCCCTTTATCCCTTTTCTTTATTGTCAAAGTTATATGCTCCCAAAGTGCCTTGAAGTTGAAACCCAAGTATGAAATCAACCAACTTCTCTCAGGAATTAGTTACCACATAAACTCTCACACACACACAAATTGTCTGAAGTATTTTAGATTATTCACTCACTCTCCTCTTTTCACTCTTCCAGTACATCTATTTCACTCTCCTCTTTTTTTTCTTCTACCGGTACCTTTGGTATGAAGTAAATGCCAAAAACAATCAAGGGAATTTGGAAAATTGTAAGATCCCTACTGACTCAGGCTGTTTTCCTGAAGGGAAAAAAAAAACAAGAAATTTATATAAAGTTAAACAAAATTTCATATGAAGTGTGCCATTTGTATTTGCAGAATTAAAGGACTCCTTTATTATAATGTTCTTTTATCTCACCTTGTGTCATTAAAATATAGGACACTGGCAGTAAAACTAAAAGTAAATATGCACATATCTTTATCCATGTAGAGAAGCAATAAATCTCCCTCAATGATAGCAGCTGTACTATAGCTATCATTTCAATAGTGCAGCTGCCACAACAATATCAAATTTTATAGTTAAAAAGCAGTCAAAACTTTAATGTTACAGTGGAGATAGATATATATTATACTATAAATAAGCATCCTCTAATGAAGAAATAAAGCATGTTTATTTTTTTTCCTAGACATACCACTGAATAGCATATATCTCACCTACTGCAATCTGTCTAGAGAGAACTCATTACACATGGGCGTCTCTAATACAAAACCCTGATTTATACTAATTAGCTTGGCTTTCATTGACAGCAAGGAGAACTTGAAAATCCCTGGCCTAAGAGCAAACTTTACCTCTTTCTCTAAAATTTTATTTTTTCATTCCTCCTTTAAAATATAAACTGGAAGAATTTTTGTTCTTTTCCTTCCATATATGTATCTTAAATGAGCATTTGATTGACAGAGGTGAGAGGTACATGCAGTTTGGGGAAATTGAATCTGGCAAATGTTTAAACCAAAAATGACTAGTTTCAGAGTAGGCTTATTCAGAGTCATGGGATCTCAATCTAAAGATGGCATTATGAGGATTCTCCTGTCCTACCCTCAATGCCTTGTGGGATGTGGTTTCTGGGCTGAACACTGAGTTGCCAATACAAAAGTTTAGCTCTCTGCACACATTCTGAAGAGGCCAATTTTCTCCCAGGAGGGAAAGAGTAGTGTAGATAAATATACTACCAAAAAAAAAAAAACCAACAACTTTGAGTCATATTTAGAGAGATTTTTTAAATGATTAAGTTGGTCCTATTCTACTAGCTGGTCAATTGATATCAAGTAGGATGCTTCCACAATATGGAGAACATGAGCATTTGCAACTCATCTTTTGGAGTATGTCAAATCTCTCCATTACTGAGCCAAGACAGTGTATACTAAGCAGCCTGGAAATTCTGGTAAAGGAGCCACCACACCTTTGGGAGTTGCATTTTATAATTCTTTAGTGTGCCTGTCACATTACACTTAGTCAAATGGCATGTGGCAATACCAAAGTGACCTATTTGTGAATTGTTGTCCTCTTCCTTTGAGCCATAATTGGTATATTTGGCATTGCAGAAGCCACCTGAAACAACATGTACCTCCTTCTACGGGTTTTAACCTTTCTCTCCAGGCATTGCCATCTAAAATACAGATAAAGCAGTGTCAAGGCTACAAACAAAGCAGGGAATGTAGGATCAATAAGCACCAAGAGAGTCTGTACATGAAGTTCCACTTCTAGGCTTATATCAATGCACCAACTGGGCTGTGTTGCTGTAGGTAAATTATACAAAACCCCAAAATGATATAAGTGTATTTCATGTACTATGTATCTTTGGGAAAATTTGTCCAAAAGCAGCAACTAGAAACATGGATTGTGTTGAGTGCATTGCAGTAAGAATAAACTTGGTGAATTGAACTAATTTCAAATTCAATTTGTTATTGATTCAAACGGTTCACAAATGCACATTGACACATTTGGGACATTGAATAATTGAGACAGACCATTTTAACAAACATTTATTAAGTTCCTACCTAGTCCAGAGCCCAAAATGTATTATAAGAATTATGTATTTATATACACATAAATAATGCTAGGCATTTTCTCAAAGCCTACAAGGCATACAAAAATTCATTTCCTTGTGTATGCTTAAAAAGATGTTGGATATTTTAAAAACAATATGTTCCTAGTTCTCAGCAAAGAAGAAATTAATTAAAGAACACCAGCATATTTTACTAGACGGTATCAAGTGCTCATTCTCACTGGAATGTAAATATTGCCATTAAAAAGGATGCTAGATATTCCCCCATTTTGAAGACAAGAAAACTGAGGCTTATTTTGCCAGTTGGGTTGAGGAAGGCTTTGAAGATAAATGGGTTTTCAATACTCAGAGATGGTGAAAGTGATTTTAGTCTTAGAGATCAATGTAAACAGAGATTCATATTCATGAAAGCACATAGCCCATTTGAGCACAAGTGAGTGGTCTTTTGCCCTAGTGCATAGCAGATGTGTGCAGGAGAGCTGCAGAAACACTGGGTAAATACAGCAGAGGGAAAAGAGAAGAAAGGTGATATAGTAAAGATCCAGGTTATAACTTTACCTGTTGATTAACCCATGTGGAAATGGTGTCATGGTCTAAATAAAAATAACTCCAATTGGTGGGTGGCTAGGGGGATAGTGTCTTAGTCAGTAGGCTGCCCTAACATCATAGACTGAGAGATTTAAAGAGCACAAATTTTATTTTGCATCTGAAAGCTGGAAGTTCAAGATGAGAGAGGGCTATCAAGGTAAGGCTCTGGCTAGGGCCCTCTTCTTGTCTTATAGCAAATTGCCTCCTCACTCTGTCTTCACACATTGGAGATGGAGATTATCTCTCCCATACCTCTTCTTGTAAGGGTCCCAATCTCATTCAGGAGGGTCCACCCCCATGACATAAGTAACCTCCCAAAGATTCCACCTCCAAATACCATCACATTAGGATTAGAGCTCCAACACATGAATCTGCAGGCATACAAACATTCAGTCCACTACAGAGAGCATGTTAGAATGAGATGTTAGAGCCTATCACTCAATAAATTGAAAAACATATCTCTCCTTCTTGTCTTGTTCCCAAGATCTGTTCTTACTTCTTTGTATAAATTACTAGGTACAACTGTATTTTCCATGAAATGAGCCATTTAAAAAAGAAATGCTAATGTGTCCACTAATGTATGCATATTATATATATTGTCTATTATCTCTGGGATATAAGAGAGGCCCTTCTGAACCAGAGCATGCTGTCCCACAAACAATAAACACACAAATGAATGGCTGTGAGTGCCTTCATGCTATCCTAAGATAATAAGCACCTTGGAAGGAACATGCATTTTTTTCAGGCCCCAGTGGCATCATGTACTGCCTGGAGAAAATAATATTCCCACTTATCCCCAGGACACCTGGGAGAATCTGACTCACTATGCAAAAATATTGTTGGGCCTTTGGATAAAAAGGAATAATAAACAACAAATCTACAGAGGAGAGAGCTCTCCGCAACTGCATAATCAGGACACTGGCAGAGGAAAAGATGTGCACTTTGTGTTTTGATAATTTCACAGTCAGTATGGTCACAGTTTTGAAATAAGCCTGATCTTCCAAGGACTGAAATGCCCATGTATCCTGAGTCTCAGACAGTATTGATGGAGATAAGAAGGAGGCGTGCTAGAGAAGTTTCTGTGTTGAGAGGATGGGGATTGAGGAGTGGTTCCTAACCTCCAGCAAATCATCTAATTTGAACAAAAGTAAGTAAAGCTCATTTTTAGAGAGTCTGATGTGATAAGTCTTTTCATTTCCCAACTTACTTTTATGAGAAACACCATGACATGGCAGCATATACATCTAATCACTATTGCCAGATAATGACAAATCTCTAATACTTTTTGTCATATTGTACTGTACATTGCTGGTTTCATATTTACAAGCGAATTGTTACCTCATGGTATGAAACACTGGCATTTACAGGAATACAGAAATTACTCACTTCCCTGGAATTCCACATGACAAATTAGTAGTATGCTTTAACCCTAATAAATGTAGCTATAACAGAGTTTTTGTAAACATTCTTGAGATGTTCTTCTGGAGTAGCTTTATTTTGGCACCCTACTTTTCCTGCTTAAACAAATGAAAAGGTTGGCTGATATTGTCAAAATACAGCACTTCTGGTGAACCAAGAGCCATTTATTAAAATAATGTATTGATGCAATGTCATAAAACACAAAATCATATTTCTGCAGGAAAAACCTATTACCCTAAGCCAAGATTATTTTATTTTAAAAGAAAAATTATTGCAGTTATGAATTCTGAAAGTAATATGATGCAGTTCAGACCCTGGCCTTTCAGAGGCCGACCAGACGGCTTTCAATGCACCGTGATATGTTATGTAAAAGAGATATTTATGTAATTAACAAGTCTTCTTTTCTTGGTAAAAATGCATTAGAAAATAGATTCAGGATATCTTATGACTCAAAATAACTAATTTAAGCACACAAATATGATTTTTGTCTAGCTGGTATAAGGCTTTACACTAACACATATGCAAGTGTCACAACACCCAGAATCCACACCCACACACACTCCTCCTGGAAGACCAGGGCTCTCCAGAGCTGACCACTTTCCTGACATGGTTTTCACTGTGTCCTTTGTCACAGCACTGCACTTCTTCCTCTAAAGGTTTAAGCACTAAAAAGTGGGGAGGTGAAGCCATAGTTCAATTCAATTTATTTTTATATTGCCTCTCATACAAAGTCTCTCAAAACATTTTACAGTAAGAGATAAAATAATCATATAACACTTGCCCATATTTGAAACAGCTGTGATCACCCAGACAGCAAGGGGGTAAATCTGTACACAGTCATGGGTCAAAGTCTCTGGTGAAGCACCCCTCATTTAGAAGCCATATAAATGAACATTTCAGCAGAGTGGTGTGGCCATATAATATCACTTGTCAAGCCCCACATTCTCATGGGAGAAGTAAGAGACTTCATTTTTCTATTCAAATAAAAAATTATCTCTCCTAAACCTGCAGTGATCTCAAATGGTGACCAGTTTCCTCTCATATGCAAAACTAAAGAGCCAAAAGCACAGGAACATGTTTTCTTTCTATTGTTGCCAATTACTTTAATCACACATGATTTATGGCTTCCTGGAAAGCAGTTATTCTGGGGCACCTCTTTTCCTTGTCTGTGTTCCATATTTTGGCCCCAAGAGGTAAAGAAGAAAGGCTGGTGGAAAGACCAAAAGAGGTGATATTTCTTTTAGTCAACCTATAGCAAAAAAAAAAAAAAAAAAAAAGACAAGCTTACACTTGAGACTTGAAAACTCAGAATGAATCAATGGCACTCTGGGGCAGAAAGAGATATGAGGGAGGGCGATGGAGAAAAAATTTTTGTTAGATAAGACAGCCCAAATTAAATAATAATTTTCATTAAAACAATTAAAAATAGCCCTGGCTGGTATAGCTCAGTGGATTGAGCATGGGCTGCGAACCAGAGTGTTGCAGGTTCAATTCCCAGCCAGGGTACATGCCTGGGTTGCAGGCCATAACCCCCAGCAACTGCACATTGATGTTTCTCTCTCTCTCTATTTCTCTCCCGTCCCTCTCTAAAAATAAATAAATAAAATCTTTAAAAAAACAATTAAAAGTAAAAACTAATGTAAAGAAAAGATAATGAAGAAGCCAATCCTGGCAAAAGGAAAGCAGGTCAAATCAAGATATCATTTGTGTTTCATTTTTAATTTACAGAAGGGCTATACTGCACTTGATGTAAGAACATTGGAGTTGTTACTATTCTCTGAGAATAAAAGTGCTATCCAGTAGGGGAAGAGAGTACAGTCAGCAGTTGAAAGCTACCATGTTTGCAAAGATGGTCTTTAACAGAGCAAATAACAGCTTGAAATTACCAGGCTCCAGTGAAAGTAATTCTCCAAAAAGAAGTTTCTATCCCAACTCCACTCCAGCCCCATCACACAGTTTTCTAAGTATGGAGACAAAATGTTCTCTATCAAAAACATATTTTTCAGAAAGTGCAAAAATCAAAAGAAAAAGAGCCTCTGACTCCAGAAGAATTTATAGTATTCCTATTAGCAAATAATCAAAAATTTATTCATTTTGGAAGCACATTTCTCAAAGGATCCGAACCTTTTTCATTCTCTCCTTCTTTAATAGAGCCACATCTTTATAATACATAATAAAAAAAAAACAGAATATATTGTAACTCATTTTCTGACCTTTTAAGATTTCTGTCACTGATTGTCAGAGTTGAGAACTACTCTCTATCCTGAGGTGATGGATTATTTAATTAACCATTGACCTTTTCTCAACATTTGTTGACAATGAGCACAGTCCCATGAAAGCTGCCTGCTTTGGATATTGGTCAATTCAACATTGTTTATCAGCAGGAGAATTCCATTTTTCATAACTTAAATCAAATAACTAGAATTACTTTTTGCTATTTATTTGTTCAAATCTATTTTCAAATGAATTTATGTATGCTTCCTTTTCACTCTCTATTAGAAAAGAACAATAGGTTTACTTTACCTGTTTAAAACAAATTCCATGTCAACAAACACATGTCTGATGGAATTTGAGTCAACCTACAAAAAATTTCCTATTTTCTAGTAAGGAATCTTTCAGAAAAATTTGCAGCAACTAATTTCTAATGATAAACACTGATCCAGGTCTCCCAGGAGGGAATGTAAGGCAGACCCTTGGGAAAGTCCAAATATAATCTGTGTTGCATAATGATGTTTTGGTCAACAATGGACCACATATTTGATGCAGGTTCCATAAGATTAAAATAGAGATGAAAAAGTCCTATCACCTAGTAAAGTCACAGCTGTCATGACAATGTAGTGTAACACGCTGTTCACATGTTTGTGGTGATGCTGATGTAAACAAACCTACTGTGCTGCCAGGGTATAAAAGTATATCATGTAGAATTATGTACAGTACATATAATACTTGCTAATGATAATAAATGACTATGTTATTGGTTTATATATGTACTATACTATACTTTGTGTTGTTATTTTAGAATGTACTCTTTCTACTTACAAAAAAAAAGTAGTTTGCACTCTGGCCAAGTAGCTCAGTTGATTGGGGCTCATCCATGCACCAAAAAGTTATGGATTCAATTCCCAGGCAAGGCACACACATAGGCTGCAGGGCTGATCCCCAGTTAGGGTGTATAAGGAAGCAATCAATCAATGTTCTCTCTCACTTCAATGGTTCTCTCTCTCTTTCTACCCACCTTTCTCTCTTTATCTCCCTTCCTCTCTCTCCAGAATCAATGAGCATGTCATTGGATGAGGATTAAAAATAATGTTTGCTATAAAACCATATGCCACATTAGGCCAGCAGCAGCATCACACATCTCATGTTTACTGTGTTTCTAGATTGGATTGTTTTTTCTTGTGCTTGATTTAATCCCCTGATGTTTTGTACAGTAACATGCTGTACATACATGTATCCTAGAAGCAATAGGCAATATCCTATAGCCTAGGTGTACAGTAGGCCATACCCTCTGAGTTTGTGTAAGGCCACTCACTCTATGATGTTTACATGATGACAGAATTGCCTCATGATGCATTTCTCAGAACCTACCCCAACTTAACTGCTGAATGACTATACTTTTCTATAAATTCCATTCATTGGTAAGGGAACTATTTATGAAATTTTCCAAGGGCTATTTTCCCCATAGAAGGTAAAAAGTTATGAATGATTTTTGCTAAGTAATAAAATTAGAATTTTTTTGTTTGAGTGACTGACTTGTTTCAGTCCTTGTGGTAAGTAACATCTTCAGGTACCTTTTCCCACAGCCTCACACCTACCCACTTTCCTTGTATAAAGGGTTTCCATCCAGGAGGCCCTTTATACAGGAGGGGTTGAGGTTTTCAGTACTACAGGCACAGGTCAGAATTGTCATGGAGAATGTTTCATTTTTTCAGACACTCCTGCTCCTAGAATCAAGTAATGTGGTACTGCAGAAAAGGGAAAAGTTTTCAGAAGATCCAATTGGCTTCTTTATCTATTGACATCAACACTATGTGTTTAGCTCTCAAAAATTTGTTTAAGTTCTCAAAGTTTGATTGAGGGTATTCCATAATGTAGAGATTTGGAGATAGACAGCTCTGGGTGGGAGCATTTAGTCCTTTTCCTTTCTGGATGATATTGTGCACCTCATTTATTTTTTGCTGCCTTTTTTTCTTACTGATAAAATGGGAATGAACATACCCACCTCTCTCATTTACTATGAAATTTGAGTGAAATAATATAGGCAAAGATCCTGGAGAATAATACAACAAAAATCTAATAAAAACAAAGCTATTTTTATATAATACTGAATTTTCTAGTTTGTCATGTAGAAATAGCCATTATCTCTGCAAAGTGGAATACAATATATTAGAGATGTTTCAGCAACAACTGAAGTCCATTTCCATCTCCCTGGAGTCTACAGTGTTTAAAGACCTGACATTATGGGAGTATATTGTCTTCATTAATTTATGTTAATTTTTAATGTTAGCAGTATGGTACGATATATATGGAAGGTCTGTGTGTGGGTGCTCTGTTCACAAACACAATTTGCACACACACAAATGTTGCAGGGTGAAAGTGTTTTGACCCTGAGAAAGCACATTTTCATTATAGCTTAACCCTAGGACATAACATAAAGCATTAATAGTAATAACAACCATTTTTGTTTGACAGGGAAAGAAATTCTGAAAATGAAGGATGTATTGAAATTAGCAAAAAACATTGTGTATATATTGATCATATTTTAACGATTGTGACTGAAATTAAACTATATGATTATGTCCAATGAATCTGGGCATGAAAGCATAATTTATGTTATTTTCTCATAGATCTGTTAATTATGTTTCCTCTGGCATCTATCAATTTCCCTTCAAACCCAAAGAGCTTATCTCCTGTTAGAACAGAACATAAGGCATATCATCAAACATCTAGATGCTTAAGTTGTACATTTGATACATGAGTGACGTTAATGTAATATTATGATGGATCTCTATTAGCAAGTACATCACCGAAACATAGGCTCTTGAAAGTCTTTGACAGTGGCTGCCCTTCCCATGTCAGTGTCAATCCACACCGGAATCACAAGAATGAACAAATGTGAAAGGAGAGGCTGTACCAATTACAGACGAAGGGGCACTATCTACTCCCACCATTTGATGTGATTTATTTGGGTGTCCTTCTGCATTTGTAAGCAGCAGATTGTAGCTGTTTATGAAGTGACAAATGGTACTCAATGACATTGAGTGTCTTCTCTAATCAATTTAACCTGCTTAAAAAGTGGTCATAAATCACCGTATTGTTAGGGGATACAAAAAAGTTTGAACTTTTTGCACTAAAACATATTCCAAATATGTACCCCAAAGAGTAAAAGGAATAAGTAAAAAATTAGTTCAATGATAAATGCTTTTTCAAGAGTTTTAAAACCATGTTTTATGAGGATTTTTCCAGAGAAGTGACATTTTTATTGATTTGAGATAAATTATTTTCTTTTTCTTGGTCAGTTTTATTTTGAGGAAGGCAAGCATATGGTTATCTATATAAAAGCATTATTCTCTGATGGAAAAGTAAAGCAATTTAACTAGGGTTGTTAGCAAAATAATTGAGGCCTCTATTATATAAAAAGCCTTCAGGCTTGTGACTCCAGATACTAACTAAAGTTTTCAATTATTATTTAACACTTTTTAACAAAACTATTTTGGTCTAAGTGATTTTATTGATGACTTTATTAAATTAATTATACAGTTTTTCAAATTATCACCTATTATGCCCAGGTTTGATCACACAAGCAGAAGTTGTTTCCCTTCAACATTGAAAAACTATATACACTTTTAAACTTAACATGTATTTAAAACAAGACTTTTGTCTCACATGTATTACTAGTAAAATGGATAAAGTCACAGGCTGGGCTAACCTTACACAAGTGTATTTACATATTTATTTCAATTTATTAGATATAGGTAGTCTTTTACATACTTGATTCCAACCACTACAACTATAAGCCAAGAATGATTTTTTCTATCTCTGTATTATTCAAATTTATTAAACAATATTTCATATTTGTTTGACACCATGTCAAACTCAGGACTCCTAGAGAAGTGCTGCAGCTTTGGAACTGTTATGCTTTCTTGGACTTTAATCATTTTTGGCAAGGCTCCATTTCCTGTCAGAAAGTGAAACAGCTTTGGAATGTCATTTTCACGAAAGAAAACAGAGAGAATCTGAGAGGAAGCTCTCCTCCACTCCAGATCCCCTAAGATACCCAAACACGCTCACAGGAGGGCTGGAATACATCAAACATTAGCAGAGGGAAAAGGACACAATTTTCCCACATTAAAATACATGGGTAAAGTTGAACTTCTGCTAAAAATAGTTCCCATGACTAATCCTATTAAGTTTAAAAAATTGGGCAGTATCTTCCTTGAAGCAGAATCACTCTCTTCCATCACACTGTGCTGCTGTCCACCCTGCCCCCTCAAACCCAGCAGCCCCTCAAAGTTGGGCCCTCAACTTTCCCTTTGTAATGACATTAGGAGGAAAGGGAGAAAGAAAGAGATGGGACTGTGTTTTTTACTTGGTTCTCAGATATCAAAGGAAACCAAAAATAAGATATACAGATTAAAATGATCTCAAAATACCAAAATTTCTGAAGAGCAATATACGGTCCTTATATATCAGCAATGTTTTCCCACTCACTCTTGGACTCACTGGCTGTCCCCAGAGAGCAATGAGATTTCAGAAAGCAGATTAAAATTACTCTGAGCTGTGCCACTTCAAGGCCCAGACAATGTTGGATGCAGAAATCAAGCAGCAAATGTAAAAAGTTTACACTACTCAGGGTATGGAAACCTCTTTTTTTTTTCTGCATGTGACACCATTTTACTGGGTAGGGAGAAGGGGGGATGAAAATGAATCACTGAAAATGCCAGACTACATTGAATGATTCTGAACCAAGTACCTATGAGGTGTAAGAGGGTGGAAAACATTGGTCTCCCGCTGTCCTGCAGCTGCAGCTCAGACTGGTTGGTAGATGTTACTTTGGTCTTTTAGAGGGGAAGGTATAGAAATATAAAGTAGTCACTGCAGAAGGAGTCATTAGGTACCATGATGTCGACATATGTTAGCTAGGTGATTAGCAATGGTGACATTCAGCTGCAATGAATCCTAAGCCCAGCTGATGCCATTAACACACTAGATCTAATGAACACCACAGGCCACATTAAAGCAGAGAAACCAAAACGACAATTGGAGAATGACTTTTAATGAAATCATCATTTCAGAAAAGGAGGGGGGATGGATGCCATTTAAGAAACCTTTATGGGACCACTGGACAATCACTTACTTAACCACCAGTTTTAAAGATCAGGCAGGTAACCCATCCCTAATTATAATGAAATACTTTATAATATATTGGCATCTTATTAAATAAAGTAGATCAGCTTTCTAGTTTTGCATAAGTATGCAGAAAATGAATTGACCAAATGATTTGGGATTTTCCACGTTGTCACTATAGTGTGCAAATGCCTGAAGTTATACAGGTCATTAAGAAAAAAAAGTCTGTTCTTGAGGGCTCTACATTGAATTGTACACATTTAAACTAATCCACAGTTCACAGCCACTTAAGTGTTGGATCTTATCCTGTTTGTATTGTATTTCATGGAAAACTGTGACCTAGAACTCCCTCAGCATGCAGTTCCATCCAGAGAAGATTCTTTCACCTTCCAGATAACCACATTTTTCAGTTTGCCTCCCATGTATAAAAGGTTGCTGAATAGTCACCAAAGCAGTTAAGTGAAAATTTTTGAAGTCTACCAAAGGAAAGTAACTCAGCATAGCAGGCAGCGCAGTGAACAGGAAAGAACGTGGGTCCTGGAGCCATATTGCCTGGGTTTAACTCTCAGCATTGCTACTTACTAATTCTAAAGTTGTAATTTCTGCAACATTGTTTGGCCAACAGAAAAAAGAAATATAAGGAATTAAGAGAGGCAAGGAGCAATTGAAAGTAGCAAAAAGTGGTTTTCATCTCCTTTGGAGCATCAACCCTGTAATTCCCACAATGCTGAACATAACATTGTGAGTCAGTCCATGAGTTTTGGCCACGGCCTTCCGTGGATATACATGGGTTGTCCTCCATCTGAACTGCACAGCAACAAATCTGAATCACTGTCCCCTGGGACCAGTAGGGTCCAGAAAATAAGAATTTAAACTTTCAGAAACTTCGTACAAAACTTGTATGTCAACAAACAGAAACAATTCACAAGGATAAACCATCACTCTTTAGAGCAGAAACATTCCACATCTAGAAAGGCTACAATTTTATAAGCCATTTATGAAAGTTTCAGGGCAGCATGATCCAAGCTCAGAGAACTTTAGGTTACTATTTAAGGAGCCAAATTACAATAGATATTTTAATTTTAAAATAAACAAAAGGAATTATCATTTTGCAATACTGTATATAGGACTATTTTAGCAGATGCGGGCATGTGTGGAAATATAAGTGTCTTTTTCTAGTCTTAGGGATTCAAGTTATGATTCAGATTCCTGTTCTAATCCTACTTGGCCTCTAACTGTGTAACTATTTACTTCAACTCTTCCCGCTTAAGTTTCTTTTTAATGTAAAATGGGGACAATAATCATAGCTAACTCATGGGGTTATTGTAAAAACTAAATGAGATAATACACATTAAGCACTTAAAACATTAATTAGTACACCTAAAACCCACAATAAACATCAGTTATTGTAACCCCCTGTGCCAGATACTGTAGGTGTTTATTATGTTATGTGAAACTCTCTGAATTCTAGGTTCCTGAGGACCAATTCCCCCTTCTTGTGTGTCTATATGCACATCAGCTAACCTCTGGTACAAATTCTGCCATGAATGATTCTTCTACTCAGATCCTCTCCAACTCCTTGGCATCAGTAATGTCCCTAAATTTTAAGAATCCAGTAAAACCATCATCTCCACTCTCTGTTATTCTCTCTGTCCTAATTCTATCCTCAGTTAGACTAATTCTTTTGGTTATTGACTATGAGTCTTGGTGTCTCTAAAATAAACATTCAGGTCTTGCAACCCAGGAGAACCTCTCCTCAGCATAAATGTATCGGATTTATTGGACAGCTGAGTTCACCGGCAATGAACGATTCAACAACACCTCACCTTTCATGGCCGCTTTTGTATTGGTTTCTCTGCAAGCCCAGCACTGTGGTCTAAACCCAGATTGCTGAAGAATGCCTGTAGGGGGCTAGTTTACCAAAGATCGACTCTGATGAACAGCTTGCCACAGCTCTAATGGTGAGACGTATAAAATGCATCATACATTAAATTTAATGTTGTCTCATTAGTCTTAATTAGATTCCCATGTTATACCAGGATTATAATTTCTCTCTGTTTATGTTTTTCCCTAAAAATGAGTCCACCCCAGATAATACTTCAGTATACTTTTTAAATCTCTGAATAAAAATGTCCAGTAATAGATTAATATCAATAACATTCCTGATCTTATAAAATAATACCCAAAGAAAGGCAAACTAAATTATTATGTGTAAGAAGTTTTATGTCACACATAAATCCTATAAAAGAAGCCCCATAATTCAGGAATAAACTTAAAAACTGCAAACATTTGTTCAATAAGAAAAGTAATTTGTCTATTATTTCCTTTGTTTCCCTTTCTATCAGTATACATATGTTTTTTCAAGAAATGAATAGTTGCTTCCTGCCTCTTCTCCCCCATTCCATAGTTTAGCTTCTCTTTTTATTGGCATCTATTGTGAAGGCATATCACATTCAGTATCATCACGTAGCTATTAAAGAATAAGAGAATTGAGAAACCATAGAGTGCGTGTGATCATTTTTGAATATTAAAGAAGTTGAGGCCCAGAAATTGTAGAAAATGGTGGAGTCATGGAGGTAATGGTGGATCCATTACCAGAAACCAGGTTTTCAGGCCCACAACCCCTCACACAGATGATCAATGCCATCATGTACCTGAGCATATAGTTAGCTGCCATGGTCCAAATGCACCCTGCAATGCAGGTCTCCTAACTTCTGACTCTGGATTCACATGTTTGTGCAACTGAAACAACTAAACAGACTCTTTAATACCTATTGCTTGGCTGAATTTCTACCAGTAATTCCACACTCATTTAAAAATAAAGTAAATCAGGTCTGTTAAAAAGAATACTTCAGCTCTCTGTCACTGGACAGTGAAAGGTTTGGTGGTGTGGAAGTCTTCAAAGGCTATCTCATTCAAGTCTACATACTAGTCATTTAAGGAGTCTAACAGACATTACAGAGTGGGTTAAGAAATTCAATAATTTTATAGATTCAAGACCCATCAGTTTTTCTGTTAAGAGGGAATGTACTTATTTATCATATTGTTCTCCTTGTCTCCCTGGGCAGCCAGTTGACCCCAGCAGCAGCAGAGAGCTGGCCTATGCAACTGCACAACAGCCACCTCTGGGAGGAAATTCAAGGTTCAGGGGCCAAATAAGGAAACAACGAGAAAATGAAGAGAAGATAACAGAACCAAACAATATTCTTGTGCAATTTGAAAACACAAGCTCAGCATGGAAAACATTTAAAATGTATTATTCCCTTAAAACTGTGAGCAGGAGGAACAGATAGCCATGGAGAAGATTGGGAGGCTTGGGAAAAGCCAGTGAACACTGATAGGTCAAAGCACATTGTAGGCAAATTAGCTTTTGGACACTGTCAATATATTCATTTCTGTAATCTGTACATTTTGGAAATAAAGACCTATTCACAAATCTAGCAAGAGAACCTATCTGTCCATCTGTGAATTTATCCAATTATTATGAGTCATTTTCCAACATTCTATTAAGTAGTTGTTAATTTAACGACCCCACTTGCCAGTACCCTGGACACATATTTTAAATCCTGAAGTTTCTAGCACATTTTTAAACCCTCCCAAAGCAATCCCAACATTTTCAAGTTAGAGAAATAAATTGTATTTTGTTGGAAAAACTTTTGATCACACAGCAGAATATTTAAATAAAGTAATATTTGAAAGTTTTATGAAATATAGAAAAAAATTTTAAAAAGATAAAGACATATGAGATAAGATCCAAAAAATGGAATTTATTTATAAAAAATGTGTATTTGATCTTACATGTTTAAACTTTAGTCACTTTCAAAGTACTCTGCATTTGATACAATACACCTATAGAGATCTTTTCACCACTGCTCCAAACTGTTTTGAACTCATTGATTTTGACACCTTTTAGTGCTTCAGCCATTTTTGTTTTACCTGTTCCACATCCGAAAAACATTTCCTCTTGAGGACTTTTTTCATGTAGAGAAACAGAAAGTCACTGAGGGTGAGATTAGGTGAATAGGAAGGGTGGGGAGTGGGGGTCATATCATTTTTTGGTCAAAAACTGCTGAACATTCAGTGTTTTTGGGGGGGGGTGCACTTGTAAATCACCCATCAGGAAATGGGCAAACACATTGAAAGACTTTTCAAAAAAAATTCACTGAAGCCAAAGGCAGCCTCTCATAACCACAGCTGGTACACCAATACAGATGGGTTCCTAGAACACTCACGTACTGAGGGAAGCCTGTACTGCAAGGGGCATGACCTTCAGAACATAATTTCAGCATTTTTGGTGCCCCCCTCATGTGTGATATAAGAATTCATAACTTAAATTTTTGTAATTCATGATGTAGTCACAATATTTTAGTGTGCATATACAAGAATATATATATAAGCATTTAAAGCTTAAGCTTTAAATACCAGAAAAAGATGTCTCATGAACATCTAATAAATTTATACTGGGAGAACCAATTGTATAGTCATGTGATGAAATGGACAGTAGCTCTGCTATAAAACTTTTGGTTTAGTAGCAAGCTATCAAACCACCCACAAAATGTCAAAATATTCTGTACACCTTAAAGTTACAAATGTCTAACTCTTTGTGATTTATGGAAACATTATTTATAATGTATTTTCTGTTCATTTCTGTCCAGTGCTGCACCTTTTATAAACCTCCTGATTAATATCAAACAGTGAACAAATCTGACAAGCAGGATTACCAATCTAACAAAACTGTTTATAATGTGAATGAAAAAAGGACACCATTTTCAGGGAGTGTACTTAATAATAAAACCCTGTTGTATTTAAGTGGTGAAGGGATTACTTAACTGTCAAAGTCCCTTTAACCACTAAGAGCTGCCACATTAAAGACACACTATTCAAAAAACTAGCAGACTATTTCAAGCTAGTTTATTCATTATTATCACATTTTCTTATTTAAATATAATTGATGCATATAAAAAATAAATTCAACTATTTGAAATATTATCTCTCCCTAAGGCATTTTTATGGTAGAGAATAAACAGAAATTAATTCTTTTTTTAAAGATTTTATTTATTTATTTTTAGAGAGGGAAGGGGGGGGAGAAAGAAACATCAATGTGCGGTTGCTGGGAGTCATGGCCTGCAACCCAGGCATGCACCCTGACTGGGAATTGAACCTGCAACACTTTGGTTTGCAGCCCACACTCAATCCATTGAGCTACCCCAGCCAGGGCTAAAAAATAATTCTTTTGATAGACTTTAAAAAAGATTTTATATATATTATACAATTTTTTCAAGAGGTATGATATCAGTACATATTATGGATTATACTTGAACATTTTTCTTTAGAAAATGAACTTTTATATCATGAACATCATAACTTCTATGAGATACTTTTCAAAGCTTTTTAATTTTGACAAACATGCTAGTCTATTTCATGTTTTACATGGATAGAATTATAAAACTATAGTTTATAGATTTAAAAAGTAAAGTTTTGAACTCCATAATCATTCAGGCTATTGGAATATTAGCAACAAATGAAATAATTTGTATTATTAAAGTCAATTACTGGAATCAATCAAAACCATAAATGAATTAAGAGTTAAAAAAACTAACCTAAAACTCTTTAAGATTATAAAATTCCACTTCTTAGTATTCCATCATGTGAATGTACCATAGTTTTTTCACCCATTCATTTACTGATGAGGGGCACTTAGGTTGCTTCCAAAACTTAGCTATTGTAAATTGTGCTATGCACATTGGGGTGCAAAGAACATTAGGTTCTTTGGAATTGTTGTTTCAGGGTTCTTAGGATATAATACCAGAAGTGAAATTGCCAGGTCAAAAGGCAGTTACAGACTTCCAACCAAGATGAAGACACACTGTGCCTCCTTGAACAAGCAAAAGAAGGACAACAACTATTTAAAAACAAAAAACAACCAGAACTGATAGAAAATCAAACTGTATAGAAGTCTGACAACCAAGGAGTTAAAGAAGACATATTCATCCAGACCTGTAGGAGGGACAGAGTTGGGCAGCTGAGGCAGAGAGGGCTCACAGCAAAGCAGTGGCTGGCAGACCCAGCAAGGCAGTGGATTGTGGAGGGGCAGGCAAGAGTGCAGCTGGCAGACCGGGCAGTCCAACATTCCCATGCAGATAAACCAGGCTAAACTGGGAAGCAGGATGGACAGCATAACCCAGAGTCCCAGTGCAGGGAAATAAAACCTCAAACCACTGATTGAAAACACCTGTGGGAGTTGAGGTGCCAGGAGAAACTCCCAGCCTCACAGGAGAGTTCACTGGAGAGACCCACAGGGTCCTAGAATGTACACAAGCCCACCCACATGGAAATCAGCACCAGAAGGGTCCACTTTACTAGTGGGAAGCGGGGGAAGTGACTGAAAGCCAGCAGAGAGCAGAGCAAGCACCATTGTACCCTCTCGGACCCCTGCCCCACATACAGCATCACAACCTAGTGGTGTGTATTACCCTGCCCAGGTGAATACCTAAGCCTCTGCCTCTCACTACGTAACAGGCATGTCAATACAAAAAAAAAAAAATGGCCCAAATGAAAGAACAGATCGAAGCTCCAGAAAAGATACAACTAAGGGACAAAGAGGAAGCCAACCTATCAGATGCACAGTTCAAACACTGGTAATCAAGATGCTCACAGAATTGGTTGAATTTGGTCACAAATTAGATGAAAAAATGAAGGCTATGCTAAGTGAAATAACGGAAAATGTACAGGGAGCCAATAGTGTCGGGAAAGAAACTGGGACTCAAATCAACCGTGTGGACCAGAAGGAATAAAGAAACATCCAATCAGAAAAGAATGAAGAAACAAGAATTCAAAAAAATGAGGAGAGGCTTAGGAACCTCCAGGACATCTTTAAATATTCCAACATCTGAATTATAGGGGTATCAGGGGGAGTAAAGGAAGAGCAACAGGTGGAAAAGTTATTTTAACAAATAATAAAGGAGAACTTCCCCATTCTGGCAAAAAAAAATAGACTTCAGGAAGTCCAGGAAGATCAGAGAGTCTCAAAAAAGTTGGACCCAAGGAGGAACACACCAAAGGATATCATAATTACATTACCCAAGATGAAAGATAAGGAGAGAATCTTAAAAGCAGCCAGACAAAAGGAGATAGTTACCTACAAAGGAATGCCTATAAGACTGCCATCTGATTTCTCAAAAGAGAACTTACAGGCAAGAAGGGGCTGGAAAGAAGTATTTCAAATCATGAAAGGCAAGGACCTACATCCAAGATTGCTCTATCCAGCAAAGCTTTCATTTAGAATGGAAGGGCAGATAAAGTGCTTCTCAGATAAGGTCAAGTTAAAGGAGCTCATCATCACCAAGCCCTTATTTTATGAAATGTTAAAGGGACTTATCTAAGAAAAAAAAGATAAAAAACATGTACAGTAAAATGACAGCAAACTCACAATTATTAACAACCACACCTAAAACAAAAACAAAAACAAACTAAGCAAACAACTGGAGCAGGAACAGAACCACAGAAATGGAGAACACATGGAGGGTTATCAACAGGTGAGTGGGAAGGTTACAGAGGGGGAAAAGGTACAAAGAAAAAGTAGCATAGATGGTAGGTAGAAAATAGGGGGAGGGTAAGAATAGTATGGGAAATATAGAAGCCAAAGAACTTATATGTATGACACATAGACATGAACCAAAGGGGAGGAATGTAGATGGGAGGGGGTGTGCAAGGTGGAAGGGAGTGAAAGTGGGGAAATGGGACAACTGAATATCATAATCAATAAAATATACTTTAAAAAATTTTTAAAGACAATTCCATTTTTAGTTTTCTGAGGAAATTCCATACTATTTTCCATAGTGGCTGCCCCAGTCTGCATTCCCACCAACGGTGCACTAGGGTTCCTTTTTCTCCACAGCCTTTCCAACACTTGTTTGTTAATTTGTTAATGATGGCCATTCTGACAGATGTGAAGTGGTATTTCATTGTAGTTTTAATTTGCATCTCTCTGACGGCTAATGATGCTAAGCATCTTTTCATATGTCTCTTGGCCCTTTGTATGTCCTCCTTCGAGAAGTGTCTGTTCAAGTCTTTTGCCCATATTTTAATTGGGCTGTTTGTCTTCTCGGCATGAAGTTGTGTGAGTTCTTTATATATTTTGGACATCAAACCTTATCTAAGGTATCATTGGCAAATATGTTTTCCCATTGGTTGGTTCTTTTTTCATTTTAATTCTATGTCTTTAGTTTTGCAGAAGTTTTTTATTTTGATGAGATCTCATTTGTTTATTCTTTCCTTTATGTCCTTTGCTCTAGGGGACATATCAGTGAAAATATTGCTGTGTGGAATATCTGAGAATTCCCTGCCTATATTCTCCTCTAGGACTTGTATGGTGTTGCCACTTACATTTAAGTCTTTTATTCATTCACCTTGAATTTATTTTTGTTTATAGTATAAATTGGTGATCGAGTTTCTTTTTGCATGTATCTGTCCAGATCTCCCAACACCATTTGTCGAAGAGGCTATTTTTATTCCATTTTATGCTTCTTTTCTTTTGTCATATATTAATTGGCCATATTATTTCTGGGTTCTCTGTTCTGTTCCATTGGTCTATGTGTCTGTTCTTATGCCAGTACCAGGCTGTTTTGATTACAGTGGCTTTGTAACACAGTTTGATGGAATACTACACAGGAGAAAGAAAGAGCTCCTTTGTAACAGCATGGATGGATCTTGACAGCATTATACTAAGTGAAATAAGCCAGGTCGTGAAAGACAAATTCCATATGATCTCACCTGTAAGTGGAACCTAATCAACTAAATAAACAAGCAAGCAAAATATAACCAGAGACAGTAAGATTAAGAACAAACTGACAGTAACCAGAGGGGAGGTAGGAGAGGATAATGGAGAGATAGGTGAGAGAGTTATCAGGAACATGTATGAAGGACACATGGACAAAATAAAAAATGGGTAGGATCAAGGGTGAGAAGTGGATATGGCTGGGGTGGGGGTGGGGAATGGAGACAACTGTACTTGAACAATAATAAAAAATATTTTTTAAAAATTTCTTCCCTGACAGTATTAAAATATAAAACTCAGGCCCTGGCTGGCATAGCTCAGTGGATTGAGCACAGGCTGCGAACCAAAGCATCGCAGGTTTGATTCCCAGTCAGGGCACATGCCTGGGTTACAGGCCATGGCCCCCAGCAACCACACATTGATGTTTCTCTCTCTCTCTCTCTTTCTCCCCCACTTCCCTCTCTAAAACTAAATAAATAAAATCTTTAAAAAAATAAAATAAAATACAAAACTCTTTTCTTTGTTCTGTGGTTTCTCTTTTGACTTGTAATCGTGTTTTACATTTGCTTCTTAGTGCTGTTCTATGTGAAGAAAAATTAAAAATTTGAATTATTAGTAAAAAGAGTATTATAAAATTTCCAAAACAAGCAGGAAAAATCACCCAAAGGACTTTTTCCACAGTAATTCCAAATTGTGTTTTTGTTACTATAGACAGAAAATTTTTAAACTCAATTTTAAGATTATTTCACATCTCCACATTGATCTTAACCCTATGTTCATGGAAATCATAGAGAAAAAGTTTTGAAGACTCATACAGTAAGAAACAAAGGAGATGTGATGAAATAATATCCCAGCATCTAATTAATTTTCCCCAAATGAATAAAATAACTGTTGGTGAGAAGTAACATCACCAAAAAGTGGTGAAGTAACAAGCTCTATAGACCCGTCCCTCAAGGGAAGAATTATTAAGCTGGTGAAAACTTTCAGAATCAACTCTTTTGAAACTCTAGAAACCAATAAAAAAAACTTCCAACCATCAGGGGATTGCTGAATGAAAAAAGGATTTGTTAAATTTTGGCATTTAGAAACATTCCTACCAGGTCACTAGCTGATGACTGAGCTAATGAAACAGAGACTTTGTGACCTTACATTACAAAGGACACAGTCTTTGCAAGAGTAGTTTGGCATTGTTACTAAAAAATAGACAACTGCAGTCCACAGGTCACAACAGTAAAATTTGGGGAGGGACTAGAATCTTTTTTTCCAGAGTTACAACACTATAATGTGCAAAATGTTCAGTTTTCAGCCAAAAATCATGAGACATGTAAAGAAATTTGGCAGAAACCATACTTAAGGAAGCCTAGAGATTAAACATACTAGACAAAGACTTTAAATTAACTGTCTTCAACACGTTCAAAGAGTTAGAGAAACCTGTAGGTAAACAACTAAGGAAAAGTCAGGAGAACAATAGCTCAAAAAATAGAGAGTATCATCAAAAAGAGAGACATTATAAATACTCCATAGGCAGAAGTATCATTTGGTCCTATGTAATCCTCCAGCCTAAAGATTTCCTAATAAGTTGGTACATCTACACAAAAGCAGATTGACTTTGACAATCTGGGATTTCATTAATGTATGATTTTCATGATTGTTTTAACTGGAAAATACAGCATAATATTTCACATATTTACCAATTGTGATCTTTGGAACTTATATTGCAGTGATAACCATAGAAGTAATCTACATACAAATTTTAGCATTATTAGTCTAGTAAGTCATTTTAAATTTATTAGTAGAATACTCATAAATGAATTAATCTGAATATATAAAGCTTATAATTAAGTTGTTAATGAAGTAATTCATTACAGTTGAAATATAACTAAATAAAAACTACTTTCAGTAAAGATCACCTTCAGTTAAATTTTGAAGTTTGCTTTATTGTTCTTTCTCATTTTGCAATAGATTCATGAAAATTATATTATTTGATTTTCCTCAGAATTCTTGGACACATTACCTTACATTTTGTTTCCTTATTTCTTCTCTTTAAGCATACTCATTAGAAGCTTTTTGGGATGACTAAAAGAATAAAATCCAATCTCCCTTCAAAAGTCATATTTCTTTAGGAAACATAATTTAAATTTGAAAAGGAAGCCTAAGATTTTTAGTGCTAATAACTAAATGTCTGGACTCCTTCTTCCATTTCAATTGAATATACAATTGGTATTTATGGTTTTCCAGGTTCAGGGTTGGCAACTGATATGTCTTAATTATTTCTCATGCTTATTTCAACAGCTCAATTTTGTAACCTTGAACACCTTGGTAATATACACTATACGGACAAAATGACATGAAATCATATGATGTGAGTAAGGACTGAAGTGAGGATAAAAGCTTGGAAGAAGACATATGACAAGCATTATTCATTATTGTTGTCTTTCTACAGCTCTAACAAAATTCTCAAGCACTGCTTCAGAGCCAAGCAGCTGCTGGGCCCAACAGTAATGTGGCTTCTGCAGGTATAAAAGATCATGTGCCCCAGGAAGAAAAAGTAGTTTATGGAAGACTGGCTGCCCAGAACTAAGTGAAGCCAAGAATTGCTAAACTGAGTTCTCCCTATCACTGATAGTCCAATTCCAAACTTCTGCTATAGAGAAAACTAGGAATGGAGAGAGTTTCATTTGCTGCCCTAAAGGAGACTAGCATTCACCAGCAAAAAACACCATGAATTTTCAAATGTGGACTACAAAACCTTCCATCATGTGGGGGACTGCCACTGCTACAAGCCAGCCAGAAGTTAGCTGGCACAAAAAAGTGAGGAGAACAACAAGCTGGACAAGGAAAATTACAGTGCTTCTCAGGAACCAGCAGCAAGAGGGAGGGACCAAGCAGGACACTCAGAGTAGGCAGCCCCCAGTTAAACAGACCTGCAGAGGACATTGAAGAACTGATCTATCACAAAACAAACTCTCAGTGTACACAAAAAGACCCAAGTACAACATTAGGGAAAAATTCAACTAAGAAACATGCTTATTGAATTTTAATATCAATACATAAATCTAAGGTGAATATATACTGATGAGACTTGAATAATTGTCCTGAGAGATTAAGAGGAGGAAATATCTCAAAGCACAGAGCAAAAATTACAAAGAAATGGAAATGTTAAAGAATAAACTAAAAAACTTTGAGGACTTTCCCAGGAGCTATACAAATAATGATTTAAAAAATAAATTGCAGATGAATAAAGACATGTTATAAAAAACAATAAAAGTAATGAAAAATTTTAGAATGTCATGTATCTTACCTACTGTTAGGCTAAAAATGTTTTTTAAAGGAAGGAAAAAGGAAATATTTGACAATGCAAACTTGAGTAATATAGCAAAATATAGCATAAACAAAGCCAATATGCACCTGTTAGAGCTGGAAAAATATCTGCAAAGAATGTGTGTACATGTTCATATATGTACATATAGAAATAGATGAAAGAATGGAGAAAATAAAACCAGAATGTGTCGTTATTGCAAACTACTTAGAACATGTAAAATTAATTTTTAAGAAGAGAACTCTTTTAAAAAGGAGTTGAAAGCTGGAAGAGAGAACCCTCATTCAGGAGTTACTCAACTGCACACTAGTGACCCCAAAAGGAAGAGACATACCTTGCATCTTTAGCAAGAAGTGATGCTACAGGTGATAAAATAAGTCAGGGGTTAGGCAGTTGAAAATCCACATATAATAACAGTCAGCCCTTCACATTTAAGGATTCCTAACTTTGAAGTTGACCCTTAAACAATGTGGGCTTGAACTACAAGGGTCTACTGAAGAAATATGCATCTAAGAGTATTCATACAGTTCAACCCATGTCATTCAAATTCATGTTGCTCAAGGGTCAACTGTACTTTATTTCCTTAGCTGGAGGGAGAAAATATTCCTCCTTGCTCAGTAACAGCTTAGCCACTGGGAGACTGCCAGAGCTCAGCCAATGAAAAGTCACTATACTTTGAACTTTCAGTTTCCTCCAATAGACTCTTCCTTTACAATAGCCCCTCCCAAGTCCATAAAAAGGCATTCTTTACATTTGCTTCTCTGGACTTATGTGTTGTTTACAATTAGACCATGTGTCCTGAAGTGCAAGTTTTGTTTGCTCAAATAAATCCATTTTGCTGGAGAAATACCTGACTGTCTATTTGTTTAAGGTTAACAAGCCTAAAAAGAAACAAAAAAAAAGTGAAATAAGCCTGTCAAAAAAAGACAAGTACCATATGATTTCACTTTTATGTGGATGTAATGGGCAAAATAAATTTAAAAACAAAATAGAAACAGACTCATTGATACAGGGGACAGACTGACAACTGTCAGAGGAGAGTGCAGTTTGGGGTTAAGTTAAAAAAGTGAAGGAATTAAGCCAAAAAAAAACCCCCACCTAATAGATACAGACAACAGTATGGGGATTACCAGAGAGGAAGGGGATAGGGGGTAATAGAAAAGGGTAAAAGGGGGATAAATGGTGATGGAAGAAGTCTTGACTTGGGATGCTGAACACACAATAAAATATGCAGATGATGCATTATAAAATTGTACACCTGAAACCTATATAATTTTATGCACCATGTCACCCCAATAAATTTAATTTGATAAAATTTTGAAAAAGTGAAAGTCCCATGTCTACCACATTGAGTCTAGTGGCTCTTCCTTGTGAGAAGCCATCTTAAGCAGGAGAGTTTAAACCATGACTGGCTTATACACATCTAGCAGTTATGAGTAGGAGAATCCTCTCCAAGTAATGTGGGTAAGAGACCTGATGCACAGATCTAAGCACATTACCATTACCAGAAAACTGTTCCCCATGATTTCATGCATTCATTTATTCTAAATCACTTCAATGTGTTTTGATTTATGAGCTGATAGCCTCTGTCATTGTATATCTATGTAATTTTTTAGAGCAAACCACATTTGATACACAGTAACATTGTGAGAGCTAGAAAATGTACTGCTTTGTTAGGCAAACAAGAAAGGATAACACAAAAGGAAGGTCTTTCAAATCTGTAATTGTTGTTTGTCTCTGAAGAAGTAAAGTGTTCTTGAATTACAGGTAAGAGGAACCAAGGTTACCTGCACTATGGAACATAGATCCTCACATTCTAACAGTAAGTGAAAAAGAGCTAAAGTCTTATGTTTAATGTTCAGAAATGAATTTTGAGGCACTTAAGGTATGATACCAAAAGCTTGTTTATAAAGCATGTGGAAATTTAAATAAATAAATAAAGGTGAAAAGATATTTCTAAATAGCATTCTAACCTCAAAAAAATTTCTCTGACCACAGTCTAATTCAGATAATCTTAGCTATCTTTGAAAAGGCACTTTTAAAACCACCAATTCCCACAATGCTGTAAAGGATCAAGAAGGAAATCATATTTTAATATACAGCTGGCCATTACTAAAGAATATTTCTGTCTTACCATATTTCAGACATCCATTGACTCAAATAAAAAAGACCTTTTTACTAGTGCTATTGTGGAAGCAATTCCTTAGTCTCAATTCCTTCTTGAGCATTCTGCTCTTAACTGCTTTTACATTATGCTATCTTCTTTCAATATAGCTTATTTACAATGGAAACAGAGCATGGTAACCAATTCCCGAATCTTTCTCAGAAACAAAACATTCTCTCAACACAACTTCCCTTACACTTCACACTACATCATACCACTTCCATTAATGTTGGGCCACACCTAACACTTTCCCACAGACTGCAATTTCACTCTAATTACTGTTACAAACACTGCTGATGAATGGAACAGCTAAAATTTATATGCATACTAGACACCACTTCCTACACATCCACTCACCAGAAAGGTTTTCAGAGTTGTTAAGTAAGAGTAAAATGAATAAGGATTGACTATATAAAAAACTCCATTATGTAGGTCAATTGCTAACAAAACAAAAGTTTTAGGAGACAAATGTAATCCAAAGAAAAAAACTTTCTAAGTGAATGGAATGATGGGTAATTTATAAAGATATTAGAAGCTAGAAAAATAGCCATCAATCATTAGTATATTTAGAAGCAAGGGCTAAGTAATTTATGGAGGGAGAAAACTGTAATTATCAAATATAAAAATTATGGTTAAACACAAGTAATAAGTGGAAAATGATTTGTAGTACCTCAAAAAAGAAGAATCTAAATAATGCTTAAATTATAAAATTGCCTAGGTTTTAAAAATATAAAAATTGAAATCTAAGGTAGAAAAACTATAGAATATACACAGAAAATTTTCTTATTCAGAAAAAATAATAAAATGTTAATTTTTAGTTTTGAAGAAATCATAGGAAATGCTAAAAAAAACCCTGAGCTTTGATTATGATAAATGTATTGAAAATGTCACATAGTTAGCAAGTAGTAGAAACAAGATTCAAAGCCTGCCCTGCATTTCTTGCTTTTCTTTTCTTCCCTCATCACCAGGATACTAGGTAAAATATCACCTGGGAATCTCTCTTATTTAGAACAACTTGTACCTTGACCAGGTAAGAAAGGCTTTGTTATATCTTCTTTCCTAAGAATTTATTTATTTGGGATAGGAAAAGAATTGGTGGAAGCAAAGCCCACTTGCTTGTGCCCCTAGTGCAGATTTTCAAACAATCTCCCAATAAGTGACCTGAACAATGGAATATTAGCTGATATGAATTTTTAAAGCCAGAGAGTGCAGAAGAGATTTTGTATTGTCTGATAAGAGATTTTACAAGTTCAAGGGAAATACCCTGCATGATGTACCTGAAGCAAAGGAGAGAGCAGAGGAGAGAAAGCACATCTTGTGAGCTCCTTCCCCTCTCAGAGCAGGGGACCCAGTTACACACAGGGAACCCCAATACTAATCTGGAGAGAACTGGGATGATATATGGAGGCTGGGAGACTTGGGCAGCACACACACAGGAGCAGCATGGCCATGGCTACAGCGCCAACTGGGGGAGTCCAGGGGAGAAATTCTGGCACCTAAGACTGTTGAAGTCACCAGAAGGCTGTGGTCAGCCCTGACTGAGAAACAATTTTTGCCTTTTAGGGGAAGTGGAGTGCACAAAGAGCCAGGCAGACGCTAGAGGCTCAAAGCTACAGTGTGGGTGCCACATAGGAACTTTTTTAAAGTAGGGAATGGAGGCATAGCTGAGTAGGAAATCTGCTTGTACACAGCACCCCTGCCAGCAGAGGCCAGATTCAAAGAATGGGTCATGTCCACCAAACCCAGCTGGCCAGGAAGAGTAATATGCTGTAAGGCAAAGGGATCATGTGGCCCCACAAAGTGCACCTTACAAGGGGTGAGGCTACATGCAGAATGGAGGGTCTGGGTCTGAGTCTCTTGCAAGAGCAGTGAGCCAGGAACTGGACAAGCTAGAGCTGAGCACCTGGGACTCCTTGTAGCCAAGCAGGGTCACCCAAACGGCAGAATACAAATCTCTGGGAAGAGGAAGGCATACCCATCCCCCACCTGCAGGATTGCAATCTCCACAGAACAGTAAGGCCAGGCTCAAGAACTCACTGCTGGGTGCATCTCTACAGGGGAAAGAAAGAGAATCTCTAATGGAGCCATTTAAGAACCTTCACCACAAGTTATGTGACTGCTTTTGGGGCCCTATTCAACTGAAAACAGCAGAACAGAGAGATTAGAAATTGGCACAGCAAGAGGTATTCAGGGAACCCTCACCTCCGGCCTTGGCTCTCACACAGAGTTACCATCAGTACCAAGCAAGAAAGAGCTGATCTTTTTACACAGAATGGGCCCACACATGAAACAGACAACTAATTAATCAGAAATTATATCAGTGGAAATAATCTTGGAAAGACCAAGATGTGTGGCGCAGAGGTGGGGAACACACCCACCATCTTCCCTGAAGGATGTACAGCACCTCCCTGGGGAGGATCAAGGGATCCCACCCTCCTGTTTGAACTAGAGGGCCCCTCTGGAAGCAGGTGGAGGTGGCACATTCTGGGTTGTTGGACATTAGATGACACTCCCAGGGCCTTGTGCTGATAAAAAGGTAACAGAGTGGAACAACAGGGAACAACCAAGCCCAAAGGAGACAGCCACCAACTGTGGAACACTTGTAGCCTCAAACAGGCTGACTAAAGCTAGACTGGGTCACCACCTGACATCAGGGATGGATCCTGAAGGAGAAGAGAGAAGGCCAACAAACTCTGGTCTCTGCTGAAATTAATTCAACTTTGGTCTTTTACATTATTTCAGCTATGTTTTCTCCTGCATAGTTTTTAACATTGTTTCTTTGTCTTCAATTTTGCTCCTATTATTTCACTATTTTTATTTTTTTGATATTTTATGTATATTTTTATTTTATTCTTATCTTTTAATTTTTATTTTAGTTTTAATCCCAATATCATATTTTACTTTGCCTTTCTATTACTCCATTTTCCCTTCACTCTTCTCTTTCTTATTTTTCTTAAATTTGATCTTTTTCCACATTCTACATCTTGTTTCTATTCCTCACTCCTATTATTTCTCCTTCCTCCATCCTCTCAAACCCATCTTTCTTTTCATTAGTCATCTCATATTCTTTTTCCCTTTATTATAGTATTGTTATAGTCATTCCATCTTTATTAATATTTTCTCTATTGTCATTGATATTAGGGTTGCTGTTGCATTTCATCAATTCTATCTCCAGATGTTCACTATTCTCTTTTTTTAATCTGTAAAACTCACACTTTACTATTCCCATGTCCTACTCCATTTTGCCTTCCTACTTCCCTGTCTTATTTTCATTTTAAATTTTATCTTCTCCCTTTCTTAGCCTTGTTTCTAAACTTTATGCTTATTTTTTCTCCACCCTCTATCCTATCAAAATTAGTTTTCTTTAGATATCTCACTTTTTTCTTTTCTTTGTTATAATATTATCATTCTCTTTCCACCTTTACCAATCTTTGATCCTTTTTGTTGTGTATATCATGGAGGTGTTTGTTTTGCTGCAACTTTGTTACTAGTATTTTCACCTTTTTTTTTTTTTTGCCAAAACTCATACTGTAATATCCTCTACTCTTACTCAGGTTACTCTATTTCCTCCCTAGTTTATATTGTGGTAAATTTTATTTTCTCCTCTTCTTCCCTTTGTTTCTATGTCTTACTGTTATTATTTTTCCTCCCCTTATCCTCTCTAAAGCATTTTTTCCCATTATACACCTCATATTCTTTTTTCCTTTCATATAATATTTTTATTCTCTTTCCACCTTTATAAGTTAGCTCATTTGTTGTTGATATCATGGTAGTGATTGGGGGGTATTTTTGCTGCTGTGTTTTTGTTGTTTTTTTATGTTCAGATATGTTTATTTCTGCATAATTTTTAATGCCAAAAGACCCACTGGATAGTCATCTAAATGTCCATAAACAGGGAAACAATTGAATAGATTGTGATATAGTCATAATGGAAATATTATGCAGTCATAAAACTGATTTAGTGTATGTTTATTCACATAGCATGATATGCATTTTATGTGATATAGAAGGAAGTGGTAGAGCTGTGTGTATATTTTTACCATTTGGTGAAAAATAATGTATGTATATACTTTCAAACACTTACATGTACTGCTGTGGGTTTTGTTTTCTGGGCTGTTTTGTTTTGTTCTAGCAGTCCCTCTACAACAGCATAGGAGATGTAGTGGGGGTTGTGACTCTCAGTCAGCTAGCCAGAGGGGACAACCCACCAAGGAACAAGCCAAAAACAAGCAAAACCCAATTACAGTAAGAGAGCCCACAAAATCTGCATAAAAGACATTCCTAGAGTAGCCAGCTGAGCTCAGAAAGACTGCACCACTGAGTCCCATGGGACTCCTCCACAGAAAACCACCCTGTGAAGACAGAGAGTCAAAGCAAATCAATCTAATACACCAAAACAAACAAAAGCAATGGCTTAAAATGGGGAGACAAAAGAACAACCTCCAATCTAAAGGAAAGGAGGAATCCCTAGAAATAGTGCTAAGTGAAACTGAGGCAAGAAATTTATCAGACATAGAGTTCAAAGTAATGGTTATAAGGATGCTAAAGGAATTCAATGAGAACTACAAGGAACCTAGAGGAAACTACATCAGCATGAAACAAGACACAGAAACTATGAATAAGAATTAGGAGAGAATGAAGAATATCTTATCTGAAATAAAGAATACACTAGAAAGAGTTAAAATCAGGCTAGATAAAGTAGGTGATTGAATCAGCAAGTTGGAAAACAAGGTAGAACAAAACACCCAGTCAGAGCAACCAAATGAAAAAAGACTAAAAAGAAAAAAACAAAGACAATTTAAGGGAGCTGCACAACATGAAACATAACAATTTTAGGATCATAAAGATACCAGGAGAAGAAAAGAAGCAAGATATAGAAAACCTATTTGAAAAAATAATGAGAGAAAATTTTCCAAACATGATGAGGAAAATAGTCACACAAGGTCAGGAAGCTCAGAAGGTCCTGATCAAGATGAACCCAAAGAGGCTCCTTCCAAGACAAATCATGATTAAAATGGCAAAATTTAAAGACAAAGAGAGAATCTAAAAGGGAGCAAAGGAGAAATGGCTAGTAATATACAAGAGAGTTCTGATAAGGCTATCAACTGATTTCTGAACAGAAACACTATGTGCCAGAAGGAAACGGCATGAAATGTTCCATGTAATAAAAAACAAAGTCCTACAACCAAGACTACTCCACCCAGCAAGTCTCTAATTTAAAATGGAAAATAAAATAAGGAAATTTCCAGAGCAAAAAAAAAAAGGCTAAAAGAGTACATCTCTACCAAACCAGCATTGAAATGGTGTATGCTCTCCCCACCCTTATTCAACATAGTACTGGTAGTTATAGCCACAGTGATCAGACAAGAAAAAGAAATAAAAGGCATCCAAATTGGGAAGAGAAAGTAAAACTGTCATTATTTGCAGACAACATGATAGTGTACATAGAAAACCCTATCAACTCCACCAAAAAACTACCCAACCTAATAAGTGAATTTGGCAAAGTAGCAGGATACAAAGTCAATATTCAGAGATTGATGACATTTTTGTATACCTACAATGAACTAGCAGAAAGAGAAACTAGGAAAACTTATCATTTACCATAGCAACAAGGAAATAAAGTACCTAGGAAGAAATTTAACCAAGGAGGTAATAGATCTATACTCAGAAAACCATGGAACACTGAAGAAAGAAATTGAGGAAAATACAAATAAATGGGAGCATATACATTATTCATGGATTGGAAGAATTAACATCATTAAAATGTCCATACTACCCAAAGCAATCTATAGATTCAATGCAATCCCTATTTAAATACCAATGATATATTTCAATGATCTAGAACAAATAATCTAAAAATTTATATGGAATGAACAATGACCCAAATAACCTCAGCAGTCTTGAGAAAGAATAAACTTGGAGGGATCACACGCCTGATTAAAAAAAAAAAACTATACTACAAGGACACTATAATCAAAACAGCCTGATACTGGCATAAGAATAGACTCATAGATCAGTGAAACAAAATAGAGAGCCTAGAAATAAACCCATGTCTCTATGGTCAATTAATATTTGACAAAGGGGGCATAAGAATATAATGGAGTAAAAATTGTCTCTTTAATACATAGTGTTGGGAGAACTGGATTGGTATATGCAGCAAAATGAAACTAGACCACCAACCTACACTAGACACCAAAATAAACTCAAAATGGATAAAAAACTTAAATATGTTATGACCATGAAGTTCTAGTGGAAAAAATAGGCAATAAAATTTCAGACCTCATGTAGCAATATTTTTGCTGATATATCTCCTAAGGCAAGAGAAATAAAGGGAAAAAAATAAACAAATGGCACTACATCAAATTTAAAAATCTTCTCCTTTACTAAAGAAACCATCAGAAAAATGAAATGGGAACCAACTATATGGGAGAACATATTTTCCAATGATACATTGGACAAGGGTTTGATCTCCAAAATATATAAAGAAGTCATATGACTCGACACCAGGGTTTTTTAATCCAATTTTAAAAATGGGTAAAACACCTGAATAGACACTTCTCCAAGGAGGACATACAAATGGTCCATACACATGTGAAAAATTGTTCAACATCACTATCCATCAGAGACATGCAAATTAAAACCACAATGAGATATCACCTCACTCCTGTCAGAATGGCTATCATTAATAAATCAACAAACAATAAGTGATGGCCAGGTTATGGAGGAAAGGGAAGTCTAGTGCACTGTTGATGGGAATACAGACTGGTGCCGCCACTGTGGAAAACAGCATGGAACTCCTCAAAAAATTTAAAATGGAACTGCCTTTTGACCCAGTGACTCTACTGCTGTGAATATACCCTGAGAATAAGAATCCTGAAACACCAGTTCAAAAAAATATATGCATACCTATGTTTATAGAAGAGCTATTTACAATAGCCAAGTGATAGAAACAGCCTAAGTGCCCATCAGTAGATGAGTGGATCAAAAACTGTGGTATGTTCACACAATGGAACACTACACAGCAAAAAGAAAGAAGAAATTCCTACTTTTTGTGACAGAATGGGTGGAACTAAAGAATATTATTCTAAATGAAATAAGCCAGTCAGTGAAAGACAAACATCATATGATCTCACTTGTAACAGGAACCTAATAAACAAAATAAACTAATGAGCAGAATAGATCCAAAGACATGAAAACACAGAACAGACTGATAGCAGCCAGAGGAGAGGCTGGCTGGGGATTATGGTGAAAAGAAGGGGAAAGAACTAGTCAAATAACATATGTGAATGACTTATGAGCATGAACAATGGTGAGGGAATTGACTGTGGGAGGTGGGAGCAGGCAGGGTGGAGGAAGGCAAAGGGGTAAAAATTGGAATAACTGTAATAAAATAACAATGAAAAAGTAAAAAAAGAATGAGTTCGTTTGTTGTTTGTCTATTTGTTTGTTTATTTAGCATCCATACACTTAAACATTCTACCATAGTACTCTGACTCTTTGATCCTTCCAACAAATATTTTTCAATATAGTAGGAAAATAAGATGTGGCTATTACTTTGTATTTATGAATAATGAAGGAATAATACTTTAGGAGATTTTTGGTCCTTAGGTTCTTAGCCCAGATGACTGGGAGAATTATATTGCCATTAAGTGATAATAGAAAAAGAGATGTGATTTGAGTATAATGACCAACCCCTTTTTTCCTCTCATTTTATGTAGGCCCTCTGCTTCCTCAAATGCTGGCAGTCTCTCCTGTAGTCTGTAGACAAAAGAATAGAGTTAACTCTCTGGAAAATATACCAGCCCAAGAGAAGAAGACTCAAAGATTCCCATATCAAGAGTTCCCTAATGAAATGCCCCAGCCAGATAAACTTACAGAGGGAACCATAGTCAACAAACCCCATTCATATGCTCACAGCCTCCTAAAAAACTTTCAGTGTTCCATTCTGAAATATGAGCAGATAGGTAACAATATCTGGTCATCTAAAGAAGTGTCTAACTGGAAGCAACTTGAAGAAATAGATTTTAGAAGTGAGAAAAAATTCTGAACAAAAGCTTTAATTAACATTCTCAAAGAGATAAAAGAGGATATTATATTTATGAATTCAAATGAACATTTAGAGATAAAAGTGCTCTTTAAAATTAAAAATGTAATATCAAAATTTAAAAGTCAAAGAAGTATAGAAGATAAGGTTAAGAATATTTGTCAAAAATACAGAAAAAGGACAGAAAGTAGGACAGTAAAATAAGAAAAATAAGAGTCAGTCCAGGTGATTCTTATCCAAATAATCAGAGTTCTAGAGAAAAATAGAAGAGGAAAAAATCATCCAAAAATACGGCAGGAACTCTTCAAAAAATGGTGTTGGGAGAACTGGACAGTTATGTGCAAAAAAATTAAACTTGAGCACCAGCTTACATGGTACACAAAAATAAATTCAAGGTGGATAAAAGACTTAAATATAAAATGTGACACCATTAAAGTCCTAGAGGAGAATATAGGCAGGAAATCTCAAATATTTCACCCAGCGACATTTTCACAGATATGACCCCTAGAGCAAGGGACATAAAAGAAAGAATAAACAAATGGGATCTCATCAAAATAAAAAGCTTCTGCACAGCTAAAGAAAACAGTATCAAAATTAAAAGAGAACCAACTGTATGGGAAAACATATTTGCCAATGATACGTCAGACAAGGGTTTGATCTCCAAAATATATAAAGAACTTACACGACTCCACTCTAAGACAAGCAACCCAATTAAAAAAGTGGGCAAAAGACTTGAACAGACACTTTTCCAAGGAGGACATACAGAGGATCCAGAGACACATGAAAAGATGCTCAGTATCACTAGCTATCAGAGAAATGCAAATTAATACCACAATGAGATACCACTTCACACTGGTCAGAATGGCCAACATAAACAAATCAACAAACAAGTATTGGAGAGATTGTGGAGAAAAGGGAACCCTGGTGCAGTGTTGGTGGGATTGCAGACTGGTACAACCACTGTGGGAAATAGTATAAAATTTTCTCAGAAAACTAAAAATGATCTGCCTTTTGACCCAGCAATTCCACTGCTAGGATTATATCCTAAGAACACTGAAACACCAATCCAAAAGAACCGATGCACTCCAATGTTCACAGCAACACAATTTACAATAGACAAGTGCTGGAAACAACCTAGGTGCCCCTCAGTAAATGAATGAATCAAAAAATACTATGGTACATTTACACAATGGAATTCTATGCAGC
Source organism: Phyllostomus hastatus (assembly GCF_019186645.2). NCBI lineage: Eukaryota > Metazoa > Chordata > Mammalia > Chiroptera > Phyllostomidae > Phyllostomus > Phyllostomus hastatus. Next base: position 42,501,507 of record NW_025333498.1, read on the forward strand.
AGAAAGAAAGAAGGAGCTCCTACCCTTTGCAACAGCATGGATGGAACTGAAAAGCATTATTCTAGGCGAAATAAGCCAGGCGGTAAAAGACAAATACCATATGATCTCACCTTTAACAGAAACCTAAATAACAAAACAAACAAACAAGCAAAATATAACCAAATACACTAAAATAGAGAACAGTCTGACAGTAGCCAGAGAGGAGAGGGGAGGGAATTTCAGAGGAAAGGGGGAAGGGTTTTCAGGAACAAGTATAAAGAACATGTGGACAAAAACAATGGGGGGAAGAAATGGGAGGGAGGGAGGGAGGGGGGAAGGGCTGTAGGGGTGGGCTGGAATGGGAGTGAAGGCAGAAAACTACTTGAATAACAATTAAAATAAATAAATAAAATATGGCATGGAAATATTTATAAATGAATGACATGAGCTTCCAGATTGAAAGAATATACTAAGTGCCTATCATAATGGATATTACTAAATACACAGCAAGGCAACTACCATGAAATACCAGAATAGGTAAAACAAAGGGAAACTGTCACAAACTTCCAGAAAAAAAAACAATTAAAATGACTTTGAATCTATAGCAACACTAGAAGTTAAAAGAAAGCAGAATGATACTGTCAAAATTCTAAAAAAAGTAGTGTATTTACAAAATGGAATACTACATAGCCATAAAAAGAAGAAATTTTTGACTTTTGAGACAGCCTGGATTGACCTGGAGATTATTTTGATAAAGTAAAATAAGCCAGTCATTGAAAGACAGGTATCATATGATCTTACTTATATGCAGAATCTAGTTAACAAAAATTATAGAACAAAATAGAAACAGAGGCATGGATACATGAACAAACTGATGGTTGTACCTACTAGAAAAAAAAGGCAAAAGCCAAGCAGAAAGGCATATGTGTGTGTACATAAAAATATATAATATATAAAAATGTATATGCATTTATATATTATATAAAATGTATGATATATAATATTATATATTTATATTACAAATATATATATACACACACACAGGAGGTCTGTCCAGAAGGCACTCAGCCATGTACTATGAAAAATAGATACATACACATATATATAATACACACGCATAAATATATACACACATATATATGTGGATCAGATGTCCATAGCACTTACATAATCATAATAATATGAACATTATATAATGATCTGACTCAAAATATTATAAAATTTGAGAATAAGAGGATAGAAATAATTAAAATTTTGGTGTGAAAGGCAAAAAATTATGAGAAAGGGTGTTAAATCCTATTTTCCAGAGGTAATTGAAGATGTAGTATGTAGACCTGAACATTTTGGAAAACAAAAATATATACATATTGTATAGAGTACAAAGATAATAGAGTTGAAATTTATTGGTCCTAGGAGAAGAAAGTGGGAAACTTAAACTATTTGATGCTTTAAACTATATACACTAATAGAAATAAAAACTACAGAGAATGAGTCATAGAAAGGGAAAGTCTCCGGAAGAATGATGATGACTTGGATTTGCAAGGAGAGGAAAGATGAGATCTGAGAAATGGCAGAAAGACGGCCATGTTAGCAGAGAGGCACCAATCCAATTGCCAAAACACAATTCTAAGTACTTTACTTAGAATTCCAGGCTCCTAGGCTCCTAGGCTTTGTTTTTCAATAATCCTTATTTTTCTTAGCTTTAGCCTTTTCACTGGCAAAAATTTATTGTCATCTCTCCTTCCAATCTACTTAACAGTGTAACTGGACCTTCAGATGGCATCTTAATGTACCACCATGTACTATAATGGCAACCAAGAAAAAGTTCTAATGTGTCCATTTAAAACCTTTATTATTAAACTCCTCATTAAATACTTCCCCTGAAATTGTATGCAATGCATAACTAATTACTTGGTTAAACTAACAGCACAAATAAATGAACTTTAAGACCAGTTTATGACCATTTCAACCTATGTAAATCTCAAACCAAAATCTTGAGGGGACAAAATAGCTCCAGTATCTCAGAAACTATAAGTGGTATAATATGTGTATTTAATCTTTATACATGTCCCCTATTTTCCTCTCATTTTCCCACTTCCATCCAGTCACCACTCCCATCCTCTGTTTTAAACTTTATTGTAAACCATTCTAGGAAACTGAGAGAACCAGCATTATTTCAACAGATCAATTAAAAAGTTAAAGGTAATTTACTTGAATAAAAAAGAAATGAATGTTCTTATTTCTCAAAATACTTTAAAAACTTTTGAAACATCCTGAAGACAATCCTCGAAGCCTAAGGATGCCAGACAAATAGTACTCTGCTCACTGACAGGTTGCCAGCCTTGCTTGAAGCTGTAGGCTAGACTGGGAGCCAGATAGAAAAACTTTGGTCTGATTTCCAGTGCAGAGTAATTCCTCTACTTAAAAAAATAACCTTTTCAGCCCTAGCTAGCATAGCTCAGTGGATTGAGCATGGGCTGTGAACCAAAGTGCCGCAGGTTCAATTCCCAGCCAGGGCACATGCCTGGGTTGCAGACCATAACCCCCAGCAACCACACATTGACATTTCTTTCTCTATCTTCCTCCCTTCCCTCTCTAAAAATAAATAAATAAAATCTTTAAAAAAAAAGCCCTTTCTATAAATCTCTAACCAAAATGCTTCTTTTATTCTCTAAAATATGCTATAAACTCAAAAAACAGGAATATAAAGTACATGCAGAGAGGACCTTTTTATTTTATGAAGAGCAATTATGATATAAGTAATATACATATTTAATAAAAATCAACATAAAATAGAAATTAATCAATGAGTCATATCTAATTATTCCATTCTGAGTAACATCAAAGAAGCACAAAGAAGACAAAAAAATAGAATAAGTAGGTCCAATATTTCATGTATTTCATAAATATATGAGTTTAAATACATCCAAAACTAAGTATTTTCCAGTTTTATAACTATCAAGTCTCAGAATGACTTATTTCATTTCTGGATAATAAATCTTTATATTTAGAGCTGTATTACTTTAAAGAAACTTGGAATTATGTATAAAGATAGAAAACCACCCCCAAAAAAGCATGTAAGTCACTGATTTAAGCATATTTTTGTCTTTCAGGGAAACTATAATTTATTGTAACCTTCTTCAACTCAAAATGGTTTAATATTCTTGGCCCTAGCATATACTTTTTTGAAATTAACAAAATTAAAGAATAAGAAAGAGTGATATGATGAAATATTTCTAATGTAATGGCATTGATCTTTTCAGCAATTAATAGCTTACATTTCAATTTATACTATCATACTGTAGTTTCCAGAAACAACTCAAACTCTAAATTCATAGAATGTAAAGGAATTAGAATGTAAAGGACTTTAAGGAATTAAACTATCATGTAAAACATACAGTGTTTCAAGAGTATATTTAAAGCATATTTGAGGGGCATGAGAAATAATTAATGCTGTTAATACCCCATATTTGAAATTGCTCTCATATACACACACGCTATGCATCTTTGATTTAACTTTACTATTATCATTACAGAATAAAAATTGTGAAAAACAGAACAGTTATATCAAGGAAATAAAAGTCACAAAAATACAGATTACATTTGATGTGATTTGAAAACTGGCTTTGAGTAAGTATCTGCTTAGAGAAATGCTAGGAGAATGTCCTTGGGAACAATCATAAACAGAAAACTCTATAGACTGGATTTACAAAGAAATATACACATAGTCTATAAAAGCAATGTCTTGGGCTTTGTGCTTTCACTTTTCCAGGAGGCCTGGGAACATGTCTAATTTCCATCTAAATTTGCACACATCTTTATTACAAGGTTATACCCTGTGAAGATTTACTCACTCTCATGTCCTTTGGCAGAAGGGGAGAAATGAGACCTCTCTCTCTCTCTCTCTGAACAGTCAAATTAGTGATGTCCTTGCAAGACCATCAAGAGTCTAACTCACATTCCTTGAGACCTCTCCTTGGCATTACTGACATTTGAAAATGTAAAATACACAATCACTGCTTTAGCTGTAGAGTTTACTTCCAAATAAATTCCACCTTGGGAATTGAATGCGCAAATCAATCACTGAATGAGGCTACACTGCACTGTAATCCTCTCTGTAACTCATCTCACCTGTGAATGAAAATCACATATTATCAAATAATTTTGTTTATAAGGGTTACTAAATGATACCCCTTCCAAAGGATCACTTCCTGCATGTCCATTTCAAAGCTCATTGCTCTCAAACATTCCTACCTTCTCCCTTTCTACTGCCTCCTTCCTTTCAGTAATAAACATAATCCTAGAAAAACCCTCCCTAGGCTATTCTCCATTGACTCACTGCCTCCTACCCTCACACTTACTGCCAAGCTTTTTGAAAAAATAGTTTGGTGTTTCTTTCTCTACATCTTTGACTTCTCTTACCCTCTTGTAACCTGCTCTTGTCCCACAAAGTATGAAAACTACCTACTGAAATGTCAATAAAAAGCTGTGTTATCATATACAAATGTGTTTCCACCTTTACTAATGGTGATGGTGTTGATGGGGATGATGATGATAACAATATTACTGACAGCTGACTTCATGGAGCATGCACTAGATGCCCAGCAACACACCAAGTATTTTGTGTGTGATAGCACATTCATCCTCACAACAACCTTTTCTCTTTTTTTCCATTGTTTTTATTGTTGTACAAATACAGTTGTCTTCATTTTGCCCCCACCAGCAACTTGAAGAAATCGCAGCTTCAGGAAATGAACTGATTTTCCCAGGTTGCCCAATTAATAAGCACCTGGCTACTTTGCAGCATTGTTATATTTTCCATTTTCATGAATAACGCACCATTTCTTCTCTGATGCACATTAATCTCTTGCCTGATCATGCCTGTTTTTTTTTTTTTTCTTGCCTCTAGGAGATGCTGCCTTGTCTCCTTCTCTTAATTCCTTTCCTCCACGTATCCTCCTCATGTAGACTCGTCCTCTCTGTGGTATTACTCTTTCACACCATCTCCACCATCCATTTTTAAGGGTGAATTCTAGGTTTAGGTTTCTGGCCAAGATTTTTGTCCTGTTTGGGGGCGAAGTTGACAAGGTACCCTCCTTCTTTTCCCTTCCTGTCCACCGTTCCCTTGCTTTCTCTCATCCTCCCTATCTACCTAATCTTGCAAACCCAAAGAATCTTCTTTTAAGCTGTTTTTAAAAGCTTCCTCTCCCTTTTCATTTCCAAGTTGTCGAAGGGAAGAATCTCACTACTTCTGCCTGATTAATTGCAGTCCCCTTATAGTAAGAGAAAATCTTATAACCAAGAAGTTTAGAATCAGAAAATTCTAAATTTGAACCACACCTTAGGGACTCACTATGTTTTCTTGAACAAGTTACTTTACCTTTCTCTGTCTCAACTTGCCCTTCAGAAAAATGGAAATAATACAGTATTGTTTTGTGGAGCAAATGAAAAAAAAAGCCTTTATTATATTATTAATCTCAGTTCTTCACCCCAGATACTTCCTCAACCTACTTATCATAAAGCAATTCAAAAACTTTGCATGGTTTATTTTTAGACTCAGTTCCCTTGAGCTCTTATCCCAAGCCTTCTTTTCCAGATCTACTTTCCATTATATCATCTCCCATTTTTGTATCTCACCAACCATACTCAAACCCCTACAGTTTATTTGACATGACTTGACTTACTCTCACCTTCCAGGCTTTTTTAAATAGTTGTTTCCCTTCAATAGTACTCTTAATGTATTTTGACCTCAACATTCACTAATCAAAATTCAATCTATCCTTTAGAATAGACTAAGAATTTCAAACAAATTATTGTTTTCCAAAATCACTCAGGTAAGCTATTATTATTTTCCAAAATCACTCAGGTAAACTTGAAATCTGTCTTTTGTTGATATTATTTAGCTATGTATCTGTCTCTGTGCAGACAGGAGGACACAGGGGTTGCTGATCTTCTTTCAGCTCTCAGACTTTACCAGTCCAGTGCTTTACACAGAGTAAGTTCTCAATAAATATTACATGCATTAATATTAATAATTATTACATAAATTAAAATTAAATATTTCCAGGCTTAATATCCTCTATAAGTAATGACAGAAAATTTCAATTTTCTTAATACCAGAATCTCCTCCAAAAAGACTTTGGTCTCAGTGGAAGGAATACTCATATTTCTTGGAATGAGGTACTCAGAGGAGAAGCATGAGACCCACATGAGGCATATTTGGGGGGAAAAGCAAATGATCTATCAACTGCTTCCTATAGGGGGTTGGTTCAGTTTATTCTAGGCTTGGTGAGTGCTTGGGGCACATGAATGAATAAAGAGCTAAGTTTCTTATGAGGAGAGAGCAGATTTGAGTGAAATAAGGTTTGATTTTAAAGGAAATCAGGAAGCTGGCTCTCTGAGAGGAATAGAGACATCAATTGGGCATTTTTTTTTCATTTGTTTCCTGGTGCTGTCAAATATGAAGAAACTTTCCAACCTCCCAATGAAATTGTCAGTAAAATTCCATATTGTCTCTAAAGCCCATAGAATTCTGATTGGCCTGAAAGGGTTTTGTGAAGGGACCAAGGCCTCTTTCAAAATGGCACAAGAACTGAATGGGTCAACCATATCTGAATTATATTTATATAATATTTTATAACTATCCTTTGTTTACAGGAGATGAGGTATAATAATTTAGTGTATGGTGACCATTGCATGGTCTCTTTCTGACTTTATGTCCCAAATCCTGTATTGCCTGAGTAAGCATCATAAACTTTTAACCAAACATTTATGGAGAGCTAACAAATATAGTATTCTATTAAGTAGAAAACAATTATGACAATACCTATTTTTTACCAATAACAGCTTCTACTGACAACATGTCAGACACTGTTCTATAAGTTTATTAACTCATTTAATCCTACCTACATCTCAGTATTACTGATATTTCAATTTTACAGTGTTAGGGCCTTAAAGAGGTTGAGTAACTTACCCAGAGTCCCACAACAAGTAAAAAACAAGGTCAGAGGTTAAGTTTCTTTTTATTCACTTTAATGCAGATATTCTCAACCACTATATTAACTACTCTTAAAATATCCAAGGGCATGTAGTATATAAATGCAACTACCAAATTGCTTGGTAGTTGCATTTTTAAGCAAATTGCTTAAAAATATAAAATATAATTTATTTGGGCATATTAAGTAAATACTCCTTAAAATGTAACCCCAAATGGTTGGAATTTGAGATTCTGATTTCTTTTTCAAAAATAAGTAATACAAATACACTTGAGACAAACATTCTGATTGCCTCAAAGTCCGAATTAGCAATATTATTAACTCAGCATAGCAGGCCTGACCATCTGTAAACAAGAGAGATGCCAGCTTGACCATTGTGCTGAGTTTCAATCAGTAAGCCAAATACGTGGGTTGCTTTGGTGAACTGAGGTATATGCAATTCAAAAAGGTACTTATCAGTTTTTCTAAAAAACATACTTTGGGTCTTTAAAAAATATCTACCTGCCCTGGCTGCTGTAGCTCAGTGGATTGAGCGCAGGCTGAGGACCAAAGGGTCACTGGTTCGATTCCCAGTCAGGGCACATGCCTAGGTTGCAGGCCAGGTCCCCAGTAGGGGGCGTGCGAGAGGCAACCACGCATTGATGTTTCTCTCCCTCTCTTCTTCCCTCCCTTTCCTTCTCTCTAAAACTAAATAAATAAAATCCTTTAAAAAATCTACCCTATTTTCTTGTCCTTCTTCTAATAGCCTTTTAATAAATATCTTATTAAACTTAGAAGGCATTTTTCCCAAATGCCCACAAGTAAATACTGTATAAAATATAATGCATTTTTTAATTTCCTCTGCTGTTCTGGCTTAAAATGGCTATTATATTTTCAGAATTTCATTTTGAAGTAGTCCAAAATTGTAAGGCAGTAAATTGTTGTGTCTGTATATTATGAATATCCTAAGACAAAACATCATAAGTGTGTTTCTTCTCCTACTAAGAACATCAGAGTTTATTCTTGGGAATTATTTAAATGAGAGGAAATCCCTAGAAACTTCACAGAAGTGAAGTTAAAGTTGATGTTGCTCAAACAACAGAAAACCAGAAATTTTTATTGGGAATTAGAATAAGAAGATGTATAAATCAGACAGAGGTGTATAAATTATATAAATAAAAATTGATTTAAATAAAGATCAGATTTCTGTGACAACACAAGAAATTCAGAGTTAGTGTACACATTAAGTATTACTTCAGGAATAAAACAAAGGCCAAATGAGATAAAGGGGTATCAATTTATACGAAATTTAAAAACCAGGTAATGCCCTCATTTGGCCTGTACCAAACTTACTTTCATGGGGACTTAAATTTATGTGACAAACAAAAAGAAATGTACAGTTTTGTACTTTTCCACTTTATTCCTTAAGTAAATATGGCTTCCACCTAAAGGAACAAATGTACTAGAATATAATATTGGAAGATGTGATCCTTGAAATGAAAAATTATAGTGATTTATATTAGGTTCCCAATATGTTAGTATGATATATAAACACATTATTAGGTAGGTATTTTTTAAATCCTCTTTTATGTACCCAATAGACCAGAAACCTTCTTCAGAGGTTAAGATATAAATGATCTAATTATGTCTTATATTCTGTGTAACAAAATAACATATATGAAATAAAATAACATATCTGTATAGTACATAGATGTTATCCTAAATATTTCATTTTTTAGAATTGACAATAAAATGACATTTTGACAGCTACTCTACCAAATTTTGCTTTTTATTCTTAATTTTAAAATAATTACTTTTAAAATATGCATTTTTATATCAAACACATGCATGTTATAGGTATATATGCATATTTATATATTCAATATTATATATGAGAATGTTTTGAGAATATTTGTGTGGGTATAAAGAATGTAATAGGAATGTTTATAAGAGTATGAAGAATTGGAAACAAATGATTTTTTTCATGTTAACATGAAAACTTTCCTCATTTATTGGAAATATAGAATTATACATTTTATAATAGTAAAAATTTTATTGCAATCTGCTTCTGATAAAAAGTTTAGTTCTTTGCCTCAGCCTCTTGCCCCACTTTTGTCATCGTACCTTATCCATTTATTTCTAATTCCAACTTTGTAGCGAACTTCAGTTATAACTTTGAGCCAAGCACATCAACTATTGTTCTTCTTGGTGAGGTATTTTGTGCCCACAACACTGTCACAAACTAATCAATTTAACCAGAAACCATAACTGATTCAATTATCAATTCCACAAATAAACACATACCTACTCTATATCAGATTCTATTCTAAGTTCTGGAGATATAGTACTGTATACCAAACATAAATATTCTCGTCGTCATGTATTCTGATATCTAACTGGCAATTGTTTCCTTTGAGTTAGTAAAAAAGCTAGCCAAGCCTGAATCCTCATTGCCAGTAACCAGACCAGTCATATAGAAACATAAAGTACATTTTAAACTTTTCAAGGTCATTTGAAGGGCTTCCCTTCAGGCTGAAAATATGAGAGAAAGGTTTAGGAAAACATTTTTTTCCTTTGGGTCATTAGAGACAGCAGCTTTTTGGTATGGTGGGGGAGTGATTTGCAGAAGCAGCTCATGAATCATCCACCTGGGAGAGCCTGACTCCAGATACTGGAGACCCCTAGCTGAAGCAGTTTGACAGTGGAGAACAAGGTGGTTGGGACCAAACTTATGGACAGCAAGTCATGCTAATAACCACAACGGAGATTCTCCAGGAAGAAAACAGAAGTTTGGCTTGGTGGCTCTAGCTCTATGAGAAAGCCTCAGGGATATGGGAAGAACTAGTTCTAATTAAGTGTGGAGAGAGGATTGAAAGTTCTTCATTTTCCGGCCCCTATAGTATGGACTTTTGGCTTGGGAAAGAATGACTGAGGCTACATATGCTTGTGAAGTGTGACAACTATAGCTCCGAAACCCCAGTATGTGGCACTGCTGTGAGCTGGACAGGAGCCATGACAAATAGGGACTCACCAAATGGCACGTAGACCTCACACTTTCCACTTTTCTCAGAATAAAACTCTGGGAAGCAGGACACCTAAACCATATCAGTTTCATATCAGTCAGGCCCCTGGGTTTCTTGAGCAATTCGGGAAGTAGAAGGAGACTTCTCCCCACAGCAGACTTCCCGCTAATAAACAAATGTGGGCAGAGTGATATACTGAAATAAGAAAATTATTACCAGACTAATACTCAGGGACATTGAAAAAGTACATTCAGGTTGAATTAAATTAATGTCTAATTAGTATTTGTCATTTGTTTGACATTCTTTATATTTGCCCTTTTATTCAGGATGATAAGAAAAGCAAAAACAAAAAAAAAAGATGCTTAAACTCTGAATTTTAAGGGAACGTCCAATTTTAAATGCAAGTTTGTAATAACTCTTCTTCCTGACTGTATAAATATAAGCCAAGACAGAAAAAAAAGTGCTGCTTCCAGGCTCAACTCAACTTTCTGCTGTATTTTACAGCTACTCCCCATCACACTATCCTCAGAGGCGATAAAGGCGAACTGTTTATTATCAGACTTTCCCAGTTCCATCTTCTTATTCCCTTAGGTCCATATACTTGAAGACTGTGGTAGTGTCTTAACTGAAATAAATCTTATATGGAATAACTAAGTTCTATAAGGAAGCTAAAACACAACCTCACCACTTTCTGATACACTGAACAAAATAACTTTTGCCTCTGAGGACCTCTAAATGTCAGACAGGTAAGAGAGTCTAAGATAACAAGCACATTAAGTCAGCATTCATGCCTCTGTAAGATCAGCTACCTTCTCACCTGTACCTCATCTCACTTCATTTTCCTACACATCCTTTATTTTAGACACTTTAGTCTTCTTTCATGTCCTCAAATGCATCACACTGCTTTATGTCACAAAAATTTTCTTCACTCTGTCACCTCTGCAAGGAAATTTCTTCTTTCACATTTTCATTAGTTAACTCATCTATCAGAATTCACACCAACTGTAATTTCTCAGAAATAAAAGCTCTTTTTACAGCCCTGGTTGGTGTGGCTCAGTGGATTGAGCACTGGCTTACTAACCAAAGGGTCACTGGTTTGATTCCCAGTGAGGGCACTTTCCAAGTCCCCAGTAGGGGGTGTGCAAGAGGCAACCACACATTGATGTTTATCCCCCACTCTTTCTCCTTCTCTTGCCCTCTGTCTAAAAATAAATAAACAAAATCTTTAAAGAAACTCGTGTTACACCTTTCAAGGTGGAACAACCTCTTGGCATATTTCCTATTTTGCATTGTGATTATATTTTAATGCCTGCCTCTCCCCAAAGTTTGTAAGTTCCAACAGAGCTGTTAGCATCTTTATTTCTTATTCTTTGTTGTATATCTATGCCTAATTCATTAATTGAATTAATATTTACTCAATGACTGAATGAATGAAGGAGGTAGACATCTCAATTATCTGTAATAATTATGTCAACTATAACAAAACTAATATAAAATGAATAATTGTTCATTCCAACATTTACATCTATAAAATTAACTATACAAGTATAGAATGGGGAATATAAAACTTAAGAGCAGCTCATATAAAAGTATATTTCAGTGTTCTTGTTAATTATAATTCCCCACTGAATCAATAGTATGACGTGACAGCCTCACAACAGAATTATTAGGAATATGATGTCCAAAATTGTAGAAGAGATTTGCCCTTCATACTCCAAATTGATCAGACCACATTAAGAAAACTGTGGAATACTATTTTTATAGGAATGCCAATAAAATGGAAGTTGTCACAAAAGAGTTTGGGAGTCATTACAATCACTGAAAAAAACTATCTTGTATTTGTTTATTCACTCATTTACTCATTTAATTCATTCAATGAATGTAATTGATTGTATCATACCAGTCACAAGTCTGGGCAACTGGATATATCAACAAGGAAAATAGACAATGATCCCTGCCTCGTGTAGCTTACATTTTTTAAAGAATGACAGACAATAACTATAATAAACAAGTAAATTATGTATTATATTAAAAGGTAAAAAGCACCATGGGCAAAAAATTGAACAATGAAAGAGGATCTGAGGAGCTAGGCTGGGAAGGAAGTGGGATGCCAAGTCAAAGCATTAATACAGTGATGATGGTTGGCCTTATCAAGAGGTGATACTTGACGCTGGCTAGTGTAGCTCAGTGGATTGAACATGGACTGCGAACCAAAGAGTTGCCAGTTCAATTCCCAGTCAGAGCACATGCCTGGGTTGTGGGCCAGGTCCCCAGTGGGGGCAAGTGAGAGCCAACCACACATTGCTGTTTTTCTCCCTCTCTTTCTCCCTCTTTTCCCCTCTCTCTAAAAATAAACAAATAAAAGCTTTAAATAAAAAAAATAAGAGATATTTGATCAAAGAATGGAGGGAAGTAAGGGAGTGAGCCAGAGGGAGACCTGGGGAAGGGTGTTTTAGGCAGAGAAAACCTGTGAGTAAATGCCCTACTGAAAGATGGAGATGACCTTGCATGTGGGAGGAACAATAAGGACAGTGAAGTTGAGATAGAGCAGATCAGTGGGAAAAGCTAGGTAGAGGCTGTCTAAGAAATAGCAGGTGGCCAGATCATGGAAGGCCTTGCAGGGAAGTTCACAGGTGTTGTTTATTCTAAGGTGAGTAAATAAGTGAGACTGGATAACAATTTATATATTAAAATAAACCAAAGTGTGGAGATTCTACAATGGCAAAATTCAACTCTATTTTAACATTATTACTAAGAATTAACATCATAACAAATAGAATGGGTTATCTTATTATGGACCAAATTATTTTTAATTCATAACTTTAAGAAAAAGAAACTTAAATACACATCTGTTAATGCACATCCATTTTATTTATGGAAAAACTGATGCAGAAGACAAAAAATAGAAGTAAAATGAAATTTCAAGAACACATAAATCCTATTTACTTTTCCATTGTGTCATATTTCAATGCCAATATTCCCTCATGGTTTATCAGAATTAGGGGGAAAGACCCCAAATAACAAAAATTTAGTGTACTTATCATGTTTGTGTGTGTGTAAAACCAATGCAGGAAATGATTTATTTATTCTCTTTTATTTTTAAATATATATTTTAAATATATTTTATTGATTATGCTATCATAGTTCTCCCAGTTTTACCCCTTTTACCCCCCTCCACCTTGTACCCTCCTTCCCTCCAGCAGTCCCCATCTTAGTTCATGTCCATTGGTTGTGCATATAAGTTCTTTGGCTTCTCCATTTCCTATACTACTTTTAACATCCCTCTGTCTATTTTGTACCTACCTATTATATTTCATAATCCCTGCACCTTTTCCCCCACTTTCCCACTTCCCCCTCCCAGCTGATAACCTTCTAAGTGATTTCCATATCTGTGATTCTGCTCCTATTCTGGTTGTTGCCTTAGTTTTGGGGTTTTTTTTTAATTCAGTTGTTGATTGTGAATCTGTTGCCCTTTTAATGTCCATAGCTTTGATCTTCTTTTTCTTAAATAGTTAAGTTCCTTTAACATTTCATGCAATTACAGCTTGGTGATGACAAACTCCTTTAGCTTTACCTTGTCTGGGAAGCACTTTATCTGACCTTCTATTCTAAATGATAGCTTTGCTGGATAGAGTAATCTAGGTTGTGGGCATTGCTTTTTATCACTTTGAGTACTTCTTGCCAGTCTCTTCTTGCCTGCAAAGTTTTTTTTGAGAAATCAGCTGACAGTCTTATGGGAACTCTTTTTTGTTAACCCTCTGCTTTTCTCTTACTGTTTTTAAGATTCTCTCTTTATCTTTAACCCTTGACATTTTAATTATGATGTGTTTTGGTGTGGTCCTCTTTGGGTCCAACTTGTTTGGGATTCTCTGCACTTCCTGGACTTGTATGTATATTTCCTTCAACAAATTAGAGAAGTTCTATTTTATTTTTTTTAATATAGTTTTCAATTTCTTGCTCTTCCTCTTCACCTTCTGGCATCCCGATGGTGTGGATGTTGGTACATTTGGAGATGTCCTGGAGGCACCTTACACTATCCTAATTTTTGGAATTCTTGTTTCTTCTTGCTGTTCTGGTTCGGTGCTTATTTCTTCCTTATGTCCCAAATCATTGATTTGAATTCCAGCTTCCTTCCCTTCACTGTTGGTTCCCTGTAATTTTTTTTGTTTGTTTCACTTAGTATAGCTCCATTTCTTCCTTTATGTTGTTGCTGCACTCAGTGAGTTCTTTGAGCATTGCCCTGCTCACCAGTGTTTTGAACTCTGTATCTGATAGGTTGGTTATCTCCATTTCACTTAGTTCTTTTTCTGGGGTTTTGTTCTGTTCTTCCATTTGGGCCATTTTTCTCTGTTTCCTCAAGTTGGCAGCCTTCCTGTGTTTGTTTCTATGTATTAAGTAGAGCTATTTTGACTCTCTGTCTTAGTAGTGTGGCCTATTGTAGAAAAGGCACCTATAAATTGTGTGGGGTGGAGCCTTACATAATCACCAGGGCAGGGGGAACCCACTTCACCACTTGGTGGCTCTGTGTGGAGTGAGGGCTCAGAGAGGTGACAGTACTGCTGCCAGGACTCTGAAGGTTTGCTTGGCAGGCCTTCCATTGCCAATCATTTCACCCACTCTTTGTATGCGACAGGCACCCTTCCAATTGTTGCCCTGGTGCTGAATGCCTGAGTCAGTGGGTTTGCATATGTTCTAAGACTATGCAGGCCCATGTAGCATAGTTTCCTGAAAATCTGGCCAGTTCTTCCCTTGCCCCAACCTCCACTGATTTTATAGTCAGCTGTTGTGGGGATTTATCTTCCCACCCCTGGAGCCCTGGTCCTGCAATCTGCCCTGGGGCTGAGATCACTGGCTCCCAAGGTATCCCTCCCGATTTTTATCCACCACATGTGAATGTGACACCATCCATTCCACCACTACCACCTCTCCACATCACACCATGTCTCCTCACCTCTCTGTCCATCTCCTCAACTCTGCCCTTCCTACCCATCTGAATGAAAGTGGCTTCTTTAAATCGTTGGCTGTCAGACTTCCATACAGTTCAATTTTCTGTCAGTCCTGGATGCTATTTGTTTTGATATTTAGTTGTAGTTCTCTCTGTGGTTGCACATTGAGGTGAAGTGTGTCTACCTATGCCTCCATCTTGACCTGAAGTCTCAGCATGTTTTGTAATATATATTTGTAATAGTCTGTTAAAATTTATAATTAGTATATGCTTATAACACATACACATATATAAATTATATGTGTACATAATAAATATAAATATATTAATAAATATTTGATATTATAAAATAATATTAACACATAATATTTTAAACACTATAATTATTGTGAATGGATGTCATTCAAAACAGTATGATTTGCTTCTTATCATAGTATTCTCTTGTAGTGTTTCCTGTTAGAAAGTGAAAGCAGTAAGATATTCAAGATATATATTCTTCCTTCATCCAGGTTTTACAAAGTAAGATTTTCTTAAATTTATCCTTGTGAAAAACACTTAAACTAAGTGCTGCATAGTTTTTATTTGTTTTCACAGTTGAAAATAATTGGAACAACTGAAGTTGACAAAAATTCACTTCACTTCACTGTTCAACTCTTTTAAAAATAAAGCTACTCTCTATATTTAAGCAGTGCATCCATCCTGCAAATTATGAGAGAAAAATGTACACAGAATCACACACACAGAGACACACGCACACTTTCCCAAAAATGTTTTCATTGCTCCTCAGAAGTCACCAAGCAGCAAACCTAAATTAGACAACTCATCCAGTTCATTAGTCAATTTAGAAAAAGAAGGAGGTCTTCAGAGTGAAGTAAGTAGACAGATTGAAGAACAAGGAGAGGGGTAATGTTTTCTGGAAGTAGCTCTTACAAATCCTGTTCACAGCCTGGAACTGCATAAATTTTCTCTGCATATGTTATTGCTACCTTGGAGGCCATGATAGCATATGCATTTTGGGTTTTTCAAAAAATAGATATATATACCTGAATATTTTTGTTTAATGCATAAATATTATGATGACTTTTTCTTCATGGGGCTTTGTAGTCCCTTCAGACTGTACTTACAGTTGATACAGAAAATAAACAGTAATCTAATGAGAATGCATATATTTTATGAGAAAACACAGAATAAGGCTGAAAGGGGGCTGAATATTATTGCCCAGTTTAGAATATCTCAGAAGTGAAAAATAGTGAAAAATCATGAAGCAAAATAAACTCAGCAAGACAATACAGACGTTTGGTGGCAACACTGGCTCCAGCAGAAAAATCAATGTGAATTTACAAACTGGAACACAGAATCTTAGAGAAACAAGAAAATCACACGTAGGCACCAGTGGAACAGCCAGAAAAGTTAAACGAGCAAACTAACACACTGTTAAAACACATTACGTAAGATGATTAGAAGGAAATCTAACCTCTGATCAGGTGACTTTAATAAAACCAGTAAGTGTAGTTTCTTGAACGCCTGTAGGTTATTATTGTAAAAAATGTTATTATTTGAATATAAATTCAGTCCTTGATGCATTTTGTTTTTTAGAAAAGATAGATGTTCAATGTACTTAGTCTTACTCCTCTTTGTCTACATGATAGAACAGGATGATAAAAGCCAATGATTGTAATCTATTTGGTTTCCCAGTAAATTCCCTCAAACACAAACTGACAAATCTAATACGAACCCCCAGAAATTCAGTTACTTCCAAGCTTCAGTACTCTGGAATACATAAAATAAATATATGATCAATGAAATGAAATATGACAAAACGTTTCATATTGATGTTTTCTTCTTTCAAAAAATGCCTTTTTGGTTAATGCCCCAAGTCACTTTTTCCATACGTTTTCTTTTTCACAATGTATAGATTTCCTAGTTCTGATCTTGAATTCAGGGAGCCTGGGGAGAAGTGGGAGATTTCTTCAAACCAGGGCTGTTCCTCAGCCTTTCACATGAGAAAATTGTTAGGAGCATTAAAGTATTTCTGACTATGCTGCATTCCTTTGTTCAGAGTGAGTTTTGGGAACACATCCTTTTCTCATTATATTTCCATAAAATATATTTGATCTATTCTATTCTTAGAATACCTCTGATGTGGTCTGTGAGTGGAGCGCAGTATAAAAATATTTCTTTTTTATATGAGACAAAATGTTTCCATTTCTTAGACACATAAAAAAATCACTATATAGCACTCTAAGAAAGTAAAACTTGTCGGATTCATAGCGCTCAAAACAGACCACAAAGACCCCCTCTTCTTCTATTGTAGTTCGGAACCTCACCCAAGGCACGGAGCCCTCTGCAGAACAAAAGGAAATCAGGAAGAAAAAGGAGAGTCAGGAGGACTGGGGAATATCCTGGATAATCCGACTAAGAAAGCAAGTTTATATTTAGAAGAAACAAACAAAGTTAACCCTCTTCTTCTAAGACAAAATGAATTCGACTACATTTGTATTGGGAACTAAAACGTCAAAGATTTTAAAAGTTAATGTGAATAGTTAATGTTTCCTACTGGTGGTAAATAGTTGAAATATTTGCTTGGCTAATTCAATTTAGAAACCACTGGAAGCCAAACGAGCCTTTTCTTGAAGTTTTCTACCACAGGCCCGGGGAACACAGCACCAGGCCACACATCTACAAGTTGGCCTAGTTAGGGCTGTTGATCATTCTGGAGCAAGCAATTCTTTTTGAAAACATTTTCTTCAGAAGACTTGCCTTGGCTTTCTCCTCTAAAAGAACAACTACCTAAATCTTGTTTGTCAGGGTCCAATTAAAACTAAAAGTTAATCGTGAAGGATGGCCACCACAAATTCATTACAAAATCAAGCACATAAAAGAAATCTACCACCAATTCTCTTTAATTACTCAAAGACTGTTTATATATCATTTTTATGGTAAATATAACTTCTTTGAGGGCAAGAATTTGGTTTCTTTTACCACAATATCCAGCATGTTTAGAATAATGCATACTATACAGTAATTAATATATGTTTGCCAAAAGTAAAAATAAATGAATGAGACTCTGGATCTTCTTCTTTATCCTTTTTATTACTAAAAGTGAAATATACAAAGTGACAATAATTGGCCCAGTTAAACTGAGAACTTGCTGATTAACCAAGAAGCCCTTATCCTTCCCAGATGAGATGACTGACTATGTATTTAGAAAACAATTTCTTCTTGAAAAAGTTATCATCATAGTTACAGACATGTCTGAGTTCTTTTTATAAGAGATAAACTCAATGTCCCAAATAGTCTAAAGATATCTCTAAAGTGAAATACTGGATAGTGCTATCATTTTAAGCTTTTATACAGCCTCCATAGTATCATGGATTTAGCACCATCAGCATTACTGATTTTGATATTGGACCAAAATAAGCATACCTATGTGCAGTCACTTCCACTAGAATAGGATTTATGCAAAATCATTTAATAAAAACCATAGGGCTTATGGGGAAAATATTGTTGAGCACAACATTCAAAAACTTTGTCAGTAACTCATTAGAAGAAATAGAATTTTAATAAAATTATAGCATAATTTTACACATGATAAACAGTTAGGAAATACATAAACACTACAGTAAATATCACAATACCTTGAAAAAGACCTGAAGTTTGCTTATAGAAGTGAGTCTCAGAGGATTTAGCTAACGTGTTGTTATGAAGGAGTAAAAGGACGGCTATGTGAAATTTGACAGGAAGTTGTAAACTAGATATGGAAGTTGTGGGTCATACCACATGTGGCGAACAAGGTAGTAGGTAGATGTTAGAGGTATGTGCATAGAGGCATTTTATGACCCTCTAAGTGGTTCTATTCTACAGCATCCAGTTTTCTATGTTTACCTTCTGTTTCTCACAGAACAAATTGTACATAGACAAGTGCAAATTAGCATTATGCAATTTTTTCCTAATATTTTAATCACATTGGAACAAATACATGTTTTCAAAATAAGTGTAATAGCAGAACTGTATCACCTTCCAACAGAATGAAAAAGCAACAGGGACACGAATCTCAACCCCATCAATATAGAATCATCCTAGCACAATTTGCATTGGACTCTTCTACCCTAAATAAAACCTGCTTTATCTACATTTTAAACTTCTTAAAAGCAACAGATATTCAATAGCATATCCAGGAGTACTTTCTCCAACTATTTTTAATATAATAATATTCAATAAATATTGCTTGTTTAAAAGGCCAGAAGAATTATTACAGTATACCACTCCAATTATGTAGTCTTTAACTGCTAAGGTAGCAGGAGTAAAGTGTAGAAATTACACTATGAAGCAAAGGCATTGTAAGGTCATTGTGGTTTTAAATGGAGTTTGGCTCCTGAGGCCTCAAAATTGATATGCATACATATGCATCTAATAAATTACAGCACAGCTACAAATCTAAAAAAAAAGGCGATGTTAAATTCCAAAGACTCTACATAATATTGAAATTTACTAAATCTTAATTTTGAGGTTCTCTTGAAAGTTGATTAATGAAGACCAGTATTTGTGCTTCTCTGCTTGCTATAAGTTAAATGGCTGCATATATAGTTCCACATTTTGGCTATTTAGAAACAGATCTGCAGCAGTGGATTGCATGAATATTAACCATTTATTGTATACTTCCTATATACAAATCACTGACCAAAATCATAGTCAATATACTGTTTCAAAACTTGGTCTTCCTTTTATATTACATATTTTAGTTAATTACTTAGTTAGGTGCTTTGGTTTTTTTGTCTGCATTTGTAGTCAATTCTTAAACAACAGTTTTGTTCCCCTTTTTTCCATGAGTTCTGTGCAGGTCAGCTGGAGTCACTTCCCCCCTCTGTCATCACCCTCACTCAAAGTCTAAGATGACAGAGCTACTTTATCCAAAATATGGCTGGTCACATTGACAAAGGAAAATCACACATAGTCACTTAAAGTATTTGCATAGGAATAACACTCATTACTCTGTTCATGTTTCATTGGCAAAGCGTGTCACAGGACCACACCAAGCTTCAAGTTGGTAGGGAATTTACTCTTCTGCCTTGTGCTGAGAAATTGGGAGTGCCAAAATGTTTATGGATGGTGATAATAACATCTAGCACTTAATCTTCTCTGAAGTCCTTTGTATTTATTAAATTTTATGGTTATAAGAAAAGGGTACTTTGCATTTAATGTATGAAATTTTTTTGAAGTTTGTCAGATAATTTTTGGACATTTTTCTCATGTGAGATAGATATTATAGAAATGAACCATATCCTCTCCTTCATCAATCCACTATTAATCACAGTAAAAATTTCAGGATATTAAAATTTGAAATAAACTATTCAACCAGGATTTTAATGGTTAAAGTGAAGAAGGATTTCTTGTTTTGTTTTGAATGTTATTTAGAGAACACAAAAACATATGACCTAAACCTCTTCAATGGTAGTAGGAATTGTGTGAAATAAAAGAAAACAAATTTGTTTAGGAATTTGTACATGTTAGGAAAGTTTTAGAATCATGAAATAGCTAGGCTCTGATGTTATCGGAAATACATGATACGATCTCCGTTAATGTGCCCTTGTTCTAAATGTACAGACTCACATGCCAGCCATGGACTTGCCAAGCCTGGTTAGATTTGTCTTCTTCAGTTACCACTCAGTTACTAACATCCCAAACTCAGCACCTCCTCCCCAGCAAGGCTTGGTTGTTACATGTAAAACTGATCTGTTTTGCTTCAACAGAACATTTTCATACTGTTCTCTCTGTTATTATATATCATAGCACAGAGCTTTGAGTTAATAATGCAGCATTTAACCACTGCCCACATGTCAAAATAGGTCACAGAACCTTCAAAGGAACACCAAATCAAAAGCTCGGTAACACTACCAGAGCTTGTGCCATACATTTTAGAATGTGACCACTCTGCCTTTTGGTCCATTGCCAATATATTCTGTCTTCTGTTAGTCTCTTAATTTTCAGAATTGAGCTTCTCTCTTCAACCTGATTAAAAACTTCTTTAGCACAGAAATCAAGCCATGCACTTCTTTGGGGTCAACCACAATACTTAATGCAGTATTAGACATATTGTAAGTCCCCTGAAACATTATCATTCAAAAAATAATAATTTTGAACAGCTACCACAGAGCCAGGACTGTATAACATTTGGGTAAATAACAGAAATCTAGCTCCAATCCATAGAGCAGTGGTTCTCAGTCAGGGTCGATTTTCTCTCATAGCGGCATTTGACAATGTCTAGACAGAGTTTGAGTTGTCACAAATGATGTGGCGGTGCTGCTGGCATCTAGTGGGTAGAGGCAAAAATGTTTTTAAACATAATGCACAAGCAGCCTTACAACAAAGAATTATCAAGCCCCAAATATCAATATTACCCAAGTTGAGAGACTCTGCCCTGCAATGTGTGTGTGTGGGGGTGGGGGGGGAGATCAGAAATTAAGAAACAATTTTAATACAAACTAAAATAGCAGTGTCTTCTTTTCCTACTGTTTTTAAATGCCTTGATATTAATATTTATATTTCATTAAATAATGTAACACTGATAATGATAATTTTAGATGCCGACATGTGACAAAAACCACCTAAAGGAGTTAGTGAGAAGACTTGTTATTGAGGAGATTTTTGTACATGGAGATACAAACAGTTGTTTCCATTATTTCCTTAGTAGAATGGGCTTCATCCTCATCAACAGAAATAAAGAAAATAATAGTAGGTAAGGTTGAGTTTAGAAAAGGTATATTCATACTACAATTGTATTTCTGAAATCCCAATAACTACCGGGACTACTCCATAGCTTGAGATTTAGTTAACGTTGGCTAAGACTTAAATTCTCTTTTTGCTCAAGGTCTTCAGTAGAAAGTTAATGCCCAATAATTTCATCTGTAAAAATAAGTATATAATACAGTAATAATATTTCAAATCAAGTCTGTTATGGGGGGATGTTAGGGGGTGGAGGGATTAAGCAAAAAGGAAAAAGGAGTCATAGACAGGACACCAGGGTGGTGATTGTGGGGGCAGGGGAGATAAGGGGACTAAATTCTAGTGAAAAAATGAAAAATAATATTTCAAATAAATAAACAGTAATCTAGCTCATGTATAGAAACATTTTAACCAGGTAGAGGTAAATTATAAGTCAGAAATGTTATAATTTTGTAGCCTAACCTTCCTGCCAGTACTACAAAGTTCAGCTTCAATTGCTGGGCTCAGTAGTTTAACACAAACTCATTTTGTTTGACAGTAAAATATCCACTATTCCAAGGCTTTCCTAGAGTTGGGGAACCTCCTGGGCAAGACCTAACTATATCTAACCCATGGGAAAAGTGTCAAAAAAACAATAACCTATCTATATCTTCTATTGCAAAACATCAATAAAATGTTAATTACATATATCAGAGCTTTAAAAATTGTAGTAATAAAAGTTTCAATGCTATCCATCACACCTCCTTTGCTATTAAGTTTAAGAAACCTAACTATCTTTTTGTCTTGGTCTCTCTCTCTCATTTTTTTCTCATATCTTGGAGAATATAGACACAGGGTACATACTTCTCTCTTTTTCTTTCCATCCTTATCAAGAATAGAATCACCAAACTCTTAATTTCTCTCTTTATATTTGTTAATCTTTATCAAATTTTACCCTGAATCCTTTTTTAACTATATATCTCTTTCCCTCCACTATTCTTAAGAACTAAACAGATGTCCTCATTTTAGTAATTGAATTATTTTACATTTCACTTCAAATGTCCATGCATTCATTCACAAAATTATTTAACATGTAATTGTGGAAAACCTATTGTGTTTCTCATTTATGTTAGGGACTATGAATATGACAACTAACAAAATATATATATTGTCTGTACCCTCACTATATCTTATAGTTTTTAGAGAAGTTAACCAATTAACCTAGCATTGATAATACAGTATGAAAACCTCTTTGATAACCAAAGTGGAGTTCTGTAAGAACACAAAGAGGAAGCAACTAAGTTAACCCTAAAGGAGTTAAGACTTGAGGAAAAATTGCCAGAGTTTTTGACATCTCAACTTCAATGTGGGGAATTGGGTGAAATTATTCCACTGGGCAATGGAGAATGATTATTCCAAGTGGCAAAAATAACATCCAAGTAGTGACGTGATCAGGAGTACATTTTCTTTTTAAAAAAAAAATTATTGTATTTATTCCATTACCATTTAGCCCTCTTTTACCCCCACCCTGTTGTCCATGTCCATGAGTCCTTTTTCTTTTTTGCTTAATCCCTCTTGCCCACTAACCTTCTCCCCCAATAGCTGTCAACCTGCTCTCTTATCTATGAGGTTGTCTCTATTTTGCTTGTTAACTAAGTTTGTTCATTAGATTCCACATACAAGTAAAATCATATGGTATTTACCTTTCACTGACTCACTTATTTCACTTAGCATAATATTCTGCAGGTCCATCTATGCTATCACAAAGGGTAAAATTTTCTTCTTTTTATGGCCAAGTAGTATTCCATTGTCCAAATGCCCCATAGTTGTTTCATCCACTCACCTACTGATGGATACTTGGGCTGTTTCCATATCTTAGTGATTGTAAATAATACTGCAATGAACATAGGGGTGCTTATGTTCTTTCAAATTAGTGTTTTGGGATTCTTCAGATATATTCCAAAAAGTGAAATCACTTAGTCAAAAGGCAGACCCATTTTTAATTTTTGAGGTATCTTTATACTGCTTTCCACAGTGGTTACACCAGTCTGCATTCCCAACAACAGTGCAAAAGGATTCCCTTTTCTCCACATCCTCAGAAGACCAGCCACAAGATTGTTGCCTTTGTCCCTTCAAAAGGTGATGTTGGCTTGCAAAAGAGAGGCAGAGGACATTTGAAAGAGATGAATGTAATTATTGTTAGTTGGGGATGAGAGTGGAAGAGCTAAGGCTGATGAAAGGTCCCTGATTTGGTCAATTAGTAGACAATGGTACAGTTTCCTGAACTGTAGAACAAAGAAGCTGGAGCACAGAAGTTTGAGGGGCAGAAACTGGAGAAAAAATAGGATGAGTTCAGTTTTAACCATATTCTCTTTGAGTGTAGGAGGCATCCTCAAGGAGAAGTCCAGGGAACATTTGAATATATAAGTCTGAGACTCAGGAGGAAGCAAGTACAATAGATAAACTTTGGAGATAAGTTTTTTGTTAATGGAATGAACACACTGTGCATATATTAAGCTAATTTTTCCCCAATATTGATCCAAAGTAAAAGGATCTCTGGTGCAGTCCTTGATAGGTGTCATCAAAGGCCTTGGACATTTTTCACTTATCATCATACACATGCATTTCTTATTAGTGTCTTTGTCGGAAAGGTTGAATCAAGATTATTTTATTAATCTCTTACATTTGCGTAGTCCTTCACAGTTTACTCAAGTTCTTTCCCATACAGCTCTGGACAACGTTTCAAGTCTGTGAGCTGGCATTTGAGAAACAGCCTAGGGCCAGGAAATCAGGATAGAACAACAGACCAGGAGTTATAATGAGGTTGCTGCAAGTATTTATTCTGGGGTCACAGCCAGTGTTCAGAACCAGAAGTCACAGAGTTAACCAAGCCAAGGCCCAAGCTCCAAGCCAAGAGCCAGAGCCAAAGCCATGGGCAAAGCCAAGAAGCAGTCACAGGATTAGCACATCAGAACAAGCCCCAGCACTGCTGCTGAACCCATTGTCCTCCCTCAGGCCCTGTGTCCTTTGGAGGCATTCTCTCTCCAGGGACTGGCACTCTCAGAGGAATGCCATCCATGAGGTAAGAAGGAGGCATCTGAGGATTTCCCCGCCTTTATGGGAACTTAGCTTTGAGGGACACACCCAGAATCTCACCTAAACATCTTAACTACTTTCTGTACATTTTGAAAGACAGGTGAGGTGGTTTAATGAAAATAATTTTGAATATTTTTATAAATTTATTAAAATTCTTAACTGTAAATAACAGATTATCTTACATTGAATCAAAATCAACAGAAAAAATCTATAATGATTCCAAAATCAATTCTACTTTTTTCAAAGAATCTTAAAAATAGAACATCTCATATTCCATTTTGAAAACTTTCCTCTGACACATTATGATAGGTCTTCCCGCATTCACCCTCTTCTAAGGAACTTCAGCTGCAGTCTTTCAATTCATTTCTCTTTCTGAGCTTTGAAGTAACCAGAAGACTCTAAGATCCACTCAGGTTTGAAACTTAATCTTTCACTGTATTCTCAGAAATACATTTAGCAAAATAAATTTGTCCGTTAAAATATAATTTTGAATAAACACTCACAAGTCTCCACCATTTTAACAGTACACTTAATAAGTATACAGTGAAACTTAATTTTCAGTTCATTTTTTCTGTTTAATGGCACACCACTATCCACACAGGAGAACATTGTCATTAATTTCTAGTTGTCCATTCAGAGATTGGTTATGTACATGTAGGCACTAACATATGAGAACTTTGTTCTCATCTCTTTCCTTCTAAGCAAAATGTAGCATGCTAAGCACATTGCTCTGAACTTTGCTTTTCCCATATTTGTAATTGCAGATATTTCTCAGTTATTTTTAGAGTTGTATAGTATTCTATAATGTATTCAGTCATCTAATCTAGACAACACAGAAATTTAATTTCCAGACTTTTACTTTTATAATGAAGCAATGAATAATCTTTTCATATATCATTTTGCTTATATGCAAGTACATGTGTAGAAAAAATTGCCAGTAGTGAAATAAAAGAATTAGGAGATATTTGCCTTTATAATTTTAATAGATATATCTATGAACCTACCATAATGCCATACTAATTTCCACTTCTCCTCATTAAGTGAAAAGCTATGGTCCTTGTAATTTTTCTCTTTTTGCAGGTGTTATTGAGCATCTTTTCATATATTTAAGAGGCAAAGGTGAGTTATCTTTTCACAACTTTTTCCAATATTTTCATCCTTAATTTCTAGAATACTATTTCTCTAATTGAGATAAAACTGACATATAATATTATATTAATTCTGGGTGTATAACATAATAATTATATATATATATATTTAAATTATTACCACAGTAAGTCCAGTTCACATACATTACTATACAAAAACACATTTTTTTCTTGTGATGAGAGCTTTTAAGATCTAGCATATATTCATGACATTAGCCTTTTTCCTATAATGAGCTGTGAGTTGTTTTCCCAGAGTTGGGTTTATCTTCTGATCTACACATATTGATTTTGGCCAGACATAAATTTTAAAAATATTTTATGTGTTAAGTTTATTAATCAGTTTTTAGCTTCTATAAATGAAAATACATGGACACCTCAACATAATAAAAAGATATCTATTTTTTCTCCCAATCTAGCATTATACTTATTTAGAATATAAAAAAATATAGTAACAAGAATGTTCAATACTTCTGCTATGATTAATATTGTGTGAAAGGCAATACAATAAAATAAAAAAAGAGTAAAATGGAGGTTAATGATAGGTGTAACTAAAAAAAGCTGCAAGACTCACATGAAGAAATTTAGTAAATGCTACTGGATGGCAAAAAAGAAGACTTGCACTAATGCAAAGACATACCATTTCCATGGACTAGAAGACCTTACATCACAAAAATGCTAATTGCCTTACATTAACACATATATTTTATGTGCAACCCTCCCAATAACTCATTTTCTGTTTGTTGCATTTTATGTTGTTTTTTATTGTTTTGTTTTAAGGCTAGACAAGAAAATTATAAAATCTGTGCAGAAAAATAAATACATAAGGGTAGCCAAGAAAAAACCTGGTATAAAAGAGCAATAAAAGTAAATTAGCTGTACAATATATTAAAATATATGTTAAATCTTCAATAATTAAAATAGTATTAAGTATCACACAAGTACTAATGTACCAGAAATATTATAATAAATCCAAAAATAGATCCAGTATATACAGAAAGTTAGCTTATGATAATAAAGATGACATGTCAATTTAGTGGATTGACTTAAGTGAACTATTACATAAATGTTGCTGGGATAATTTAATATCACCTAAAATAAAACAGTAGATCCATACTTTATACACTCCAACTACCAGATACATTCAAAATAATCAAATTTTCTAAAAACCAATTAAAGGAAGAAAGAAAAGAAAGAAAGAGAGAGAGGAGAAAAAGGAAGGAAGACTAAACCACTAAAAATGCATTAGGTGAGTTCTTTTTTAACCTTGCTATGGGGAAGACTTCTAATATGGAACAAATATGTATTTGGCATTTTAAAAAATAATATGAACAGTTTTAAAACTTTAAGAAGAATTATTTTAGTTAATGAAATATTGTCCCATGTCAAACCATAAGCAGACATTTTTTGAGAAAATAAACAAATAACATTCTTCTTTTAATCAGAAAAATATATACCAGAATATCAGAGGACTGTAAACATTGAGAAGGAATGACATTTTTTAAGTCCTCTGATTGCTATATGAAACAAACAAAAAGATTCTGATTCATCTTTCAAGTTAAGTATTTAGTCCCTGTACATTTCTAAAAGAACATGGGTTATAGTGATTTATAGTCAGAAAGTAAAGATTCAAGTTCCTTTCCCTTACAAACTGTGTGACCTTATGAAAATTCCTTAATGTTTCTGAAATTTAATTTTCTAATTAAGAAATGAGATTAATGAGACAATTCCTGTCAAAATCACCAAGTTATTATTTAGATCAAATAATCTAATATGAAAATACTTTGTAATCTATAAAAACTATACAAATATTCATTTTATTCTTATTATATATTTAAGCACAACAGATATAGATATATCTATTTTAATATAAGAAAGTTAGGTTAATCAAGCATATGAAGATACTAGGAATTTATAGAGTAGAACATAGAACAAGTTTCCTACTGCCTCTAGAACTCCATTTTATTGATTTGAATCTTATTATTTAAAACTAAACTGGATGAATATGTAGAAAAATCATTATTCCAAATGGCAAATTGTTGCCTGCTGGAGGTCAATGGCTACAAGTGGCAGCAATTCTATGAGGAGCTGAGGAAGAGGGAAACACTTGGTGCCTATCCCTGAGCCCAGTCCACATGGCCAAGCAAACAACAGAGTGCTGGCAGCAGCAACTGAGTGACAGAAGCAAAGAAGACAGCCATCTTTCTTCTCCTTTTGAACCACTTCCCCTGTGTCTGAGCCTATAATACTTTCAAAAGGGTCCTGCAAATGAACAAATGGGAAATGATGGTCTCTTCTTCCCTCTGGATTTTAGTATCACAGAGAGTGAAATTTTCAGAAACAACATGTAACATATCCTGACAAAAAAAAGCATTTTCAAATTGGGATGCTGGGAAGGGAGACTTGCTTTGGTTTGGTTTTGTTCTGGGACCTTCCATGTAACAGTCAGGGCCAATTCAATCCAGGAAGCTCTGTGTAGCAATACCTACATGAATTTTAATTTCAGGAAAAAATGATTCACTGAGAATGATTAGTTCCACTATCTGAGAAAAACAAAGGTATACAGTTTAGTGTACATATTTACATACTTTAAAGGACAGAGGGTGTATTCCAATGGAACAACACATATGAAAAACAAATGCTTTTTCCCTACCCCCACCCCAAAATAGAGAGAGGATAATCTTTGTGCTCAAGAAGTTTTTTTGACCAAATTAGTCTAAATCCTTTCACTATGATACTCAGTTTCACACTACAATTTGCTTCTTTTTTAAAGATCCACATTATTAATTTTATAAGATTCTTCTCTTGTGTTTACTTATTTTTCCAAAGGATGGCTTCTATTGATTTCATCATTGAGTAGTCATCAGCAAAATTCTATATGGAACTAAACTTCCCTTAATATGCTCTGTAGCTTATTCACATGTGTGTTTTCACCTAAAATAATTGGGTATTTTTTTAATCTGAGGCTTCTGCCTCTTAGTTTCAACCTACTCTCAATGGTATGCTGGAGCTAGGTTACACCACTGGCCTAAATTTATTATGTACATAATTTCCCCACCCTGAAATCAGGGATGTTATGATAATAGCTTGAAATTTGCCATGGCAGGAATACTTATACCATGGAAACTGGTGAAAGTTAAAATTCACCCTCCCAAGAAAGTCAGTTAGTCATTTTTCAACACACCCAACTATAGTAATGTTTTCTCCTGGGAACTACTGTTCTCTGACCAGTGTGATGAAAGTGGCACCTTAAACATATTTTGGTAGGAAGATTTGCATCTAACTT
Organism: Phyllostomus hastatus; assembly: GCF_019186645.2. Lineage (NCBI taxonomy): Eukaryota > Metazoa > Chordata > Mammalia > Chiroptera > Phyllostomidae > Phyllostomus > Phyllostomus hastatus. The sequence continues at coordinate 42,530,657 of NW_025333498.1, forward strand.
GCCATGTAAACTGAAAATGAATGCCTACTAATACCAAAATATAAAAACCATGTTATAACAGGTATAATACCATTTGACATTCCCCAAAAGCTATTAACTATATTATCACTTTATGGTACTAATGGGAACCTAATCTTGAAAGGCAATCATATTTCTTGCTGGCACAAATTAACTCTGTCTTTTTTGTAGTGAGTGATTTGGATTTTGTAAACCTCCCCCAATGCACTAAGATCACTAGTGGTATTTTGCTAAGGCTGAAGTTGCTGAGTACTGACTGATATGAGAAGGTATCATAGTGTGACTATTTCCCATGCCCTATTATTTGCAGCCAACCAAAAATTCAAATGATAAGTTGCAAAATTTAGACAGTGAAGGGGAGGAGATGGAGGGTCAGGACAGCTGCTACTCAGTGATCAACTCATAAATTAAGAAAGATTGCTCTGGGCCAACAGTATAGGGAAAATCGTGCAAAGACGAAAAAAATTGCCATACCTTAGCTCCTTTCTCTGCCTTGTCTTCAACAAATATCATGGTGCGAAGACACAAAACACCTTCCCTCCCAGATGCCAGACAATGTGAAATTAGCTTTTGACAGATTTCAACAGATATCCTACAGCATATTTTGTGGGCTGAAAATATGGCATCACCACCCCCCCCCAAAAATTTATGTGTTGAAGTCTTAAACCCCAGTACTTCAGAATGTGACTGTTTGAAAAAAGGAACCTTTAAAGAGATATTTCAGTAATAATGGGGTTATTAGACTATGCCCTCATCCGACAAGGCCGATGACCTTCTAAGAACAGGAGATTAGGATATAGGCAACAACACACAGAGGCATCATGTAAAGACAGCAGAAGAAGACAGCCATCTACAAGCCAAGGAGAGATGCCTCAGCATAAACAATCTCACTGACACTTTGATCTTGGACTTCTAGTTTAGAACTATGAGAAAATAAATTTCTGCTATTTAAGCCATCCATATCTGGTACTTTTTATGGCAGCTGTAACAAATTTATACAGCATCCTCTTTGTTATCAGCTGAATTTTGTGTCTTCCCCCATTTGTATATTTAAACCTCAATCCCTATTGTGACTATATTTAGAGGTAGGGCCTTTAGGGAGATTATTATGTTTAAATGGCATCATCAGAAGGGAGCCTTAATCTGATAGATCTGGTGTCATAAGAAGAGGAAGAGACACAAGCTATTTCTCTTTCTCTATGCATGCCCAGAGTAAAAGCCATGTGAGGATACCACAAGAAGGTGCTGTCTACAAGCCAGGAAGAAATAGACCTCATCAGCATTTTGTCAGCACCTTGATCTTGGACTTCCAGCCTCCAGAACTGTGAGAAAATATTTTTTTGTGGTTTAAGCTACCCAATGTGTAGTATGTTGTTGCAGCAGCCTAAGAACACTAATACACCCTTCCTTTGTGTACTTACTTCTGCTAATATCAGAAAATTATTCATTGAATGCAGTGACCTGTGAGGCAAAACCCAAAATAGAATTTTAGAAGAAAATAATGCCAATTTGTTTTTTCCAAAACTTCAAGTGTATTTCAAATGAGAATGGAATAAGAAAATGTTGCATATAATACTTTACTAGCTTGTGATTTTGGCTTCCAAAGCCTTCATTCCAAAAATCAAGGAGACATTTAGTTACTAGTAGACAGTGGCCCTAAAAGAGGTTACCTATTCTGCTCATGAAGAATAATTTTTCACTTGAGTCACCCAGCAACATAGTTATTCAGGAGGAAACATGAAAGCTTCCTGACCACTAGGCTGCTATGTGGTTTACCAATGTCAGAGTCATTCAAATATCTGATGAGTTCCTATGACTTCCCCCTCATACTCTGCACTCTGGAAGACCCCCGACTGAATCAACACCTGGCGCTCAAAGCTGTACTGGATATTTCTTCTGAGACCTCCCATATCTACCCTCCATCTTTTGTTAGTGCTGCTCTGTGCATCGGCAAGTGACCTGATGGGGATGGCATCAACAGACCAGATTACCTTTATAATCCAGCTTCTGGCTGGGATGACCAGTAGAGTATTCCTGAGGATGAGTGGGGCTGCTATATTTGTCTCCTGGCTCCCTCCTCCCTTCCAGGTCGCTAAAGATTGATTGTGTTTCTCCACTGCAGATCACAGTTCCAGTCAACAGTTCTCTCCATTAAAATAACTTGTGAATTAGTTTAAATAACTGCTGTGAACTCCCTTTCTTCTTGCCCCTTTAGGCCTAAGCGGTACAACCTCTCCCTTCTTCCTGGTGACTAGCTACGACATCTATCCTCATTCATTTTCCTAAATGCTTATAGCTTTGTAAACAATCTCTTTATGATATTCTCCTGAATTAATGAGTCTGAGTGAGCCTTATTTTTGTTAGGAGTCTGACAGATACTAGAGCCAATGAGGATCAAAGATAAACTGAACTACCCCAAATCTTCTGCCCAACCCCACCCCTAAGTCACTATGCTTCAATACATTTCTGCCTCAGGGTCTCTGTGCTTAGTGTTTTCTCTTCTAAGAAGCTTTTTGCCTATTTTTTCACATGATTGTTTTCATCTTATAATTTCAGAGAGTACCTTCTCAAAGAGTCCTTTTCTGTATAAAGCTCCTCTCTTTCCTTGTCATTGTTCCATTGCATTTTCTTTTAATATTTATGAGAATCTAAATATATCTTTATTCAGTTTATTGTCTGTCACCCATTTCTATTCTAAAGTTTCCAAGAGACTAGGAATCATGGCTGTCTTACCACATCTCTAGGGCCCAGCTAGGCCTGGGGCACAGTAGGCTCACAAGGATTATATACAAAGCCTGTTCAGAAGGTATCCAGCCATGTAATATGAAAAAATAGAGACATTTATTGAAGAAAATATAAGATACAAGAAACATTGTACATAGGACAATGATGCCCCAGTCCCCTTCAAAGTAGGCACCTTGTGACGTCACACAGGTCTTCCTCTCGCCATCAGCGGCCCTGCCATATTTTTCTGACATCCACAGTCTGAAATCTCTTCCCTTTCAAAGGTGATTTTAGTTTTGGGAAAAGCTCAAAGTTGCAGGGCACAAAGTCTGGGCTGTAGGGGAACTAAGTCACCTGGGTGATTTGATGTTTCACAAAAAAAACTCTGCATGAGACATGATGAATAAACAGGTACGTTGTCGTGATAAAGCTTCCAATCACCAGTTGCCCATAGCTATAGTTGTCTAAATCACCCAAATAGTTTCCACAGAGAAACAGTCAAGCTTAGCACAAAATCACTCTAGTTGTTCAGTCATTTTGAATGTGACAGCCACACAGTACACATGATCACTCAACGGTGTCTACAGCCCTCTGACCAGTACGGTGAAGTCATCATTGTTCATTCATGTGCATTCCAGTCTATTGTCCTTGGCTTCTGGGTTACACTGATGTCACATAAACCATCCTACTCCATCCCACTCTTCATGCACACAAGTACACATATCCACATATGCTCTCTCCACCATGCATATGCATACGCATTTAAGATTATTCATAACCCATATTTAATAACTAATTTCTACAGGTTTCTTCACATGCTATTTTAAGTGGATTACCTATTAGAATTGTTGAGAAATAGGGACAGTAGCCATACTATCTGATTGCCCTAACCATAGGTCATTCAGGCTCCCTTAAAAAATATTTTGCCTAAAGCAATGAGAAAATAAATTATTACTAACTTGGAATGCTTCACTCCCAGAGAGAGATTTGAGCACTGGGAAGAAATAGTCTCAATCATTGATTCATCCAGTCAATTTCTGTTTCTTCAGATAAAAAGTTATACACCAATAGAAGTGTAAGGATAATGATAGAACACTTAATATTAAATAAAAGAAAACCCCTCCATTGGGATCAAGTAGAAGGAAAAAGGACTCAGGATCATGGACAGCAGTGTGGTAATTGTGGGGGCCAGGTAGTGTAAGGGGGATAAATGGTAATGGAAAAAATACATTTAAAAAATAAAGGAAAGAAAACCAAGATGTGAAAGAGATTTGAAAGACTTTAAAGTCCACATGAGGAGAGACTTGGTCTTTGCCTTCCCCTTAGAATACATAATTAAGAGGACTTTGGCTCCAATGGGACACATTGGGACTGTAGAAGGACTGAACACTTTAAGGATTTAGAGCATGTCTACAGTTGTCTCTGCCTTAATTACATAAGGGGAAAGCTTTTATTTTAACTCTGGCCAAGGAAAGCCTAGTCATGAAACTGTTTTTATTTGACGAAATGTTTACTCTCACAGGAAAGAGGCAGGGCTGTGCACAGTTGATGAGCCAACACTGAAGTGGTTATACATGAGCAGAGGGAGAGATCCAAGGAATGGGCATGGCAAGTTGCCAAAATTATCATGACATCAGGGTCATAGATCAAATCCATGACCTTAGTGCAAATCTTGGGAAATTTGTGTTTACAAAATACATGGCACAATCATGAAACTTCTAAAGATACTCTCCAAACAGTCATATATTCCAAACTGCTAAATTGTATATCACAATGAATAAAATGTTAATGTTTCGGAGACTTTGAAAGCAAACATGCTTATATATGCAGATTTCAGTTATAGAGAAACCTTTGTCCTAAATCAACTGTGCATACCTTTTCTTTACACAAATGCAGCCAAACTGCCAGGCAGCTGAAAGATAAAGACAAACACTGAGAACAAAGCACAGCATTAGAGCTAAAAGAGATTTGATTCATGTTCCAGGGGTCCATGCTATGGGATGTTTACTGTTCATGAAGAACAGGCAGTGCACATTGATTATGAGCTCAGTCAAAAGTCTATCGCACCCAATAAACCGTGTTGCATTTAGGAGGACTGGTTGGGAATGGCTGAGACCATCCTATCTATATGACTCTTCTGGAAGTTCTGAGATAATCTTGCAGGACAATAAATATTATTGCTTGATCAATAAAAACCTCATTTTGCAACACTAAATTGATGATGATGAATAATAAATGAACAATTAATGACTTATGGCAAAGGTCTGAAATTCAACAGCTTTGAAGTCTAGTCTCGGTCCATTTTGAGCTCTGAAATCCAGAACACTTGAGCTCTTTCCCTCAGTTCCCTCATTCAGTTTCAGGTACTACCATGTACAAGTAACTTTGCTAGAAGATGGGAGATACCAACATGAATAAGAAATTCTAAGGGGGATAAATAGTAATGGAAAAATACAATAAAAAGTAAACTATGAAAAAGAAAAAGAAATTCACTATGTAATATGATTCTAGTTCAGTCACAGAGCATAAATTAATGTCTACATTATAGGAAACATTAGGATTAATGATGTAAGGAGTCAACAAGTTTTAAAACTGATTGAAAACAAAGGCTCTGTATATCCAAAACCCCTGTGTTTAACTCATGAAAGACAGTAGAATCTAAAATATTTTTGCTCTGCATTTGTATTTATTGATTGTTCACATACATGACCCTTTAGGGAGGGCACAGTTTTTATCCTTTTATAAATATAATTCTTGGATTTCTACATTTCTGGAGGAAATAAAATGTCATTGAAATTGTATAGCAAACAACACACCTCTGTAACAGGGGGTTCTGGCTAGATCACTGGAGGGAGTGAGAAGAGGATAATCTGAGTTTTGGGAGGTGACTGTGCAAGGGCCACTATTTGGTCCTCTAGCCCCACAGGCAGGTCCCCAGGAAGGCCATGTTACTAGGATTAAGTGAGGTTCACCAGAGTTTTCAGGGGCCATGGCTTGGGGGCCCCATTTTACAGCACCAGTTGGCAGATGAGACATCAAATCCTACTTGTGAGATGGACTTACGGATGCAAGTTTTGTTTATATGTTCCCAGTTTGCCTGGGGTCTGTTCATGCTCATAATTATGGGTCTGTGTGTCTGGGCTATCAGGGGCTGTTCTGTATTAACTATTGGAGTAAGCCCACTTTGCAGAATTTTAACAGACTGGACCATGTACAGTGATTATCCAATGTATAAGGAGAAATTGGATTTCTGTTGCAACACTGTTTGGCCTATGTACATTTTGGACTATGGAGAAAAATGGCCCATAACTGGTTCCATAAATTGCTACCATCATGAAGTTGGAGCATTATTGCCAACATTTGGGAAAGTAGGATGAAATCCTGTATGTCTAGGCATTCAGTATATTGCATAATTGGATTTTTGCAGAACCTGAATTTCAACAAGGAATAAGATATGCTTGCAGACCTAACCTAAGGACTTTTAGCTGCCTGATACAAAGTTAGAATATGGTCCTTTCCATCATTAAAAAGGACAAGGATTGAAAGTGAGTTAGGTTTAAAAGATTATTGCTGTGTGAGTATAAAAGATATATAGAAGGGTATGAAAATTTTAAAGTTGAAAAGAAAGAATCCTCAGTTCTTGGCTTGAGATATTCTATGCTTGCTTTCTTATCTCGTGGAGACTTGATTTTATCCTTGCTATTTTGGCTATACTGGGGATTCTCTGCTGTTTGGAGCTTCATACCATGATGCCAGTTGCCATACCAGCTAGAGTGAGAGATCATGTCTCTGCTGTGATACTGGTTGGCCTATTGGTAGGTGAGAGAATGTCTCTGCTATTTGGGGCTTCAGGCCATTTGGATATAGTAGAGGTCATTTGGAATACTGGTTTGTGTACCCCTTTAGAAACACTGTCTTTGCTTTAGAATTTATTTTGTTTCTGTTTTATAAGAAAATTTAGCTTTCTGAGAATAAAAACTTCACATTAAGTTGGAAAATAAAGAAAGAAGGTAAATATAAGGCATGTAGCTGCAATTCTGGTAGATATTGGAAGGATAAGAATTTTCCTTTTTGCTTTGTATTTTTATCTCTATCTGAGCCTTCTAGAATTTGGCAGTCTTAATGAGTGAGTGATGGCTTAAAATTTCTTTGCATAAAACCAATAAAACCAGTTTTCAATTGGTGCTTTTATTAACCAAGAATTTGACTAGAATGTCATGCCCAAAAAAGGCATTTCTGCACTTTGGTTGTTACCAGAAAGTCTTGGGAAACTGAGATTGACTTTTGAAGCTAACAAAGGCCCACTGGAGAAATGGCCTTGTACCTTGTTTGGTCATGTTGGTTATGACAGGGAAGGAACAACAGTTGCTTTCCTGAGACATGGCAAGGAGGAACCTTAAGACACTTTGGGAACCTCAAAGACTTGAGGAAAATAGGTATTTCAGGGAAAGCCTTATGACAGGTATGTGGCTTGGCTTCTATGTGTGCTAAAGGGACAACGAAAACCCAATCCAAATGTTCCTTGTGGGAGTTCCAACAAAGCAGATTTAAAGAGCCTATGTGATTAATTGCTGTTCTTGTTGTGTGTATGCAAATAATCAAGCAAAATTAAAAACTGGCATTCTCTTTGATGACAATGAGGGTGATCTTAAGGAGAAAAATTGTGTTTCAAGGAAAATCATAATGCTTAATTATGGATATTGGACTCTAGTGCAGCTAACTGTCCTCAAAGTTTTGTTTTGACTTGGAAGCTGAACTGGTTTATGCATACAAATGTTACCTCAGCGCCTAATGACATCACCAGAGATGCTGAATTTAAGGGCAAGAAGAATTTGTTAAATGGTCACTGCTTAATGGCATTCCAGCAAAAGCCTTGCAACTGGATGTCTTCTCAAAGACAGTCTTGAAGACTCAGAGACTGTTTTATGATTTGTTGTATGAATTAAACTGTGTTTTGTTTCTGTTTTCATAGGGTGGATGCTTATGAGCTCATTTACCTGGTGATTATTTACACAGTATAGACCTCACTTAGGAAACCCATCTGCATCCCAGCCTCCTAAGACTCAGCTGTTTGTCTGGACAATATAGTTGAGTTGGTGAAGTATGGGGTCATCTGTCAGCTTGACTTAAAACTGCTTTCCTTTTCTGTACTAATGGTTTAGACAGAAAAAGGTGCAGAAGTGTTAAAGGGGAGAACCTTAGAATACTCCCCTTAGCCTAAGCTAAGACTAGTGGATAAAAGAGCTTCAGACAAATGTGATATGCCTTGCTCACCTTCCTCCAAGGAAGTCATTCCTTTCCAATATGGGGCATAGTAGGGTAGTCCTTATCATTATGCTCCTGACTATGTCTTCTAACCCTCTTGCCAAATTCGTCACCTCTAGATTATGACAAGGATGCCAACTTGTCCAACAATGCATCCTTTGGACACCATGCATACAACAATTCCCAGGGACAGCCAACTGACCTGGACTTCGCAAAATCCTTCTCCCTCACAGAAAGGCCTCCCTCTATTCTATACTCCCTTTCTGTTAGGGATTCTCTAGACCCAAGGCTAGGTAGGACTATATTCTTGGTCGAAGAACAAGACCTTCACCCATTTGTCTTTATAAGACTGCAAATGTCCAACAGTGTTAAAGGGGGGATTATGACAGAGGGACCTAGCTAGATCACTGAGGGGTAGGGAGAGACCCCTGAGGTGATGTGAAAGGCTGCTCTCCCCAGAGTCGGGGAGAACCTCGAGGTGGTGCAAAAGAGCTTGCCTTCCCCAGGAGAAGAAGAGGAGTCTTAAGAGGAGCCTGCCTAAGGGAACAGTAAAGAAGCTAGCATGGTATATGAACCAGGCCAGTGCACCAGCATGCATTGCCCTGGCAACTGAGAGGCTTGGCATGACATAGCAGAAGAAAGCTCACAGAGACACATGAACTCAGGTAGTGAAATGTTTAGACAGAGGAAAAAACCCTACTATTGGCTTCTGCTGCACATAGGATTTTGGGTCAGTACTTTAAAAACAGAAGGCATGTGGAGAATCTCCTTGCCTTTGCTTGCCCAGTCAGAGGCTGGGCCACATGCCTCACTGGTAGTGGCCCACATGACACCAGAGCTCCATGCTGCATGCATCCAGGACTACCCCCTTCTCCATTCTGACAGCAGAGCACAGACACAGAGTCCAGAATGTTCTTCAGCCCTGGGAGTTCAACAGGCTTTGAGCAACAGGGCCCCACTGGCAGATATACCTGCACAACTGGCTGTGCTGATCTGACAGTGGCCTCAGGTCCCAGATGAAGGAAGTTGCATCAAAGCAATGGCAATGTCAATCACACACTTGCACACTCTGAGAAGAAAGCCTGAAGCCAAAAGCAGTACCCATCCATGTAGCAGTGTTGGGCCCCAGCAAGAAAGGTAAGAATGGAGAGGGGCACCTGGGCACTGACTCTGGTTCTGGGGGTGGCTGGGTTCTTTCTACATTTTGTGGAAGAGATTAGCCTGGAGCCTCCACCAAATTGAGCAACCTGTTAACACACTTTTTTCTTCCCCATGAATTTTTGCATTATGCTTGTGTTCAGCAGCAGGTGGCTGAATCCCACTTTGTTCAGTAACAC